>NW_024609884.1:51190251-51676543 GCF_016920785.2 Ixodes scapularis
ACCGCGGGCTTCCGTCTTGGGGCAGCAGTTTTTTTTCGCAGAAGTAGGTATTCCTTTTTACAGAGCAGTCTGAACTCGTCGGTCATCTAGAGTAGCGGCCATCATGCTCTTTGAAAGTCAAGACGCGCTGCTACTTGCCCTCTTTCAATATGGAACATCGTCCACGTGACGAAGCCACCGGGACAACTGTTCGCCTTGCGCGACATGCCAAGCAACGCAACAACTATAGCTTGCTCACCTTGCGCGACATGCCAAGCAACGCAACAACTATAGCTTGCTCAAGCAGTTATGAGCTGTGGCTCTCCCGGTGTCCTTGTCGCATTCGTCGTACTCGTTGTTTTCGTCGTTTTCGTTGATGCGAATGCAGTCGATGCAAACGTCTGAATCGGCCCTAAATATAAGTATACCGCGTACTTTTTACAAGAAGCTAATAAATAAATCTGAAAATTTTATAATTTTGTTAAATATCAAAATTAGTATCGTCAAACGAATTCAAGGGTTCCAACCATGTGCTTCGCAAGTGCGGAAAATCGCATATGTTCTCAATCAATGTGAAAGGAAACGCGAAATTTCGCATGTGCGGTTCATCGCTTCACCGATTTCGCAGAAGAAAATCGCACCATGTGAATCAGGCTTTACTTGGTCTTTGTTCCGATGCTTGTTTTCTGTGTTATATGTTTTAGTGGGTTGGGGTTATAAGCAAGCTAGCGGATTCCCGCTCATTTCCTTTGACTGCATCTGCATACTTCGTTTCACCTTGCGATGGACCGCAGCAGGACGCTACGAGCCGTGGCTACGAGTCACCCTAGGCAATCCAGCACCGTGAGCGGGACTGCAGGGTCACGCGACACTCAGAAAGCACTGTATTGGTTTCGATGGCTCTCGTGCTGTCTGTTGAGGTCCATCATAAGGTGAAGTAGACTATCGTCACCGCTCTTGGTGTGACCGAACTGACTAGACCTGCAGAAAGATCGTCCCGCGCCAGACGAGGCGCGACCGTTGCTGTGAGGGCAACTGAGAAGGAGAGCTGGGTGCTAGCTGCCACTGAGGTTTTGGCTTCCGCACGTCTCGGCTGTCCGGTCTGCATTCGTGCTCCTTGTCCTGGACCCTATTTGAGGCGGTGAGAAGTCAGTTGGACGGTGTTGTCGAGGAAACACGGGGAATGTCAATTCGAACTTTGTCAACGCTGACTTCCCGACCCGTCGCCACAACGCGAACAACCGACACAGAGGTAGAAGAATGAATCGGTTGGTACCGTCTGCTGCCTGAACCCGCCACTCGATCAGCGCGAAGAGGAACATCACAATTCGGACCAGAAGACAATATAAATACAGATCGAGTCATGGCATCGTAGAAGACATTTTGCTACATTAGTCGCGAAGAAAATAAACAAGCTGCACGCTGAAAGTTGTGCAACGAAACTATACACGGTGCAGTCGGCGTATATTATCGAACTTTATTCGCCATCTGAAGAGGAAACGCGAGAATGAGTATGCGAAGGGTGGAAAAGGGCAGGCGAACCAGCCAAAAATTTAATTGAATATGATAAGAAATATCGAGATTCGTAAAGCAAGCGTGAACTTATCCGTTTTAAAACAGGTTTCGTGACATGGTCTATACGGTCCCTCGTGCTGCGCCGCAGATGTTGCATTTTGTCAAGGATGTGTTCTTGCCGCTGTGCATGGAGTCGCTTCCTGCAGTGTAGTAGCCGTGTTGCTGTATTTGAAGAATGCGGGTAGCGGACATTTCGTCGAACGCCATTTTATCGAAAGCAGTTTCATCGAATGAACGGACATTTCATCGAACGGTGTTTCATCGAATCGCTAAGGGCTGTTTCATCGAATTTCTCTGTTATGGCTCTGTACCGAGTTTTGGGGCATAACAGTGCTTTATAGATGTTTCACTGTGCATTTCTTAAGACTAAAGTAGTCACTTGTGAAATTGTTTTGAAGGTGGTGTCAAGTTACAAAAAATAAAAAACAATTTGCATAAAAAGAAATAAAAACACTTGGGTATGCGACTTACTGAAAAGCTTTACTCATGTACGTACATGACTCAAACCACGACACTGCAAAGGACAGACACTTAAAACACTTTTAAGTGTCTGTGCTTTCTGTTTTTGTCTCACTTTTAATTGTTTCATGTGACATGGAGAGGGGTCATTAGTTCATGGAGGCTTTCTTCTCGAAGCAGGATATGTTCACGATGGAACTTATCTTGTCACTGCACCTAGTGATATAAAAACAGAAACAAAAGAAGAAAAAAAAGGAGAATTAGATGAAGTTCTGTATAAAAATAAGTAAATTCCAAAATATTACAGACTGTAACGTTGTTCGATAAAAAGGCGTTCGATGAAACGGCTTCTATGAAACGGCGTTCGAGGAAACGGTGTTTCGTGAAACCGCTTCGATGAAATGGCATTCGATGAAATGGCGTTCGATGAAATGTCCGGACGCAGAAGAATACAGTAATATAGCTTATTCCTGCGCCACGCACGAACTATATATATTTATGGTTTTATCAAACAAACACGCTGGCCGCGTATGTCTTAAAAGTCAAATGCAAAAAAGTTAAAGAAAAGAAATTGAGTGGATTTAAGTTTTGCTGTTTGTTGCGAGCCACGTGGTCGCGAGACCGATGTCTTAAACAAGTAGGGACAGAACGAGCGGGTTGGTATGGATAGTTAAACTTGAGGAAGAAAACGAGAAAGTGTGTTTGTGTTTGTCCGTCCTTTCTCGTTTTCTTCCTCAAGTTTAACTGTCTTAAACAAGCATCGACATATCAAGGGGTAATTAGACATGAGGAAGATACATAGAAAGGGGGGACGGACAACGAAGACTTCCAACTAGCAACAACATTTATTGACCCGAAGTTTGCATATATAGGTGAAGGAGGGGAGAGTGAAAGACGCTACACTGGAAAGTGGGGAAAGCGATGGGAGAGGGGGTGTAGAGCCAGGGAAATGAGGGACGATCCCGTGGGGTAGACATCTAATCGCTTGGAACCGCGGAAACGAGGGACGTCAGCTCTGACCCCAGGAAGTTTACCTCCCTCCTGGATAAGCCTATGGACGGGGATCCGAAGTTGCTGTGACTGTGGTGCATGGCGAAGGCCTCCATGATCTCTCGTCCGTATCTTGAGGCGTGACCTCCAATCCTGGTGGTCGAGGGAAGGTCGGCCGAACAGGGTTCGCTGCACTCAGAGGTGTGTTTGGCAATCGGGTGGTAACAAATCTTTGAAGTGTCGAAAGCGGCTTTCTTGATCTCGTTTGCATGTTCCCTCACCCGATCGTTTAGGCATCGGCCCGTCTGTCCGATGTATTTAGCACCGCAGGACATGGGAATCGAATACACGCACTCTTTGCAGCAGGTTACATAATTGGTCTGGTGCTTTTTCTGGCACGGGGGCGCTGGACTGGGGTTGTTGACCCTTCTACAAATAGAAGCTAATTTGAACTTGCAGGAAAATACGACGTTGGTGTTGAAGCCGAGCGCAATAGATTTCAGGCGATGTGAGGTGTTGTGTATGTAGGGGATGCATGCGAAGCGTGACTTAGGAGGGAGGGGTTTGGACTTCTGCCCCGCGACAAGTCTTTTGATTGTTGTTTCAATCAGGTCTCTAGGGTATCCTGCCTTTATGAGGCGACTAATCTGCTTGGATAGGCTGGGGGCGGAAAGGTGCTGACAGGATTTAACCTTTGCCGAAGCAATTAGATTTCGAACGATCCCATTTTTTACATTCCTTGAGTGTGAGCTGTTGAAAGGAAGAACGGGCTTAGAGGACCTCTGCTGGTGAGCCCAGCAGATACCTTTGCTAGTTGGGACCAACTTGAGATCCAGGAACTGTAAGCCCTCAGGGGAGGGGGCCTCTTTGGTGAACGTAAGCCCGTGTGAGTTCTTCTGGAACACGGTATCTATGGCTGCAGAGTCGGAGATGGTGGAGTGTAGGAATGGGATCGTTCGAAATCTAATTGCTTCGGCAAAGGTTAAATCCTGTCAGCACCTTTCCGCCCCCAGCCTATCCAAGCAGATTAGTCGCCTCATAAAGGCAGGATACCCTAGAGACCTGATTGAAACAACAATCAAAAGACTTGTCGCGGGGCAGAAGTCCAAACCCCTCCCTCCTAAGTCACGCTTCGCATGCATCCCCTACATACACAACACCTCACATCGCCTGAAATCTATTGCGCTCGGCTTCAACACCAACGTTGTATTTTCCTGCAAGTTCAAATTAGCTTCTATTTGTAGAAAGGTCAACAACCCCGGTCCAGCGCCCCCGTGCCAGAAAAAGCACCAGACCAATTATGTAACCTGCTGCAAAGAGTGCGTGTATTCGATTCCCATGTCCTGCGGTGCTAAATACATCGGACAGACGGGCCGATGCCTAAACGATCGGGTGAGGGAACATGCAAACGAGATCAAGAAAGCCGCTTCCGACACTTCGGAGATTTGTTACCACCCGATTGCCAAACACACCTCTGAGTGCAGCGAACCCTGTTCGGCCGACCTTCCCTCGACCACCAGGATTGGAGGTCACGCCTCAAGATACGGACGAGAGATCATGGAGGCCTTCGCCATGCACCACAGTCACAGCAACTTCGGATCCCCGTCCATAGGCTTATCCAGGAGGGAGGTAAACTTCCTGGGACCAGAGCTGACGTCCCTCGTTTCCGCGGTTCCAAGCGATTAGATGTCTACCCCACGGGATCGTCCCTCATTTCCCTGGCTCTACACCCCCTCCCCCATCGCTTTCCCACTTTCCAGTGTAGCGTCTTTCACCCTCCCCTCCTTCACCTATATATGCAAACTTCGGGTCAATAAATGTTGTTGCTAGTTGGAAGTCTTCGTTGTCCGTCCCCCCTTTCTATGTATCTTCCTCATGTCTAATTACCGTTACCAACACGCTCGTTTTGTTCTTAATTCTTTATATCAAGGGGCTTTCTCAATGTTTGCAGCACATTGTAAATAAACACTTTCTGCCACCAGCGTCCGCTTAGTAAAAATCAGTGCTTTTTTCAGGAATTTAGCTTTTTTTCTTTTTGCAATGGACCTTTTCCGAGAAGCGTTCTGCGCTCGCGCGAGCGCCAGATGCCAAGCGGTGGAAGTCGGCACGAAAAATCGAGGAAATTCGGAATGAGGCTGTAGATCGCCGAGTAGAACACGTAATTGCAGCATATATATAATTGTGTTACAGAAAAAAAGAAAGTGGGCGGAAAGAAAAACACGACGTTTGGGTGGACGCTACGGATTTCCCTCTTTAAAGTCGCGTTGGGCACGCGACGCTAGCGAAGCAACTGGTAGCGTAGCTCCCATTATCGATTGGTAGCGCAGGTAGGTCACTTCCTCGATTTTTAGTTCGTGTAGCCACCGCCTGGTGCCGTCGGTATTTGGAAAAGGTCCATTGTCTCTGCATTTGATAACGTCAGCTTTATGCTGCTTATGCCGGCGAACACAATGTAGCTGTCAAGTGCCAATTTTTACGTTTAGGAATTAAAGAAATGGAATGGAACGATTCAGCCATTCCAGGAGTGGGAATGGGCTCAGTGTCTCCATTCCTAGGAATTGAAAGGAATTGAATTATCGAAAACTCTAATTCCCCGGAATGCAATTGGAATGGAATGGGGGTGCCCATTCCGCAACACTGGTCAATAGAACCGTAATGAGAGTTATGCCGAAATAACAAATCACATGTCATTCTCCTTTCAGAGAGGCAGTAAAGGTCTAAACTCCCGCTCATGACTGAAATAAATCCGCCTGGGAAAATAGCGGTCATAAATGTTCGAACAAATATCTTCTGTATAATTAAACTTGAGGAAGAAAACGAGAAGGGACGGACAAACACAAACTTCCGTGGAAGCTTGTGCTTGTCCGTCCCTTCTCGTTTTCTTCCTCGAGTTTCATTATCCATAGCAACCCGCTCGTCCTGTCCTTACATCTTCTGTATACATTTTTAAGTTTATGTGCGTGTGTGTTTTGTTTAGACAGTTCCCGGTGCTATCAGCTTCGACAAGATTAGCGATCATACAGATATAAGAAGCACGAAAAACTCCTAAAATGGCGAATCATTCGGGTGATCGCGCCCAAAGTGTGCGGTAACATGTTGCAACATGTCCAAAAACGTTCGATTAATTTTCTAAAAATACGCCCAGATCCCGTATTGGTGAGACGCGTTCAATCATGTAGTTATTTAGCATATCCATATAGCATAGGTAGCGCTCTGTTGCTTTCATCTTTTTTTCCCTTTTGGTTGCTGACGATTGATTACGTTGTCGAACCTTTTCCGAGCCACTTTCCAGAGGCCAATCTTATCTTGCTTATCATGTCCACCCCGAGAGCCTAGTCTTCGACAATTCCAATCAGTAGTAGTCTCGTCGCCGCTGGAGTGAAAGCAGCCGAACAAGATCGGTGAGCCGGGAAGGCACAGATCGCCCTTCGCCATGCTCGCAAGTCAAACTCTATTTTCTTGCTATCGCTGGCTCTTTTACTTTCCTGTTAGCCCACGACACGTAAAATGTGTGTGTGTGTGTGCGTGTGCGTGTGCGCGTGTGCGTGTGCGTGTGCGTGCGAGCGTGCGCGTGCGCGTGCGGTGCGCGTGTGTGTGTGTTATTTTTGTTATTACTGAGTTTGAGTATGACGTATACGATATACGAGCGAACGCAAGCACTGTACGTTTGCGTAAGCGTGCGTTGACGACGCGCATACGCCAGTGTGGAGCAGGCAATAGGGAATTGTAGTAGACCGTCCCCGCAGCCCGCTAAGCACCCGGATAGCGCTCCGTAATCCGCCACAAGACCTTGAACTATGCAGACAAGGCTGGCGGCGCGCATGCGCAGCTGCGGCGTTTTCTTCAGGCATACCGTAGCGGAGGAGAAAAACGATCTACTACAACTCCCTAATGCTAACGCAAACTTAAATCACTTGCGTTTGCTCCTATGCGCTATAAACGCTATATTCACGCGTGAATTTGTCGAAGTTCTACACACATCAGAGAGTTTTAGTATTGCGTATTGAAAACGTAAGCGCTGCGTGCTCCACGCTGCGCATGCGCGTCGTCGTCATGCGCCAATCCAAGACGCAGATCTGGGCGCTTCACGCGTTAGCATTGCGTGCAGTGGGGAGTATGCAATGCTAACGGAAACGCACAGTGCTTGCGTTTGCTCGTATCCACACGCAGTGGCGTACCAACTTGTTTTGAGTGGGGGGGGGGCAAACCAGACCCCCCCCCCCCCCAGGGCCGGGGGACGGTGCCCTTGGTACCCCTTGGGCGCCGCCGGGCTGTTTCGGGGGGGGGGGGGGGGGGGGGGGGGGGGGGGGGGCGAAACACATGCCTTGCCCCTCCACTCTGAGAGGTGTGTGTGTGTAGGGGGGGGGGGGACAAGCGCAACCTTGCCCCCCCCCCCCCCCCCGGTTGGTACGCCCATGTCCACGCTACCAAAACTTACTATTATCAAATTACAAAACGATAGCTGAGTGTCAGTCGGTTAATTCGTAATCACAAAATCCATATCCCATGAAAGGACGCGTTTCCTCGCGCGAAGTTTATGGACAATGACGGCAGTGCAATGTGCAATTTGCTCAGCCTTGCCTCTGATAAGTTAAGCACACTTGAAGGTAGTTGAAAACGGCACTGTGAAGACTTCTTGTGGAGCTCCAAGAAACCGAAGAACGCGAAAATGTGAAAGCTGAATGAGGCATAAATCCCAAGCGTCTTTGATGTTCAGGCTCGAGTTTATGACTCATTTGAATTATTTTATTGTATAAATTATTTATCCGATAATGAACTAGATACTGTCTGCCTTCGGGAGCTACGTTTCCGTATGTTCTCCGGCAAAAGAGCGAGCCAGATGTGTGAGTAGTATGTCATTACTCTTGCAAGGTTTCTTCGTGTTTAGAGATCTAGGTCCATATGAATCTTCAAAACAAAGTAAAATTAAGTACCTGGAGATTGGTACCACTCGCTATAAATTTAGAGTTTTGTCTATTCGTACCTGTATGTGCGTACTTGTGTGTGTGGGAGGGGCTGGGAAGAGGAAATATAAAAAGTTGTTTAAACCAACTTCGTGGATCTTTACTCACGAGTCATGCATTTTTTATTGAGTTATGGTAGTATACATATAGCCTATAGCGAAGCTCAGGCAACCATTTACTTGGCTTTTTTTTTTTTTTTTTTAATTTGAAACAATCCCCTTGTCACAACTCATTTTTCACAATGCGTACAAAGCGCAGATTTTGCGGCCCGCTTCACTTTCAATAAGTTTGATTGCAAACGCGTTTGTTTTGCGTATATCCTGTGGGAAAAACACCAAAGCAGATCGTTCTCTCTAATATCTAGAGTCCGAGAATACGAACGCAACACGTCTACGCTTCAAATTCGAAACTGTTTTTCTTCTTTTTTTTTTTCCCCCTTTTGTATTTCGGAACTTTAAAGCCATACTCTCATACTCACGATGTTAGATCTCCATCGACACACGCAGCTCGCCTGCCTACCCTCACTGCTTATTTCGCCATTCTCTCTCTTTCTGATTTCTTACTTCGTCCGAGAGCAGAGGACAGCCCTCGTGTGCTGCATCTACCGATGTCGCCTGCATTACCTCGCACTCGTTGTCCTCTGTGCCACCATAATTGCCTTCGTGGCCGTCGCAAGACTACCTGGTGAGCTTTACTAATCCAAGTGCCGAATTCGCCTTGTGAAACAGGTTTTCTTTTGCGACCCGTACAAAGGAAACTGTGCGTTCGCGCATACTCGTATTTGTTTTATACGCGTAACGGCCTTTCGTGTCAAAAAACGAATCCCAGACAAAAGCACATCGGACAAAAGCTCACTTGACAAAAGCTCACCGGACAGAAGCTCACCGGACAAAAGCTCACCGGACAAAAGCTCACCCATTTTTTTCACAGACCCGGACAAGAGCTCACAGGAGAAAATTTAATGTTGGTCCTAACACGAGTGCGGACAACTTAAGTGCATGCGTACGATGCTAAATTGCAATAATTAATTAAATCTGACTGGCGCATGGTTTGTTGATTATAGTAGAAACAAGTTAATTTATCAGTTGGCTGGAAGCAGATGCAGTCCCCTACTAGCTACAACAGTCTTGGTATAGATCTGTAAGCTCTCGCAAATATTTTTAAGACGATTCTGCAGGCGCAGAGTGGTTTTTCGCACCCGCTTTACTGGGGGCTCACCTCTCCGGGCTTGTGTCCATGCCCTGGCAACGAGCGTCTGATTTTGCTGTAGGCATTCAATCAGCCTCAAGACACTTAGATGTGCGTGGCCGACGAGCTTCTGGAATTCGGTATTCCATCCTTCGCAGGTGTTGTTCGTCCAGTCTTTATCTTTGAAGAGTGGCGTCGTACATATTCCACCGTTCCGGGGGGAACTCCGGTCGTCGTCGGCGCACAGTCAAGCGATGGGAAGAATTCGTTCTGGGTGCCGCCTCAGAAGGAACAGAAGCATAGCGGAAGCGGCCGTTGACATACGTGCAATCAAAATAGTCCAGCAGGTAGCCGATGTCACCGGTAGACTTTTCCCTGATGGTTAGTATTTGTGGAACAAGCTGTGGTGGAAGGAACGTGAGCCTATCCAAAATTCCGCACATTTTTCTAAATTAGTCATCTGTCTTGAACTTTTCCAAAAGGCCCAACTCCCGTTCCTTCAGGATATTTTTAAAAATTCGCAACTCAATGGTTTGCATATTACAGTTTTGCTTCAGTTTCCCTTTCAAATCACCTTGGGGATAATCCTTCATATCAGATATATTTATTGCGCACAATGACGGAAACAATTCAATTTTCTTATTAGCCATTCACTTTAAATATTACCCTGAACCCCCAAAACGCCATCCATTAGTAATAAAGAGACATTGAGCCTAACATTTATGGCGCGTTAAGTGTGACATACGCACAATGAAAAAGCGAGGCCACCGAAGGGTAACTTCGCTTCTTCGGTCACTCTTCGGGTTCAGAAAATTAGCTTCACGAAGTTTCTTGGGCGTGGCACAAAGGTGCTTTAGCCTACCTTGAGTCAAGCAAGCTTGAGCTTCTCAGCTTCACTCAGTTTCGGTGACCTAAATTTTGGTCCCAAATCGTTGCTTCTCTGCCTGTTTAGGCTTAACTGTTGACATCGTTGCATGGGATGGGGTACAAGTTCTCCTAAATATGGTCCAATGTCCATCCTGTCCGCACTTTATTTCAGCCCGTGTTTCGCCCGGGTAGCAAAAAAAAATTGAGGTGAGCTTTTGTCCGGGTTTGTCAAAAAACGGGTGAGCTTTTGTCCGGTGAGCTTTTGTCCGGTGAGCTTCGGTCCGGTGAGCTTCGGTCCGGTGAGCTTTTGTGCGGTGAGCTTTTGTCCGGTTACCCAAAAACAGCTTAAACCAATCACTTAAATTGTAAGGCTAGCCTAATCACTTTCTTCACAGATTTCTATAAATACAACGACGTTTTATAACACGGGAAGCAATTTTGACAAAACCAACAAGATGTGAAACTAATTTTCAGATTCTGAGGATATAGTTCACATTTACTGTTTGTGTTGTTACCTACAATGCTTGAGCAGGAGACTAAAAAACAGCGGCCTTGGCTTTGGTGTCTTATACTATAGCAAAGATTTTCTCTTGAACAGTCACGTCAAGTTCTAGCGTACCCCAATTATATGGTACAATTGACCACATGGATCCGCAGCAACTAATGAGCATACATGGTACAGAAGTACACAGGTTTGGCCTAGAGTTCAGTAACGGCAAGTCAGCGATCATAATTTTGAATGATCATCAATGCGAAGAGCTTACGGTCGAGACAGTCGATAAATACAAGTGCCAAGAAATATTTACGAAGGTCCAGAATTCAAAAGCATAAAATATACATAACTGGCAAGGAACACAGAAATGCAACTGTAATAGAGAATACGGCATGCACAGCGGAAATATAGCATGTATGAGGCGGCAAGCGAGATTTAAAAGGCAGTTACAGTACCGAGACTGACTTTTGGAAATGCAGTTCTGTACATGAGATCGGATGTTTAAGCAATGTTAGAAATAAAGCAACGCGGAGTGGGCAGTGTAGCTCTGGGAGCACATCCGTAAAACACCGAATCAAGGGGCACATATGGTGGTAAGTGATGATCGTCATTCAAAGCTAGGGAAACTAGTGATAATATAGAATTTGAACACATATAGATAAATAGATGAGAGACGATGGGGCATGAAAGGTTTTAAAGTATTTCGGCCTGAGGAGTGTCGACACAAGATGAAGGAGGTGAACTGAAAACTCGAGTCCGATTTTCGGGGCGCGCATGAGGAATGTAAACTGTGGGTATGCATGCTAAATAAGCCTCGGGGACAGACAGATATTCAAAATGATATTGTTAGAGAACGTATATAGGACAATTCCAGAGGGAGCTCATTGTTGGTTTAGATCAGGATATGAGTATTGCGAGCTGAGATAAATACCAGGGTATTGGACTGCCCAAGTAAACAATCTCCGAGGAGAGATTTATAGATCCATTGGCTTACTTTTTAGGTGCAGACTTGTTCCAAACTGGTTAAAACGACAAATCTATACATCTCTGATCCACTCGAGGCTTTATTACTGTTTATTGGTGGGGCGGGGTGGGGAGAAAATAATATTAAACAATTACTTACATTACAAAAACGTGCGGTTCGGCTAATTGATAATTTGCCCCGGTTTTAATCGACTTCTTAGAGTTTTAATAAACATAAAATACTTACGGTAGATAATCTTTTTTGCCTAAAGGTGGCGATTTCAATTCATCCTCAAATCAACACTGATCCTGACATCTTTCACGAGACGTACCTACCCAAGCAAACAAATTACAACCTGAGACACCAGCAGTTTTCAAAATCAACAATTAGAACTAATTATGGTACTCAAAAATTATCCTACCAGATTGCAGTTATCCTAAACAAACATTATTGCGTGTGTGAGCTGGCCCAGGAAATCACTTCCATGTTTCATTTCAAAAAATACATAAAGGAATATTTTAATGTTGCGAGTGTGCATACCTAATGAGTTATGTTATTAATCAGTGTGATGTTTTTAATCTTATTTGTAAGCTGAAGAGTCTTTAGCTGGGTGATATAATTTATTTCTTGACTTGTGCTGTGAGCTGGCTTTTTATTTCATTTTTCTCCCTTGATTTGTGTCCTGCTGTTGAGTGTTGTTACAGGGGTTGGGACCCAGTCAGGTAATTGTATCTTAATAGGTGGGAACAGCGCAGGAAAAACCGACGAAGGACGAGTAGAAGAAGTGCACAAACACAGCGCTGACTAACAACGGCGCCCCGGAAGTTATCTCGACTATGCTCCGCCGTTAACCGAGGGTTGAACAGGGATAACCACTGTGATGTTAACCACCGCGATCCGTTTGTCTCATGCGCAGTAGGGGTTGTATACCAGATCCCCTTCACATGTGGTCGGGTTTACATTGGACAGACAGGGAGGTGTGTGAACGTGAGGGCGAGGGAGCATTCCCTTGCTCTCCGTTCCTCACCCTCTGGCCACCTTGCGGTACATTGTAGTAGGTGCGGCTGCGTTCCCCTGTTCAATGAGTTGACGATCTTGGCGCGCAACAAAAACAAGACTGCCCGGGAGATTGATGAGGCCTTTTATATTTTATCAAGGGGGGAGGAAGAATGCGTCAGTGCTCCGTCGGTTAACTTGGGGGCTGACGAAGTGTTTTTTATCAAGAACTGTGGCAGACGTGTGTGAAAGTGATATGGCGTGGTAGTGTCTTGTTTTATCGGGTTCCCTCCTTTTTATTGGCTTCTGTGTTTTTTCCTCTCCACACCCAGTGTTTACTTTCTGGTTCGCTTGAAAATAAACATTCAGTTGTTAGTCAGCGCTGTGTTTGTGCACTTCTTCTACTCGTCCTTCGTCGGTTTTTCCTGCGCTGTTCCCACCTATTAAGATGCTTAACCAACTCGCCCAACTCTCTGCCAGGTAATTGTATTCGCCTTTTGTCCCAACCCACTGACAATTGTGTCAAAAATAAAATAAACAAACAAATAAACAATAGGCAGTGTCGAGAGCTTGCGGAGAAGAAAAAAAAAGAGGCAGCTGAACATTTCTGACGCATGATACTGTATTGGGGTTTCATCCTGCAGTTGCCAAAGGCAAGAGTGATTTAGCAAAAACGTTCGGCATTAGGGCCAGCGAAGGGAAAAAAACGTTTGGAATGCTGAAATAACTAAGTAGAGCGCTACCTCACTGTGGCATAAGTCTAGTGAAGATAAGTATATTTTTTATAAAGGACGCGTACCTGGTTACAAAGAGGTGTTTCCGTTACACAAATCATAACTTTTGGAAGTATTCTTTTAAAGAAGCTTAAAGTTAAAGTGTATGCAAACTGCCACCCGATTAAAAGGTTCAGCCGTATGCGTACGTACATTTATTCATTCATCCATTTTCTTTGTGTCTTTCTTTTATTTCCAGAAAGTCGCCCCTCGCCAAGGTTTTCCAAGATCGTCCTTTACGTCCACCCTCAAAGTCACAATGTACCGGTTTCGGGTAGCGGCTACCAAAACAGCACAGTGACGGGTACCCTGTTTGCCAAAGCTCTGAACGGCTCCAGTTCCTCCAAACTGTTCCTGACTACCGAACCTGGCCGGACCCTGACACGGCGCCAGGCGTGCGTCGTTCAGTCTGCCGCCTTGCACAATCCCATCTTCAACGTCCATCTCCTCTTGCTCAGTCATCCCAGTCAGATCCCCGTTCCTCTGGACTCGCGGGAAGACTCGCTCTTCTTGAAGCCACTGAGTCGAATGAGGAATGTCCACATTTGGAACTTGCAGACAACGGACTTGTTTCTAGGCTCCTACCTCCACAGTTGGCTCGAGAGGGGCATCAGCGGACGCCCTGACCATCTAATGGACGCCATCAAGGTTCTGGTTCTCTGGAACTTTGGCGGGACGTTTCTGGACCTGGATTTCCTGGTCTTGAGATCCTTCCAGCACCACTTGGACAACTCGGTTCTCGAATACGGCGGGGGATTTCTGACAACGCGGTTCCTCTCGTTCGAGAAGGGACATCCCCTACTCGGGGTCTGGCTGAAGGACTTTAATTTGAACTACTCACCCGACGAAGTAGTAGACTTTGGAAATGTCGTGCTTACCCGAAACGTTCGAAACCTGTGCAACGTTTCTTCGTTGGACGAAGTGGGAAAGAGGCGCACTTGCAAGGTGGACGTAATCCCCGGAAAGCTCTTCTACCCGGTGCATCGCCGGGAAGCGGACGACATCTTCTCGAACGACATCTACTCGCCCGATGCCAGTCAGCACCTGATGTCTAGGACGGTGAACAGCTACGCCATCTGCCTTTGGAGTGATATTACGAGCGGCATCGCTTACAAGCGGAACTACGCACCGTCTTATGTGGCGTTTGAGAGACGACAGTGTCCAGATATTGCCAGACTGTTACCTTGCGACGACACGTTTTGTCATCCTTAATTATCGTCGCTCGCGTCCGAACAAGTCGCGTCTAGTCTGGGAACCGAACTTTTCCTAAAGAAGGAGGGCACCTAATGGTAAGGCTGAAACGGAAAAAAATTAGCACAGGTGACCGACGACAGGAGTCGTCAAATCGCGACACGCGGCGCTACTGTTCCCGAGCGCGCCGATAGCGAGAGTGCCAGTCACGAGAGAGTTTTAGCAGATCGTTTTTTCGCCCCGATAACGACACCCGATAACGACACCATGCATACCCATGACTGCCGGAGACGAGAGGAGGTAACGTTATCGGAGCCAAAAAACGATCTGCTAAAACTCTCTACAGTCTCAACGGGGGGTGGCCGACAGAAAACAGCCCATCCTAAAGACCGAATTTCGGAAGCTATCTTGTCCCTAAATTTTCTGCCGGCCACCCCCGCGTTGAGACCTGGACTCCGCTCATCGGTCACTTGTACTAATCTTTTTCCGCTGCTACTGTACATCCGTTAGAAACGCCAAGGGAAAAGAGGTAGGAGACACAACGGGAGACAAACGTGTAACACCGAGGTGAAAACACTGCCTTTGAAGCAAACGACCTGGAGAATGGTGCAAGTCTAAAGCTGTTGCAAAAGTGCTAATTAATGTGTCCCCCTTTTGTGCACTTCAAATATATTGAAGCGCCGGAGGTGAAGTAATAAAAGTTGCTTCCTTCTTTATTCTTGCGCCGATCATAGAAGACGATAAAACCTTGAATTTTGAACCAGTGTGACCAATTTCAAAAGCGGAAGAATCTCAGGCTCTCTAAACACAAGCGTCTTCTTGCTTTGTTTTGCTCTCTGCAGTAAGAGAGCTGGGTTAACTTGCCTCGCTATTAATCCCCGAGTGGTGTTTTGTACCCCGCCACGATAAAAACAGTGCAATGAAAAAAAAAACGGTTTCGACGAATACCGATCAGTTTAATTGACCTAGGCAGTGACCACTTCTGCCGCCATTTAATTCTACCTTCCTGCACATGCGTCTGTCCAAACAGGATACTTCGAAAATCGTGAGGCGTGTCACCTTCCTTCCGAGATTTTTTTTTTTTTTTTTGGTCAAAGGTCGCTTGTGTTTTTTACGGGGGCCTTGAACATGCATGCTCATCACGTGATTCCGGACAGCCACTGGCAAGCTCTGCTGGCTGTCGGTCAATCGCTCAAGGCTTGCGCTGCTCTTCAGGTCCCGAAAACGGGAAAGGAAAGGTCTGTGTTCGAAATCTTATCCAAATATATCCGAGCTACTCCGGCGAGTCGTGTCACGTGATAACACAGCGACGCTGGAAGCGGGTAAGTTTTCGAACGCAAATGTACAAAACCTTTGCCCTGAAGTAAGATCGAGTGAATTTTGGAACACGGCCAAGGATTTGAGGGGCCCGGCAGAACAGATGGACAGCATTGGCAGGTGGCGTGTGACGTCCAGTCTGACGAGCAGCAAGGTCACCGAAAAGCGGAGGAAGCGAGGAGGAAAATCGTGATGTTTGCTTGGCCGGCGTCCAAACAGACATCGTACTGTCGGACGCTACAACTTTCACGATTTTTGACAGTCCTGTTTGGGCATAAATCGGCCACTGAATAGAGAGTTTAAGTAGATCGTTCCGGATACCTCCGATACTTCCGAGAACGATACGATGGATGCGCAAAGGCGGCGGCGGAGTATCGGGTATCATGGTCAGAGTCATCGGAACCATCAACTAAGACTCTAATGTCATCGATAATGTCAATGCGTTTCACCTCCGGTATAAATCTTTGTCTAGCCTCAGCCAAAAATGTTTTTTTTTTTATATTTTTCTACAATTAGAATTTAGAATTCTACTAGACAGAGCAAATTCAACAAGCAAGGCAGTAAAACTCGTCTATATATACAGGGTGTTTTCTTAAGCTTTACAGATTTCTTTAAGAAAAGCCGCGAAAGTTGCACTTAAGCGGATTGTGCAGGTAAGTTATACAGCCAGGGAGACAATATGTGGGTGGCTAATCTTTGTGATAAAACGGCTAATTAATTAAAATTCGTTAATTAACGTTTTAATTACTGAAAATAGACATATGGTTCCAATCAGAAACTTAAGCGTCATCGAAAACCACTAAATGAACTTTTTTTTACAACGGCTTGAAGCTCGGGGGAAACTCGGGGGCGCGCCTAAGTTACCACTCGTGAAGCAGGCGCAAAGCTAGCAGTGGCGGAACACGGATGATAATCTTGGGACAATAATAATTTGGGACATGTGCACACTTAATTAACTAGAATCTCAAAATGTTTGCATTGAATGGCTTCCCATGATACTTCTCGGGTCTGCATGCGCTTTTACTGCGCAAAAAGCAGGCTCTCTTGAGGTGACAAGCGAAACTCCCGCACCCTCGACGCTTTTCGAACCAGCACTCGGAAGGGTTACAAAGCCTGCCAAGCGCTTACTTCCGGGACAAGCCGCTTACTTCCGGTGGCTTCTTACCTGTTTGCTGAATGCGCCATCCAGCCCCCTATAATAGAGATCAGTGTATCTGCATGCCTTTGTCCACTGGCTCCCCCGAGTCAGAGCGAAGAAAAGCGTAAGAGTAGCAAGCCTTTGCGTCTACCCGCCATCCTTCTAAAAAGAACTCGGCACACTAACATCGCCCTCACGCTCTCACCACCTCGCCTTTCAGAACTTCCGTTGATCTCGCGCGCTCGTGCCAGGCTGTACCAAGAAAGCGCGGATCTAGTAGCGTACAAACGCGGAAAGTGGTAAAAAATGTACCAAAAAAGGGCATTTTTTTTTTTTTTTTTTTATGGCAAACGAATTTTTTGTTACAAATATTCTTTTCGCTAATAAGGTAAAACGGAGAATAATCAGTTTTGAAGTGAGGCGCCCGCATAAAAGTGAACCAAATTGCAGATCGATAACCTTAATAAACCCCTGTCGTTTTTGGTTTTTTTTTCAGTTCACGGGCCATTAATTGGAGAATGGCAAAACAATAACCGACACCGAAAAAGAAAACACGTCTGCCTTCAAAAAAAAATGAAGACCTTAGGTCAGGGACAGTGGTCGATTCATAAAAAAAACTTGCGTCGAAAGGTCGTTAAAAAAAAAAAAAAAATACTAGTCGATTTTGGGGGTTGCGTAAAGCAGGTCTACTTCAATAAGCTCGTTCTATTTTTCTGCAAACAGGATATAAAGAGCAATATTTCTATTATTATTGTAGCCTGCGCGATCTCGCTTGTTGTTATCCTATACTTGGCTACTTTATGTGTATTATAAAATCATAATTTTCCTGTGAACTGGGCAATTATCGTGTGAAAAAAATGAAACGACGCTGAGATGGTGAAGTTTAGTTTGGCAAAAGAATGAGAGGGGTGCGAAAACCTACCTCAACCGGGCTGTGCCAAGGGTTTCCCAAAATAAACGCCGCAGGGCTTGAAAACGTTGTTCTAGTTGCGCGATAAATAGGCATCGGAGGAAATGCATGCAACCACATGAAAATAACTTCTTTTTTTTTATTTTTGGGTTATTTAATTTTACTGGCTAAAACTTTGAAAGCATGCCACTATCTAAAATTCTTTGCGTTTTTGTGTGTGTGTGTGTTTTTTTAATGGCAGGAGTAAAAACGCGATGTATTCCGTCAGCTAAATCGGCGTTACAATAAAACGAATCACGCTGAACATGTGGAGGTATTTGTAGGCGTGCAAACTTCATGGTCTCTCCCCGTGGGCCTTCATTGTCCAGAATTTCTATATCTTCCAAATGAAACGTTGTTTATTCGGCCTCCTATACGAATATGCTATTGCTAAGTCCAGTGAAGCTTTCTAGGACATCTGTAAAAGTTTCATGGCTTCGTGTTCATGCCCCTGCGTGCTGTGCATAATTTATACCCCTGTCAGACGGGCTAGTTTAGTGTCACTACAAGCGAGATGCACTTCAACTCGTCGAAACACACTCCAAGTGTGTTGGTGCTACACGGGAAAACTTAAGTGTCACTCCAAAACGATGGCAAGGACGATGGGTAAGTAATGGGCATTCAAAATATTACAGTGCATACGCATTTTTTCACAAATAACTTCGTCGTCTTATTAGAAACACGTTACCACACATTGTTGCGCTAAGTCACGAGCTTTAATCCAAATTTAAATCCAACTTGATCATTACGATTAGCCATTACAAGCCAGTGATACACGTCCGCACGCCGGTACAATGCTCATATATTAAAAAAAATAGATCGAAACGAGCAGAAGTAGGGATTGAACCCAGGATTTTCCTGGGTTCTGCAGCGCGAGCTTTCGCTCCGCGTGCTCCGAGCTGGTGTGCGCGAGCCCACTTGGCCACTCGCCACAGCTAAACATCATGGAGTGTGTGGAGGACGAGCTGGAGGGCGATATCCGCGATGTTGGACAGTGGAAGCGCGTGATTGGGGCACTTTTTTCCGTGAGAGCCCTACGCTTTTCAGATGAGAGGCAGCTGGACCTCGATGCCGACGCACAGGCAAGAATTTCAAGCGACATCGATCAGCAGCTGCAGGCCAATGCCTTCACCATAGCCGCTCTCATTACCGACAACCTACCCGTGATCAGTCGAGAACGGTGGACTTCCCAGAGGAACGAACGGTGGTTCGAAGACACCTTGCCCCATTTGGGCGAGTTCCATTTCAAGCAAGCCTTTCGCGTCCCTCCTGCCACCTTCAGATTCCTGGTGGAGTCTTGCAGGTGCCTCCTGGCCGTCGCTGGCCGTCGCGCAGGGGCCAAAACTGGAAACCACAGGGTGAAACAAGGAGACGCCAGGCTCTTTAAATCGACCGGAAAATCCGGTTTCTTAATCTAACGCGCTACGACTTTGTGCAGCGTTGCCCACAGATGGTGCATTCTTTTTTTTTTTTTTTTTTGTAAAATTTGCGAAGAGCGCGAAATTACCCGAGGAAAAGTAAAGAAAGAAAAAGGCTTAGCTCCTATCGAAACGCAGCGACGCCACCGGTGTTCAAACAACACGGTGCCGTTTCGCACAGGAGACGAGAGATGGCGCAAGAAACGCCGCCAACGAACGAGCATACGGCGCCGAGAGCAGTCCTTTTTAGCAAACGATCTTTTCGACGAAAATAATCCCTGGAGAAGTGGAACGAGAGGGACAAAGGACAAACATAAATCTCCAAACACAGCTAGGTGACTGGTGAGCGACCGAAAATATCCGCCTGGTCCGGGTATCGAATCCGGGACCTCTCCATTACAGGTGTAGCGCTCTACCAACTGAGCTAACCAGGGGTTAGACGTCAGTATAGCAAACGGGTTTTATCAGCCGCCACCAGTCTAACACCAACAAGGGTGAAGCTTGCAATTTAAGCTTATAATTATAATGCAATTAAATGCAAAGGTGCAAGCGAGCTGGACAAGAATGACTTTTCGACTCAAAAGAGGCGCGCGTTCCACAGGCGGCGACAGTCGCAGAAACAAAAAAGACAGGCGCGGTAACAGCAGGGAACTGCAGCTCCTTGTCTGCAAAAGGGCCGGCTCTCGGCGTCTTCTGCTCGTTCGTTGGCGGCAGTTGCCGTCGCGACCGCTTGCGCCATCTCTTGTCTCCCGTGCGAAACGGCGCCGTGTTGTTTGCAGATCGGTGGCGTCGCTGCGTTTCCATAGGAGCTAAGCCTTTTTCTTTCTTTACTTTTTCCTCAGGTAAGTTCGCTCTTCGCAAATTTTACAAAAAAAAATGCACCATCTGAGGGCAACGCTGCACAAAGTCGTAGCGCGATAGGTTAAGAAACCGAATTTTCCGGTCGATTTAAAGAGCCTGGCGTCTCCTTGTTTCACCCAGTGGATTAGCCGCTTGTTTTCCTAGAATGCACTGCTTTCCTGCCAACAAAAAACAAGTGCGCATCTAATATTACTCCTATCAAAATAATACTAATTTTACGCAGCGTTAATTTCTTCTATTATTTTTACACCTTGACCACTGCTATCGAGATTACACATTCGGTCTACAGGAGCGAGCGTAGTGTGCTCCCCGAACTCACTTCATCGGAAGGGTGTTCTTCGGGCAGGGCTGGGGATTGAGCTCAGGATCACTGAGTTTTCCAGCGCGAGCTTTCTCTCTACGTACTCCGATCTGGTGGGCGCTAGCCCACTCGGCCACCGATACCCTTTAATAAAGACACGTTAAAAAAATTAGACGTTTACAATTCTCTGTAATGCCGAATTCCAGAGCGCAGCTTTTGAGGAGCAGGGAGGAAGGGTACGAAAGGGAGGGTATGCCAGCTGCTCCCCCTCCGTACCCTCCCATCCTCCTCTCCTATTCCCATCCCACTTAGCGTAAACATTTCGCTACTAAATTTCCCGCTAAATTTAGCCGGGAAATTTTACCGTTGAATGACGTGTGACGTCACATGACACGTCATCTGAAATTTTAAATGTGACATCAAACGGGTAAATTTTTTCCTTTAAATTTAACGAAAAAATTTTCTGCCAAACTTAGCAAAAACTTTTACCGCAAAATTTAGCGGGAAACGTTTACCCTCGTGACGTCATTTTGGGAAACGGCCCTCAACGCAACGCGCGTTTACGCCGACGCCGCTTAAAACTCAGAAACGGGTGCCTAGGAGCTGTGCTCTAAAACAACGTTACATTAATGAACGATTTTTACGCCAATTGGATGATTCTGATCGATCATCGCAAGCCAATATAAAGAACGAAGCATATCCAACTTTGGCGTTCCGCTTCGTTCCACGGAATTCTACGACGAGGCCCTGTCACTGCCTAATCAGATCATAATTATCGTGTTGT
The DNA here is from genome assembly GCF_016920785.2 of Ixodes scapularis. Lineage (NCBI taxonomy): Eukaryota > Metazoa > Arthropoda > Arachnida > Ixodida > Ixodidae > Ixodes > Ixodes scapularis. The sequence continues at coordinate 51,211,459 of NW_024609884.1, forward strand.
CTCGAATAATTACGTGCTGAAACCAAAGTAGACTCTTATTCTCTGCTAACCAAGATAGCCACGAATGACTGACTTTGTCGTCGTCTTTTATCAATTCACCGCTGCGCTAATCTTGATTCAGATAAGCCTAAACTCCAAGTCCACCCCACTACTTTTTTTACAATGCCACTTTTCTACATGTCGCCTTTTTTACGAATTTCTTTTTCTTTATAAAATAAAACTTACGCAACGCTTTTGGTTTCTGTGTTGTTATGTTTTACTGTTGAAACACTCCTATTGATTCCACGCGCTCGATCGAGCGAAGTGAGTTCGTCAAACTCACTCCAAGCCAAGTGTGTTCCTCAGGAAGGAGCCGTGTGGCACACTACAGAAATGACACTAAGGGCGAAGTGCACTCGCTCGTAGTGACACTAAACTAGCCCGTCTGACAGGTAAAAAAAAAAAAAATTGGGTTGTGTGTGTGTTTATACAGCCTAGAACTTGGTCTGCCTCACAGGGGCGACGAGTCTCCCAGCTGTAGATGAGAAATGTAGCCAGTGCGGTACAGCCGCTAGCCTGGGGTCTTTAATACCCCTGTCAGACGGGCTAGTTTAGTGTCACTACAAGCGAGTGCACTTCAACCCGCCGAAACACACTCCAAGTGTGTTGGTGCTACACGGGAAAACTTAGTGTCACTCCAAAAATGATGGCAATGACGATGGGTAAGTAATGGGCACGCAAAATATTATAGTGCATACGCGTTTTTTCATAAATAACTTCGTCGTCTTATTAGAAACACGTTACCATACATTGTTGCGCTAAGTCACGATCTTTAATCCAAATTTAAATCCAATTTGATCATTACGATCAGCCATTACAAGCTAGTGATACACGTCCGCACGCCAGTACAATGCTCATCTATACTCTGTTTCAGCTTATAATGTACCGCAGGAAAGGCTACAAGCGCGAGCTCCTTGCTCAGGGCACATCTCGGCGGCACAAGCTCTCGTGCGTTAAGAGTAGCTCCCAACGCTATGAGCTCGCGCTTCTAGCCTTGTCTGCGGTATAACGTAAGGTGAAGCGGAGTACAGATCGAAACGAGCAGAAGTAGGGATTGAAGCCAGGATTCCTGGGTTCTGCAGCGCGAGCTTTCGCTCCGCGTGCTCCGAGCTGGTGTGCGCGAGCCCACTTGGCCACTCGCACGGTGGCCACTCGCCACAACGAAACATCATGGAGTGTGTGGAGGACGAGCTGGAGGGCGATATCCGCGATGTTGGACAGTGAAAGCGCGTGGTTGGGGCACTTTTCTCCGTGAGAGCTCAACGCCTTTCAGATGAGACGCAGCTGGACCTGGATGCCGACGCACAGGCAAGAATGTCAAGTGAAATCAATAAGCAGCTGTAGGCCAATGCCTTCACCATAGCCGCTTTCATGACCGACAACCTACCCGTGATCAGTCGAGAACGGTGGACTTTCCAGAGGAACGAACGGTGGTTCGAAGACACCTTGCCCCATTTGGGCGAGTTTCATTTCAAGCAAGCCTTTCGCGTCTCTCCTGCCATTTTCAGATTCCTGGTGGAGTCTCGCAGGTGCCTCCTGGCCGCTGGCCGTCGCTGGCCGTCGCGCAGGGGCCAAGGCTGGAAACTAGATTAGCAGCTTGTTTTTCTACAATGCACTACTTTCCTGCCAACAGAAAACAAGTGCGCATCTAATATTAGTCCTATCAAAATAATACTAATTTTACGCAGCGTTAATTTCTTCTATTATTTTTACTCCTTGAACACTGCTATCGAGATTACACACTCGGTCTACAGGAGCGAGCGTACTGTGCTCCCCGAACTCACTTCATTGGTAGTGTGTTCTTCGGGCAGGGCTGGGGATTGAGCTCAGGATCAGTGGGTTCTCCAGCGCGAGCTTTCTCTCGACGTACTCCGATTTGGTGGGCGCTAGCCCACTCGGCCACCGATACCCCTTAATAAAGACACGTTAAAAAAAAATTAGACGTTTACAATTCTCTGTAATGGCGAATTGGTGCGCAGCTCTTGAGAGGAGGGAGGAGGGGTACGAAGGGGAGGGTATGCCAGCTGCTCCCCCTCCGTGCCCTCCCATCCTCCTCTCCTATTCCCATCCCACTTAGCGTAAAAAATTCGCTAAATTTCCCGCTAAATTTGGCCGGGAAATTTTCCCGCTGAATTGACGTGCGACGTCACATGACACGTCATCTGAAATTTTAAATGTGACGTCAAACGGGTAAAATTTTTCCTCTAAATTTAGCGGAAAAATTTTCCGCCAAACTGAGAAAAACTTTTACCGCAAAATTTAGCGGGAAAAGTTTACCCTCGTGACGTCACACGTGACAACACACGTGACGTCACGTGTGACGTCATTTTGGGAAACAGCCTTTAATGCAACGCGCGGTTACGCCGACGCCGCTTAACTCAGAAAGGGGTGCCTAGGAGCTGTGCTCTCAAACAACGTTGCATTAATGAACGATTTTTACGCCAATCGGATAATTCTGATCGATCATCGCAAGCCAAGATAAAGAACGAAGCATATCCAACTTTGGCGTTCCGCTTCGTTCCACGGAAGCCTACGAGGAAGCCCCAACACTGCCTAATCAGATGAAAATTATCGTGTTGTCTCGAATAATTACATGCTGAAACAAAAGTAGACTCTATCATTTTCTGCTAACCAAGACAGCTATGAATGACTGACTTTGTCGTCGTCTTTTATCAATTCACTGCTGCGCTAATCTTGATTCAGGTAAGCCTTGACTCCAAGTCCACCCCACTACTTTTTTTGCAATGCCCCTCTCATGTCGTCTCTTTCACGAAAGTTTCTTTTCCTTTATAAAATAAAACTTACGCAACGCTTTTGGTTTCTGTGTTGTTATGTTTTACTGTTGAACCACTCCTACTGATTCCACGCGCTCCATCGAGCGAAGTGAGTTCGTCAAACTCACTCCAAGCGAAGTGTGTTCCTCAGGAAGGAGCCGCGTGGCACACTACAGAAATGACACTAAGGGCGAAGTGCACTCGCTTGTAGTGACACTAAACTAGCCCGTCTGACAGGGGTATAACGTGCATCACGCAGTAGTGATACACGACCGCACGCCGGTACGATGCTCATCCAGATCGAAACGGGCAGGGGTGGGGCTCGAACCCAGGATCCCTGGGTTCTGCAGCGCGAGCTTTCGCTCCACGTGCTCCGAGCTGGTGTGCGCTAGACCACTCGGCCACCGATCCCCCCCGTCTGACAGGTATATAACACTGCTAAAGCGGTTCAGCGTTTAGAAATGCATAGTCCAGTGTCTCCACAGCCTAGCACGCGCGTGTTCGTCGCTCTGAAAAATCAGCAAACCACTTGTGATACGCACCACGGCTGGAAGCGGCACCGGCCAGACACTCTGTATTAGATTCTATCGGGATACCTTGGTGCCTCGGTCACTGAGCGATGTTACAGTTTCGCGCCAAAGCGCGAAGATGTGGGGTATGGGCATTTCAGCGTTCACAAATCCAAAAGTCAGCGTGCAGTCTCCACAACCCTAGCCTCCTATATACTGACAAAGCCCGGCAGATCGCCACGAGAAGCAGTCGCCGAAATGGAAAAGGTGGAGCGGCAGAAACCGTATTAAAGAAGAGCCACGTGACTGACGCCCCACTGCGGCGGAACGCCGAAACACACTGCTCCTGAGCAAAGAAGTGTGTTTCGGGTAGGGGTGTCGCGAACTTTTGTCGAACCAGATTTTTTGGTCGAACTTCCGGGGTTCGACTGAGTCGAACCGGTTCGACGAACCTTCGAACTTTTCACCAGATTCGACCGGTTCGACTTTATGGACAGTGTGGCCAGACCTTAATACAAGCTTGTCTAGGTTTGGAGAATTTTTTTTTTATGCAAGGGGTTATTTTATTTTGTGAACAGCTGCAATTAAAATAAACTAATTCTAATCACTGAATAAGTTAATAACTTAATGTTTAGTACTGTATTGACTAAAATAGACAATCAGCGCTGCACGTAATTCATCTTTTAGCCATTACCATCCAATCCGAAGCCAACTGGCCAGCCTGTCGCGCATGCGCACACGAGTCGAACCTCAATACAAGGTTCGTCGAACTTTCCACTAAAAGTTCGAAAAAGTCGAACCTGGTCGAACTCGAACCGCGGCCGGTTCGCGACACCCCTAGTTTCGGGTCCTTTGCGCTGCAAAAGCTGTGCGCTGACATCCAGGTTCCCCAAGAAATCGATCTTTGATGCTCTGTGCTACCAGATGCTCGCACTCCAAATCTGCGACCGGGCACTCTATGGCTCCGTCGTCGAATTGCCAGGCTTTGTGAGTATAGAGGAGGCTTTGCCGCAACCCAACACGCCTGTGTTCGTCACTTTGCAAAGTAAGCCAAGCATGCACCATATGCACGAACGCTGAAACTGGCACCGGCCGTTCCGGTAGGGGGAGCTTGCGCGCTTGGCGCGCGCTCTGCTTGCGTTTCAAAGTGACGAACACGCGCAGGCTAGGCTTCGGAGATTTCAGGCATGATAGTGTAGCGTCACCACTTCTTAATTCCATCTCCACTTATTCTTACCAACCCCACAAGGTACAAAAATATATATAAAAAATAAAAAATAAAAATTAAAGCCGTTTACAACTCCCTATAACGCCGAATTAGAGCGCAGCTCTTGAGGAGGAGGAGGGGAAGGTACGGAGAAGGCGCTATGGCCCTGCTCCTCTCCTGCTCGCCTTCCATTTAGGAGAACATTTTCCGCTAAATTTAGCGGGGAAATTTACCCATCGTGCACCGCTCGGTTACGCCGACGCCACTCAAGTCGGAAACGGGCCCCTAAGAGCTGCGCTCTAAAAACCACGCCCCCCCCCCCCCTTCCCCATGCCACCACTATTCCCTTCATGGCTTTTTTACATTTAATTTCATATTATTTAAAAGAGAGTTTACATATGAAGACAATATTCTTTGCAAAAACGCCGAGATGTCACAGCGCCTGGCGACCGAAGCATAAATCAGTGAAACTAGATCGTCAAACATGAAAAGACGAGGCACCGTCGGTAATGGTAGTAAAAACGAAGCGTCCTCGATTCTGCGGCACAGCACCGGGTGATCATTAAAGCTGTCGCTCGTTTCCCGCCTGGAGATTTTTCCTGGAGCTCCGGGGAGCCGTGCGTGGCCAAGTAGCAAAACTTTCCACTCCGTCCTTCTCTCAGACGCCCTCAAACGTGTCCGGAGCGGAGACTAGCTGTTACCAGTTGTTATTAGGAAGTTCGAACACGAGAGAACTGCGCGAACAACACTTTTCCGGAAAACAGCAGCTCGATGGCGAGTAATAAGGGAGTAATGACATGCAATCTTCGCCATATTTGTCTGTCTTGATCGCCCTGTTGGCATCTCGAAAGGAACCGGCACAAATTAAGACGGTCGTCTCGCCATATCTGGATCACGTATCGGAATATCTTGTCACACCATTGGCCCCTTTCACCATCTCTCTCTCCCTCTTCTTCTATTGCTCTATTTCCCTCCCTCGCAATGGTTTAGACCGATGAGGTAACTCTCGTATAATGAGACGACTTGACCAGAATAAGGATTCGTCTGGGAAAAGAGCACACAGAAGAAAAAAAAGATTGCTGTTTTATTTCGAGCTATTGAGTCAACCTTCATAAGCAGAATCGTGTTTTATGAGGAACGCAGCCGACAGTACGCGAAACCGTGTCAGCGATAGCGTCGCCGCGTCTTCCTTTTGTACACTTGTTTTTGAAGCTTTTGGAGTTGAAGACTTCTCGAAGCGTCTCAGCGTCCTCTCTCATGCCTGTTCTGTTTGTTGTTGTTGTTGTGTTGTTGTTGTTTTTCCTTTTTTATAGTTGCTTTGTGTGGCCAGCGGAGTTGGCGGCGCAAACGTTTGGCAATCGGCCAACAAGGCCAACTTTCTTCGAGCATGGTACGCTTCACTCACTTTTTTTTTTTTTTTTTTCAAAACTAAATTGTAGTTACCTTCAATAAGAATGCAATTCAGCAGTACAAAAAAAAAAAAAAAGAGAGTGAGAGAAGGAATGCCGTGAGCTTTTTTTTAACATTTGCAGATGAGAAGCCGTAAGAGAGCTTCTGGCTGCTGCCACTCGAGATAAAGCAGATGGGAGTGCTTGGAGATTGGTTCTGTAGCTTTACGAGGTAGCAAGCTCGCGTCGCTGGACTGTTTCATATTGCATGCTGGCTACCACTGTTTGCTAACACTGTAACAGCCTATACAGCTTTCCAAAATATTAATACACATTTTCGAGAAATCAATACATGCAGTTACTGAGAGCGACGTCGAACTTATGTTGGCGCTGATGCCGAAATAAAATTAGACGAAAAGATGATGGCGAGCGACAGGCACGTAGCCAGGAAGGGGGGGGGGGGGGGGGGGTGGGGCATGGGGCCCGGGCCCCCCCCCCCCTCCCCCCAATTTTTCCATTTTGCTGGGGCCTCCTCTCCCCCCTCCCCCTCATACAGCATTTTGTCATGGGCGGCCCCCCCTCCCCCCCCCCCCCCCCCCCCCTCCGGAAACAAAATCCTGGCTACGTGCCTGGCGAGCGATATAAACCTGACTGACCTAAAAGCCCCTGTCAATTCGCGATCAAATAGTAAAACATCCTGGACCTGACAAACGTATTGGATAATTTTATTTTAAAAAAATCGAGATAAAATATGCGTGATTTTGTTGGGTGCTTTTTCAGAAAACCCTCCCGCCCTATCTTTCCCGTGGCCATTCCGTTTTAGTAACAAATACAAAAAGCGCAGAAAGGCTGAAAACGGTAGAAAATTATAGACCGACCTTCGTCGCCACCATAATCCAAAAAATAAACTAAATAAGGTTATTTTGTTTACATATATATATATATATATATATGAAACCTTACAATGTGAACATCAAACTTTCGGGATACATCACGCAATAATGACCAGGTAGCGCAATAGCTACTGCGTGGGGAAAAAAATATAATGCACGTTCCCTACACTACGAATTCGAAGGTGTCGTTTTGAATGTTTTTCGCGAGAGACCGAAAATCACGTATCTGAAATTCGCGGCCAGCGATACACTAGGTTCCCCCTAGCGGGATCTTAGGGAATCTCCCAACATCTTGGGCATCGCTGGCTGACCTCCCTGTGAACCGCGTAAAGTACAATGAAAACGACCGATTTTTTGTTTTAGTGTTAAATAAAAATGAATATAACTGCGTTTCAGTATCTTGAAGCAAATGTTTTTCTGCAGTTGACTTGCTGAAATCTCCACTTGATGGGGATAACTTGGCAAACTATGGAGATCTGCTCTTTCGTTGGTTTCCAGGTCCCAGCCGCTAGAGACACTTCGTATCTAAATCTAAAGTTTTTAAACATAGATGAAAGCAATTATGTATGTCAGGAAGATATTTTTCAATCTAGTCAATGCGTTATTTTAAAATTATCTAACGAAAAGTAATACGAGTATGAAGATTCCACGTATCCCCAGATAGGGACTTTCAATAACCTGCCCACGCGCATAACCAATTTATTAAACCTATTTGTCCGCAGAATCAGAACGGCACTTCTAATGAATTTAAAATTAGTGTGTCGTTACACTATGCAATACCAAAACAATCGCTTTACGCAATTACATGGCGTGTCGCCATAAGAAGCAAACTTCTTTTTTGAGGAATGTTTGCAGTCATAGGGGCACGTAGGACCTAGATAACCAACTTTAGGGACTTTTTAGTACGAGGAAGAAAGCTCGAGAACCGCTGAGAACATAGCTGACCTGGCCGCCATGACTGTTTTTGTCTGTGTCACTTCTTGGAGCTTAGTCATTCCTGGCATCGGTAAGTTGCGCAGATGAGCAATGAGTTGGCGTTCTACCGCTGAACGAACGTAGATCTACTTGCAAGCTATACGACGATATTGCATAGTTTGATCTGTTTTGTCGTGATCCCAGCATCGAGATGGCTTGATAAAAGTGTAGAACCCGGCCACGACAGTGATCCCGGCCTACAGCATGGCAAACAAACTTGTAAATCAACTGCATTTTTATTTTATTTTATATCGCGTCGTAGTTGGGAAGGCTTTAGATATTTATTTTCGTTGGGCACATCCAGTATGATAGGTATTTCCGTAAAGCAGCCTTTTCTCATTGGCAAAACAGAGTTTTGTTAGGACTGCTTCCTCTAGGGTGACCACCCGTCCCGCGACTCGCGGGACTGTCCCGCATTGAGGGCTCGTGTCCCGCGTCCCGCAAGAAATTCCAAAATCTTCAAAATGTCCCGCATTTCACATTGTCGTAACATTCACTGCGCAAATTATGGCGCTTCCGAACAACGGGCAATGGGGAACCGCGGAGGTCGCTGATAAATGTGTGAATCTCGATGGTATGTCATTTTCTTGCCAAGCACTGCGGGAAGCAACCGTCGTTCTTGCAGAAGACTGACGCACGTGCGCCGTTGTGTTTCTCCCCCCTCAATGGCAAAATTTTGCAAGCGAGAATTCCTCGCCAAAATCTGAAAAATAAACTATTGTAATTAGTTGCAAATCATACTGTATCATGCAAAAGGGTTGTTGTGGAAAGCTTTTTTTTTTTTTAGTCAAGACGGCGACAGAAGGCAAAAAACCTGCAGCTCACAACGGTCAAAAAAATAGCAATATAAGGTTTTATTTTTGTGTAGGAGCATGTTAATATAAGAGTAAGTATCGACAGGAAACAATAAGCCGAAAAATAGTTACTGTTTTTTTTCTATTCCCTTTTGACGCATTGGGGTCTGGTGCAGTCCATCTTTATGTTTTCAACTTAGATACTTTTAATAAAATATTTACCATTACAAATAAACAAAAGTATATCACTGTGAGTGAATCTTATCTCAGTTTAATTGCTGCGCACAATTTTCAGATGTATAATACGCTTTCGGACGGCGTGTTCACCAGAGAAGCTCATCGGAGATAAGCTCACCGCAAAACCAGCGAATGCAAAAAAAAGGTCACCAATTTTTTTTATTTTTTTTTTTTATGTGGAGGCTGTTGGGATCATGCGTAACATATATCAATTTCGTCAGCTTTGTAAAAACAAAATGTCCTTTTTTGTAATATTTGTTAATCTTATTGGGTATATTGCTCCCTAATTAATAATTGCGAGCGAGCGTTTTCTGTGGTTTACTCTCTAGGCAACGAAAGCCTAACTGAAAACTTTATGAACTTGAAGAACAGGAAAAAGTTCGAAAACTTAATAATTCTGCCTCAAACCTAAAAAGCAAACTGTAAATGCCGAAAATCCGAAAGTGCCTGCGCAACAATGCGGTGCCTGAAATTCTCTTTGAAGCTTTTGTTAACCCGTGAAAACAGGATAGAACGGTCATTAGGATATCGAAGTTTCTTACATCCAATGACGTCCACGTTTTCTAGCCGTTCGTGCTGGTGTTTCCACACCTTGCCTTTGTGTGATAGTGCCCTTCTACGGCGAGCCACCGATGACCTTCAGAGCTGCACACTGTCACTGTTGTTACTCGTGACCTATATAAAAACTAGTCTTCTGTAAGGTAGCGAATTGGTAAACGTCATAAATGATGAAAACCGCTCAAACGACGAAGACGGAGTGGAGACAACAAATACGACAGGACAAAGCTGTTCTCGCCACAGAAGTTTAATTAGTGAAAATAGCAGAAAGGAAACAGCGTAGCCGACACTAATTACATCAACAAACACCTACTTATATATCAGGCACCACATAATCTTCAGAGCTGAATCGGTTCACACACCGCTATTCATACTAACTCGCAAAAAAACAAACCTCTTTATCTGACAGAGCTACCGACAGTGCACTGTCAATTGCTCTTAATAAATTGTTGTCTTTTTTTACGGGTGTCTGATGTTCTGATTTTATACTTGCGGCGTCATTAATATACAGAATGGGTGATTACTAATTTCGGAGGAATTAGTAAATATGCCCAATGAACTTCAAGAATATTGCAAAAAAGAGGACAATTATTTTTAATATAGTGACAAATTCTAATTGTGCTAAATTGTCATGTATGCCGCACAATCCGCTAAGCTAAGAAAACGTATTTAAAACATTGGTGAGCTTTTCTCCGCATCTGCCGGTTTTGCAGTGAGCTTTTCTCCGGTGAGCTTTTCTCTACCGCACGATGCTCACAGTATGGAAAAGCGTCTTCTGCCGCACCAAAGATGCACTAGCGTTTCGAGTTGTACGGTTGTTCCTTCTATCTGCTATGTAATACTCGATTGCAAAGCGAGCAAGTGTTACAACAAACGAAGTCTGACAGTAAACTGTTGCACTCTCTCATGCGTGCGCTAACAATATTCCAAATAAAAAATAAATTAAAAAATCGGTCAGTTGAGGACTATCCGCAGCGCAGGAGCACTAAATGTATTTTGTTAGACATTGGGCTACGCAGTTTTTAGCGGCACAGTATTTTTTCTTGTTTTTTTTAGTCAGTTCGATTTTAGTTTACGAAAATAGTTTTGGTTTTTCCGTTGTCGGCTGTCCTTTTTTTTCAACAAACAAACATCAGCGTATCACGTTCCTTACACCTTTTCCCTGTGCTACAAGATATCTGCTTAAGTGTGCATTCAACTTTCAAAGTATTCCCCGGGACTAGCGTGGTCAATGGTACTTGTGGGTGTGAAGTGAAAGAGAAGTGCTCAGTATTTAAAAGAGCAGAGAAGTCAACCTGCCTGTATGCTTGTGGCAAGTCGCTGCCTCAGTGCGAAAGTGCAACTGGTGGTCGCCACACTTCGTTCACGACTCGGTCAGTGTGTGCTCAAAACTGACCAGATGTGCTAGTGAGAGTCCGTGTTTCCAAGAATATCTGGATACCAACATGGGGTGCAGTGAATATTAGTGCTACTGTATGAGAGTGCTCCTTGGTGGTTATTTTCTTTTTTTTTCCCCCAAAAATAAAAAAAGTGATCGTCAAGAATCATCAATGTGTGTTGTCGTCATGTAAGGTAGTGGTGCAGTGTACACAAAAGAAGTCAGCGTCAAAGTGTTGGTGCAAAAAAGCCTGTGTGGTGTGCAACAACATCCTGGCCTGTCCAATATGAAGTGCAGTGCTGTGCCAAAAAGTATGTGCTCAAGTAGTTGAGTTGTGTTGCAGGTGTGAGGTAGCTCGGGTGGCTCGTTCAACTTTCTGCTTTGGGTGAGCAAAGCAGTGCGCTGCTGGTGTTTGTGTGTGAGTGAGTGGCTTGTTTTGCCATGCCCAGGCAGAAACAGAAAGTGTGGTGTCATTTTCAACGTTCTACATGCTGCTACAATTGGGGATGTGAAAGCGGCGCCCTGTGTTTTGTCCCTCATCCCAGCTGGGGGTGTGTGTTGCCCACATAAGTGCTGCAACCTTCAAGCTCATCGATGCACTTCATCATCGGAAGTGCGTGGAAATGCCAGAAATGTGATTTTTGGCCACCAGTGCAACCCTGTGCAAGTTGGAAAAGCTCCTTCGCTTGATCACCGCTACTTGTGGTTGTGATGTGTTGTGTCATCGAAAGCATTTCTCTGAGAAGTTTAGGCCATCTCAGAGTATTTTCAGTTTTATGTGGCAATGGTGAAATCTTGCTCGGATTTATTAAACATTCTCCATCTCCTAGCGAAATTTAGACTAGGGTTACCTCGTGAAAGAAAGAAAAGCAACCTCGAGCAGTTCTCATGTGACGGCCACACGTGAAATTGTGTCCACATCGGAAAAAACCACGATTCCATCTATAATCTGGTGCAACGACTTACAAGTTCTTGCGCCAGTGGTGCCTCTACATCTGTGATTCACAGCAATCATTTGGTGCAACCTTGAAGCTGAGGCATTTTGGCATCCCTGCTTCGGTGCACCCACTTTTTAATCATCCTTTGTCAGAATGTCCAGTGAAACGGACATATTTAAAAGGTGACATCACATGAACAACGGTAGCATAGCCTAATTCAAGTGCCTAAGGCAATTCCTATCCAGTTTGGTAGAGACATCCACTACAAGTTACAAATCACACTGGGGTATCTGCTTGAGTCTCCCAACAAGCATGACAAATAATTTATATAATGCAAACTTTTTTAAGAACCTGGTCCGAGCTTCTTTACATTTCTGCACTCCCTGTGGATCTGTACGTCATGGATACAAAAATGCCCAAAGTCCCCACAAAAGTGTCTGCTCAAGTTCTTTTTTTTTTTTCTTTTTTTACTTTTTACCAAAATAGGTGAGGAGAGTAGGGACGAAAGCTTTTGTTGCAGATTTTAACTATTTCCCCGCCCCAGTTTGGTTAACCTGTGTCACCTCTAGGCAAAAAGCAGTAACAACATAAGGCTTGTATTTCTGGGGGCTTGGTACGGTACACCATTTTTTATTTTTTTTCTTTGGGGGGGGGGGGGGGGGGGGGGGGGGAGGGAGGGAGGGGGAGAGGGACAGTAAGTAAAACTAAAAAAAGAGTATATAGGAGTTACTTGAAAAGGAATTTCTTTATATGCCCTTATGTGAACTAACTCGTCTTTCAACTTTCAGAACCCTCCTGCACTGTGGTCACCTGGATTATGCTTTCCAGAGGAATGGTCATCCAGTCCATTGGTTTCACTAAGCACCTCCAAGTAGTACCATTGTTGCTGTTCCTGATTGATTGCTGCATATGGAAAAAAAGGATTGAACACGGATCAAGCAGGAATTCACATTCTGACAAAGAATGTCGGGCAGTGTGCCCCTTATTGGTGCAAAATTTTGTCTTTTTGAATAAAATTTGCCGGCCAACACATGAAAGGTAAGTTAGTGGGGTGCAATTTAAATACCCTCGACCAAGAACTTGTTTTTCTTTTCCTCGAAATATTTTCACAGTGCAATATTCCTGTACACCTAACCTTTTTTTTTTTTTTTTTTTTTTTTTCAGAATAAATACGAGTTTTATCGAAAGCAGGTACCGTTCGCGCGTACGTTTCGCAAGAACACTTGTGCGTGGCGCAAGCGCATTTGAGTTTGCTCATGGCCCCTATGGCGGTATTTCGTGAGGCTGGGAATTTTCGCAATGACCACTTCACGTTCATGACCACTTCGCGTTCAGCTCACTCAAGAGAGTGAGCTGGCCTGCTGACTTCAAAGTCTGGTTTGTGGTAGTCTTGAATGTAACAAATGTAAGACTATCAAGAGCTTAGTGTTCTAATGGACACTGCTAGTCTTCTTTAGCTTAAAAGACCACAAATAAATCGTACTATAAGTGCTAGGAAAATGTTTCAAATGCGGTCAAGTTACATATGGAGCCTGCTAGGACAATGTTTAAAAAGGAGCCGAGATACAAAGGGGGACCTTTTCTCTTGTGGCGGCCTGGCCACTACCAACACCTCTAGATAGCCGAATCGCCGAGTTGTAATACTAAATGTGTTGCTTCACCTAAGGAAGGTGAGCTGACGCAAATTGAAGCAGACAGCAACCAGTCGAAAATTGACTTCCGGTAATTCATTTCTATGGGAAAGAGTGAGCGCTCTCCGTGCACTTGATCATAAGAGCAAATATCCCTAATATTTCGTACGTACTAGTAGCTTGGAACATTTCTCATTCAGGCAGATGAAATAATTGGTCAGTTGCAGCGTTTTTCTTTCTAATTCATTGCACTGAAAACGGTGCTAAAGCGGCTTCGTACGTGTATTTTTGTGCATTGTCAGACGTGTTAGCGCGAACGCGAATCGGCGCTTTTCAGCAAACGAACGACGGACATCTGAAAAACTAAGAGAGACGGCAAAAACTATGCAGTAACACTGGATCAGTAACTACCCGCGCATGTACGATCAAGACAAATTGAAGGCCTCGTAATATATTTCGATTTAAATAAGTATAGTACTGCTTAATTCTTTCTGTTCAGTGCAAAGATGCTTGTTCTACTATCAAAACATCACCCGCACGCAGTGGCGTCACAAAGGGGGGGGGGGGGGGGGACCGCCCCGGGTGCGGCGCTGAGGGGGTTGTCGTGGCGGGCCACGAGAGAGGGGGAGCCACTGTCGCGGCGGGCTACATGAGAGCGGGAGAAGGGGGGTAGGGGCTGTTGCGGCGGTCTACCGCCCCGGGCGCCACTGACCCTAGTGACCTCACTGCCTGCATGCTCGATATCTTTGAGAACAGGTGCCCGGTATAAGTTGCCGGGCACAGAAAACAACAAAAAGATACACCTTTCATAGCCCACATACTTTTCTTTACGTTTTTAATGTTATCCGCTCATAAAGATGCACGACGGGGTCATTTTCTTATAGTGACAGGACTGGCTTATTAGCTATATATAAGCGTCACTGGGATGCTGGCGAACCTCGAGCACGCTCTAGGTTTCTTAATTTCGATTGTTATTTTGCTTTGAATCGTCGCTTGTTTTTAGACACCCGCTGCGGAATACATATGTTTGGGACTGAAGTGTAGCGAAGTTAAACGTCGGTCAGTGATGAAGAAAAATGCACTAACTGAAGCAATTACACTTTTACAACGTTAATCAAGGTACACACTATTCGGTACGACCCAAGTAACCAAAGTGTTCCATGTTATTTTCCAGCGACGAGGCAAAATGCACGCGCGTTTTCACGTAGGAATGCACAGGAGCACCGCAAAGGTAGACTGGTTGCTGACTGCTTCAATTTGCGTCACGGAAGTCGCACAGCCACTACACCAGTTGAACCTCTAGCGTACATTATAATAACTATGTATTCAATCTGTGCCCCCTGTCGGGAGCAAGGGTGTAAGAGCTGCCTGTTCTCAGTCTTCCAAGACCCTGTTGCTTGCTCTCCCGGAAATTTTGGTCGTTTTGATGACATGTCCGTCCATATGCTCCATACGTTCAACGAAGATGTCCCCACGTGCCCCATGCTGCCTGGGCCAATCTTCATAGCAGACTGGACAATAAGAATTCTATAAAAAAAAAAAATTATGGTGACAGACCCGTGAAACTCTAATCGAGATCTACCACCAGGGTAGAGTTGTGCAGTATGAAGATGGCAGTAAGTGAAGTGTGCTTAGTGTTTATGTTCACATTTTCAGCTGAAGGCATTGCGCTACTAAGCACAGGTGGCCAGTTCACTTCTGTTATGTGCTCAGTTGTTCGAAGAGCGTTTTCCCCAGGGGGGGTGTCCCAATGGCTAATGGGGGGGGGGGGGGGGGGGGGGGGGAGGGGAGGCGAGGCGGCGATGCGAGGCGAGGCTAGATAAAATATAAAACTGTTTCTTTTTTAGTCCACTAGCTAAATTACAGACGTCTATTAACCAAATGCTCATACCCGTAATGTATGTTTCCCTTCCTCTATATATACACCTGAGAGGTGGTGTTTTCTACTTAATCTGAAAAAAAGAATTTTATTTTATTTTTTATTTATTTTTTTTTTTTTAGATTCAAGGGGGGGGGGGGGGGGTGTCCAGGAAAACTAGGGGGGTCTCAACCCCCATAGGGGGGGTCTAGGGAAATCCCTGGCCCAGTTATTTTGTACATATGGACCTTTTACGTGGCGAATACCTCCGTGGGAAGTCAGGTTATGTCTCTTCACAGTTAAATGAACGTGGTATTTATTCACTGTCTTTTAGCAGTTGAACACAAAGTTACATTATACCGGATATTGTAGAACCATTTGTAATGGCTCAGCTCCATCTATCATGACTTATGAACACATGGTTTTTAGTCGTGTACAAGGGCCTTTAAAGGGACACTGACAGGGTATTTATGCTCGCCAAGGTTTTTATTTGTACATGACATATAAGAGCCCAACTACCCAAAACACAACTTGCGGCTCGAAATTTGTATTCTTTCCTCCCGAAAACCGCCGATCAAGAACTGGCCGATTTGAGTCGCGCTCACTCTCTTCTTCGTGGTCACGTGCCGTTTTCTAGGGTTTAGACACGACCACCAAATATAATCAGTAGTGGGTCATCGAAGGCACACACTCAATATTAAAAAGAGAAACGAAATATGAAACCCATTTTTGTGGCTTCTAAAAATTCGCAAATACGTTAATTGAGGAAAAAAAAGAAGCTGCACAGCCACGTGACTTTTGGTAACTCCCTCCTCCTCTATATTTCTTCTTCCTCTCCAGTCCAATTTCGGTTTGGAGCAGTTGCGTTTTTTTTTTTCCTTTATTAACAATATACGTGACGCTGTAGCAAAATATTGATTGGGTAGTCTTCTGACACCATAATAAATCACCTGACAAAAAATTGAAAAAAAAAATTGGGGGTGTCAGTGTCCCAGTTCAAGGAGTTTTTCAGCACTGTTTTCACTGATGATTTTTTTTTACATTCGATTAAATTAGAGATGTCATTTGAAAGCAATATGGAATATGTTGTAATTTTCTACCTATGGGGTTATATGTGCCATTGACGATTGCGCACTAACTCTAGTCCTGGCCGGGATGGCATATCCACAAAGTTATTAAAGCTAATCAAATCAATGTCTGGCCCCCTTCTGGGAAGGCTGTTCCAACAATCCCTCTGCAAGGGTGAATTACAAGAGAATTGGAAATATGCCACTACAGAACCATCTCACTCACCTGTGTTTCATGTAAATTTCTAGAATACATTATATCGTTGCAGATCATTCATGACCCACCTAACTACCAGTCAACTTATTTTTATTAACCAGCACGGCTTTATGCGCGGACGTTCATGTGAGACGCAGCTGTTTGAGTTGTTAAATCACCTTCATAATTTTGTTCACCTGTCCAGACATGTCGCTGCCATTTTTATTGACTTCGCGAAAGCGTTTGATCGCGTACCACATAACCGGCTGACTAAACTTATCCACAGGTGTTGATAAATGGCTTAAAAACTTTTTGACTAACAGACGCCAATCAGTTGTGATTGGCAAGCGCCTCTCCTCCCCTCTTCTCGTGATGTCAGATGTCCCGCAGGGGTCCTGTGCTTTTTCTTATGTAGTACATCACTGATCTTACTCAACATCAACTCTTGAGCTCGTCTATTCGCGGATGATTGCGTCATCTAGCGTTTTGTTATGGACTCTCACGATAGTCCAATTCTACAAGATGCCTTGGACACACTTTCAAACTGGTGTGACACGTGGCTGATGAAAATGAAAACACATAAAACAAAAGCTGTGACATTCACTTCGAAACGACATCTTACACCTCACACGTACTTCATTGGTAGTGACGCCGTTGAAAATGTCTCATCCTTGAAATATCTTGGCGTTCATCTCTCATCGGACTTAACGTGGAACCAGTGTTGTACACGTTCCTTAAAAAAAGGAACGAAAGCTCGTTCCTCGTTCCTTCTTATGTTTGTAACGCGTTCCCGTTACAAGTTCCATATGTGAAAAAGGAACTCGTTCCCGTTACAGTTAAAGAAATGGAACGTATCGTTACATATACGTTACATTCGTATTTTGACAATTATCATATACAATTAGATAAAACAAAGTGGTTTTTGCTGTTATTTATCCCATCAAATGGCAACATACAAATTTGAATGCAGTGATGGAAAGGCATCAAGATAAGAAGACTAGCGGAGGCAGTGTTTCATTTGTTGATATATTCACCTTTAAAAATCTGAGCTTTTAACCATATCTTGTGGTGTGCGATTCAGACGAGCCAAATGTACTATTACCCCACATTGCACGAGCGTTTCACAACAACCTCACGCGTTTCAATCTAACAAAGTCACTTTTTCGAACATAACAACAGTTGCTTCTCGATGTTGCTGTCCGCAAGACGAGCAAGTGAAGAAGATATAGGGCTGTTGGAAGGTCAGTCTTGAAAAGTACAAGTCCTTCTTCGTGAAGGTTGGACTCGTTGTTCAGTTTGAAGATAGGGAACAAGGGGAGAAGAAATAAAAAATAATTTTTGTGTATATTTTATTTCACCAATACTCGGGATACAAGGGTGCGTTCGATACCGGATAACCTGCTTTTCTGTTGTAATTGTATGTCTATTTTTTGAAGTTCAGTGATGGCTGCAGTCGGTTTTAGATTTCTGGGTGTATATGAGGATTCGTGGAAGCAAAGAAAGCAGCTGAGTCTGAAACGTCTTTCTTTCTGAGTTCATGATTACAGAAGATTTCTGGAATCATGGTGTATTCGCAGTGACCCATCTGCCTGCAATTCTAACCGCGGCCCCCTCCCCGACGTATACACCGACATCCTGAAATAACTTGTCATTTAACTTACCATCCAGGACGGACGTAAAGGAAGTTGAAGCGAGTGCAGACGATGATAATGTATGCCATGAACGAAGAAGTCGGCAGAATTAGCGCTACGGATGAAGAGAAGGAAGAAGAAGCGTTGGATTGCTGGTAGCTAGTCGGGTGTTTCCAAGCCTCACTGATGATGTCTCCCGCCTAGGAGACGAAACGTCTGATATATTGTTGGTATTGTTATGGAAGTCAGTGGTATTTGTTTTTAATCATGAATCCCGGCTTTTGGAACATTTTTGCATTCTTTCTGTGTCTTTTCCATCGAGTAAAAGTTCGGCTTTCTGTACCGCAGTCTCGGGCACTGAAAAAAGAATCGATGTCCACTAGCTCTCCAGCACCCGACTGTCACCAAGCGAGTATCACACAAAATTAGCCATATGATATGTAACCAAAAAGTTAACAAAATCCTGCTCTTCGTATAGATGGATATTGCTTTTATACTTTTAGAATTTCCCTTTCAAAGATAAAATACAAATTACTCCACTGGACGAAAAAAAGGAAC
This sequence comes from Ixodes scapularis, assembly GCF_016920785.2. Classification (NCBI taxonomy): domain Eukaryota; kingdom Metazoa; phylum Arthropoda; class Arachnida; order Ixodida; family Ixodidae; genus Ixodes; species Ixodes scapularis. The sequence continues at coordinate 51,230,090 of NW_024609884.1, forward strand.
GCCGTTCCTTTTTCCGTTCCAATAAAAATGTAACGCGTTCCCGTTCCAGTTCCACCAATGCAAACTGGAACGGCGGCGTTACTTCGTTCCTCCTAAAAGGAACGCGTTCCAGGAACGCCGTTCCTTGGAACGCCGTTCCGTACAACACTGCGTGGAACCTTCACATTGTACACATTGCTAACAAGGCGTCGCGAACTCTTGGCTTTCTCAAACGAACTGTTCCACGCAAACTCAGATACAAAACTTCTTGTTATACACTGCCCTTGTCAGATCTCAGCTTGAGTATGCATCAATCATCTGGCACCCTCATCAAACATATCTGGCAGATAAGATTGAATCTATTCAAAACAAAGCTGCTAGATTTATAGCTTGCGACTACTCCCGATTCGCAGGTGTAAGCAGTTTAAAATTTCGACTTGTCACCTCTTCACACAAGAAGGCACCTCGCACGCTTATCATTTATCCATGAACTTTATTACAGTCCCTCGCCTTTTAGGGACTCTTTCCTACTACCGGCTGACCATATATCGTCCCGCTTAGATCACCCTTGCAAAATTAGCCCCATATTTACAGGAACCAACATGTTTAAAAACTTTCCACTACTCCTCGCCATATCGGACTGGAGCAGCCTCTCCAGAAAAATTGCCTCCATCGGTGACCACCAGTCCTTTGTCTCCGCTCTAAACATGTTAAATCTTGAATAGTCTTGTATCCCTGCAATATTTGTTGAATCAGTGTCTTGCTTCTGATGTACATGTTTTCATTGTGCGCCATCTTTTTTATATCTTATGTTTGAAGGCCAAAATGGCGCCAAATGCTTTGTATACTTTCAATTTACGCTTTTTACCTTTATTTTTTTATCTGTCTCTTTTTGTAGCCACTTGGTTCAGTTGTACTAATCTTTGTATCACGTTGCCCTTATATAATGCCCGAAAATGCCTTTAGGGTTAAAATAAATAAATAAATAAATAAAAAGGGGGTTAGACGGACACCACCAAGCGAACTGCGCAGGCGCGCGCATTCCGAAGTATTGACGCCGCCATGCTTCTAATGTAGTCATTGCCCTCCGGCTTCCCGGCTGAATAGGGCTGATCTGGGCATAATCATCGTACATCATAGTTTGGGAAGCCCTTGTATTAGCTTGGATTCTCCTGCATGTCTGTACTTCATAAGATTGTGTTGTTTGTGATGCCTTGGTTTGTCATCAAGCGCAGAAAAACGGATCCAGTCGACTTATCGCTTTAGATTCACAGGGTTGGGCAGTATCGCGATACAAATGTATCGCGATAGTATTTCAGAAATACATTTTGTATCTGTATTTCTGTATCGCGATACATTTTTTTCGCCAGTATCTGTATTCCTGTATCGGAATACATTTTGAATGCTCCTTTGTATTGCAATACAATCAGGGTGAAATGTATTTCGTTACATTTCTTGAGAAATACTCCCCCCCCCCCCCCCCCCCCCGGAAAAAAAATCCAACGCATTTTTTTTTTTTTTTTTTACTTCCGAGGGCACCAGGGCCAAGGAGGCGCTGGGGAATTGTTACCATACTGACCAAGGTTCCTTCCGATTCTCCAAACTATTTTCCTATGCGTCCTCTTCTCCCTTCTGACAAGTGTTGCGTAGTCGGGGACTCGAACTAGGTGGCGTGCCAGGAGTGGAGTCAGAGCATCTTCTGCCGCAGGTCCTTAGGTAGGAATTTCTTGAGTTATTATTTGCTGACATCCAATGCCCGCTGCTAACCGTCTCTCTTGCCTTAGCGTACGCAGTACACACGGCCGGCAAAGCTGAGTCACAGTCTGTTGCAGCAAGAGCCTGGCGGTGGTTGGCTTGAAATAGTAGCATTACTCACGCAGTGAAGTTCAACACATATTCGAAAGCGCCTGCGGCTGCGCCCGTAATATTGCACGGCTTAAGGTTACGTCATCAGCCGACGTGAAAGTGATCCGCTGCTCTGGTGATCCAAAACCCAGGAAGGAGTTCAGACGTGGCCTCGCTGTGCCGACGCAGACTTTGTACACCTGCGACTCGTCTTGAGCGCGCTGTTTCTCGGAGAGCTCGCACTTCTGCCGGCAATATCAGGTCGCAATCCACGAGGTCTATATTTGGAGTATGCAAGGCGAAACTTGATGACTGCAATCCATGCGTCGGTGGCGGAGGGTCAGCGGGAAGCACCTTCACAACAGGGATGCCACCGTATCGTTTTTCCAACCGTAACAGAAGATAAAACATGTGTTCCAGGATGTTTCAGGTTGTCTACCATTCTCGAAAATCCTGCACGATCTTTCACGACGTAACCTACAACGAAAGTATGTATTGTCCTTTCATACAGCAGTGCGTTAAAGTTTCATGTTCAAGGCCACACCTACAGATAAAGAATACCAGTTCATTCCACCGTCACGTCATGTGATAAATGTTGACAGGGGCGTGGTGACGTTTTGATGGGATTTAGGATGACAGAGGATTTATTTAGAGGTCGAAGTCTTTTCGCATCCCTTGTCAGACAGACAGGATGTCAGGGGAGGGACGACGGTCAGTCCTTGATGGAACGTTTTTTTCTGAGCACATTGAAAACTCCTCGTCGTCCGAAATCACTACCTTCAAGGCAAAGTGCCAAGCCTACGGGAAGGTAATTTCAGGATCAAAAACTTCCACTTACAACTCCAAGCTTCATCTAATTTGTTCTCAAATAACTTTGCAAAATGTATTGCAGTATCAGTATTTCTGTATTTGTATTTCTGCCCTCCCTAAAATGTATTCCTGTATTTGTATTTCCAAATACTTTTTGCCCTACTTAAAATGTATTTCCGATACGTATCGCGATACACTTTTACAGATATATTTCAGTGTCAGTATTTTAGGTACTATTTTAAAGTATCCCAGTATTTGTATTTCCAAATACATTTTTAAGTATTTCTGCCCAACATCGCTTTAGAATCGCCTTGTCGTCGGCTTCGTCTTCGTGAACGCGTGAACTCACTGCGTTCACGCGGTGGTCCCACTGCGGCCGTAGGAAAAACGACGACGCCACTACTCTCTCGAGCACTCCGGCTGCTCCGACGTCTCAGTGAACTTGGAAACAAGTGAACACCTACTTCAATGTGAAAGAGCACAAAATTCGAGGGACCATCGGCTCGGTGTAGCACCGCGGAACGGCGTCAAATGTGTCAGTGGAATACTGAGCTTCGTAGTGCTCAGGCTTGGGCATAATGTTTAATCGACAATGAAGTAAGAAAAGCTAAATAGACATTCTCGGGGAGCGATAGTTTTCTGAAACTCATTTTATTCTGGTTGGCAGCCTTTGCGACAGTGTACAGAAGAACTGCGGGGAGAAGCCTGCACACAAAGAAACGATGTACGAAAAGACCATGCCTGACGCGCCAATACAACTCCCATTTTTCAAAAAGAAGCAACCATGCGAGATACCTGAAAACTTCGGGTGTAGATGAGCTTTTGTGTACAGTTTTTATTCAGTTTTATTTTGTTTGCGCGAGCTCCGAACGGTAGGAGTTGCCCGACGGTGGATGCTTTTGTCTGCGGTCTCGGTTGGTGTTAATACAGAATGGATCAGTAACGCCAGCCAGAATGAGTTTGTGGCATAATAGCCCCCCACAACGTGGGTCAGGTTCGTTTTCTACCTTTTTGGCGGTAAGTGTTTTACTTCTAAATTGCATTGTGCGGTGTTTTCACATTTTGTTAGAAAAAAAAAAATAAGACTCATTTCGAAAACGTCGTTTTATTTCAAGTTATACATACCGAGAATCGCTGCTCTTTCTCTAGCGATCGTCCTGATCTTTTGGAGCACAGTTGTGCTCGAAACATGCCGTCACAATAACAGTTGCGACGACCAAAATACATCGAGCAAAATATTTATTAAAAACCGCCGCCGCAAGGCAGTGCGGAGGTCCCGATTGAGATAGAACAACGGATATACCGCTACGGAGCGAGTGCTCAGGGAGATTCAAACGTACGGAACACTTCGGCACGTCCCACTATGTATCGTGCCTCGTAATCTTACACTCTTTAGCTAACGTGCAATGGGCTGAATATAAATTACGAAGCAAATCACGAAAGAAATCGAAAAACGCTTTTTCCTGCCGCTCTTCTCCAGCTCTCTTTAACTTTTTTAGACACTCTTTTCGGGGGCTGTTTCTATGGGGGAGACAAAATCCGATGCCTTATTGCCTGGTGCTATTATTGTAGCACCTTGGCACAGAACGAGTGAAGCCACCAATTGAAAACCGTGAGTAAACGCCCGATTAAAAGACTCGTGCTAACTTGAAAATTTCCAAACGCCGGGCGTACAACGCGCTTTGATGCGGCCAGAAAACTGGGGAGAACTACAGGCACCAGAATGCACCGCATTAGCGGTGGCGTCGCGGAACTCCTGATGAGATCGGCCTAATGTAAATGGATTTAGACTGCGATTTTGCTAGTAGCATATCGTTTAGTGAGCCAAAATAAAGGTAAAAGTCAAAGTCTGATTTTCGGTACGAAAATTTGAAAACAGCGGATGTATCACAGTGAAAAGGCTTTCGGAGGGAAGGAGCTCGAAACAGTCCGATGTGTTTTCAAAGTTTCGTCGTGAAAGTCAGGCTTTTCACTTTCTACCTTCTTGCTTTTGGCCCACTAAACGATATGCTATTAGTAAAGTCCCAATCTAAATTCATTTATCACAGCCCGTTTCGTTTCATGGGCCCTAGTGTCGCAGGCGACGATGGCGGCGAAACAGCAGGAGTCAGAGAAGAGAGTGGCGTAACCGCGAGGTCACGTGACCCCCCCCCCCTCCGAGGTCACGTGACCCCTCTGACGTCACGTGACCTCAAGGAGTCACTTATCCCTCAGTACGCTTCCATCCTCCTCCTCAAGAGCTGCGCTCTAATCCGGCGTTACTGCAGGGAATAGTAAACGGTTTTCATTTTTAATTACGTAAATTTCTTCAATCTTCCATGGAAGCTCCCTTCAATACTGAAATTGCAACATGGCTGCAATAAGATGTGAATGGAATAAAATTCTATGATAAATTGAAAGCCATAAAACAGTAGGACTTTAGTTGTAATGTTTCACTGTCTCTCCATCTTTTACTCATGAAATAAAACAAATGATTAAGTATGTCAGATAATTTTGCACTAGCCAAGTTTTATGAAAGCACTCAGCAACATCTGCACTGATTGAAAAAGAAGTGAGTGAGTGAAGTAAGAAAGGAGAAAGAAGGTGCACTTGTGCACAATGACAAGAATGTAATTTAAAGCGGAAGGGAGACTGGCCACGAAATCACAGAACCCCAAAACTTTCGTATTATATTTCCATTTTCAAAACCCTCGACTGAAAAAGTGAAAAAAAAACAACCCCTTCCTTATTAATTCCTCAAACTTTTAACCTCTAGTATCGTTAACGCGAGACCGTCTCCGGTCAAGCCCAGACACCTGTATATCTTCACTCATTGTTTGAATTTTTAGGCCACACTGTTCAAACATGACTTACCTAAGTCGTGTTGCCGAGGTCATACTGCTGGAAAAAGCCACGGAGTCGTTGAAATGTACCACCAAAAGAGCCGAGCACAGACAAACTTGAAAAAGACCTGGTACTGGTATACACATAAAATCAAATGATTCATCAGCCCTTGGTTGCGATTTTAACTATTATCACCAACGTGTAACAATTTTGCAAAATTGGAAAGCATCAAACTAAGAATCACAATGAGGAAAATGGTGCGTCCCAACGTTACTCGATCAACTAAGTTGGCAAACTACCACGAAGAGCGTGATCCCTTCTGACACGCGCTGGCACACGTCAGTCTCCGCTGATAACCAGGGTCGGATTAGGGAATTTCGGTGCCCTAGGCTAAGGCTGTTGATGAGGCCCCTAATGATGGTGATAATACTGACTATGATGACGATGGTGGTGATGGTAACGACAATGACTGCAAAATGTATTTTTCACCACCTTATGAAATACAAATATCGTTCATTTTATGACACATCATTGAATCGGTAGATTCAATGATTCGGAAATTCGGGTTTCACTGGGTGGAAATGAAGCAGATGCAGAGGTGGATTTAGAAAGGGAAAAGGAGCGGGGGGGGGGGGGGGGGGGGGGGGGCGCCCCCGCCCCCAAAGGTCAACTTCCTTTTAATAAAATCATTGATATACACCAGCCAAAAGTTTCGATTTTGGTGACATAGCAAATGCTGGGTCAACAAAATAGATCTGGGCAACGTTTCGACCGTAACGTCATATCTCAGCAGACTCCCCCACTCCAACCCTCCGCCAGCCGAATGCCTACCTACCACCCCTCCCCGGCCTGACCCATAAATCCGCCCCTGAGCAGATGTGAGATTGGAGGTTGTTTCGGAAATAGTCAATCACTCACTAAGAGATGCATAACGCAAAGCAATGAGCGATTGGGGGAAAAGGTGTCGCGCACATTGAGCAGGGCCTCGTAAACTTCCGTCGAAAAGTTGAAAATGATGACCCCGCGTTCCTATGAACTTGTTCGACCAGGTCTACAACCTTATTTGTACAGTACGTCTCTCTGCCGACTTGCATAAATTCATCATGATGTTGAGTTAGAGGGATGGCACATATGACACTCTTGATGCCCAGTGGCATAATTACTTGGACGCAAATTGCATTAGAAAGTAACCAAAAGGATACCCGCAAAATTCTTATTACAAAAAAAAAAAAAAAAACTGATTTCGCTGTTTTTAAATTCATGCCTCGCGAGTGTCAACTCAAAAATTGTCCCGAGAATATTGTGTTTTTATTTCAGTGATTGTAGCTTGTATAACTAGCCTTTCTTTAAATAATTACTGACTTAAACAGTAAAGCAACACAGGCAACAAAGTAATCTTAATTGATGGTTAGAGTATTTAGGGCTCAAACCGCTTTGTCCACCCGTTCTAATAACTTAACTCGCGTATTTCAAACTAACAAACTTCTGCATTCAAATAATAAAATAAAGAATTGAGACTGAATGTGACTGTAATATAGCAACTACTGCCATTTAAGCACACTAACATGCATTTTAGCAAAGTAGTTTTGGAAGAGGTATTGTTTCTTCTATTTGTAGTAATTAAGAACTGTATTTAGCCATTTGGACTCAGAGGCTCGTATAAAGATTGCAGCGATCATGTCACTCGATGGTAGGAAAAGTGTTGCCTGGTACTGGCAGATCAGACACAGGCTCCAGAGCAGTTGCTTGCAGTCACTGCTTCTCGAAAATATTCGGGAGACATCTCCTTGAAACGCGTTAGGGATTAGAAAAGATGGCTTCGGGAGGTTCACCGATATTTCCTTTTGCTCGTTTTAAACTTGTCGGTTCAGGGGAACCTTTCCATATGGAACTATGCTAAAAGACCAAAAATTAACAAACCATAATGTGACACAAAACATAACATATAACGCAACCACCTGAACGATGGCGTGCGCGGGAACGGACAAATGGGTGGACGTTAATGGCTATATATGATTCCTCCCGCCCTCCTAAGCCAATTTTTTTCCCCTAACTATCACCAGGCTGTGTGGAATATCACCAGGATGACCTTTGGGTGATCGGGCAAAAAAAACTGAAAACATCACCCCCCGCCTCTTTTCCCTGGCGAGGGAGTCGCCAATTTTCCTCTGGTCAAACCTTGTCGGCGTTACCCCTGCACAGGACCCACTGAGGGACAGGGTTGAGACTTTGAGCCGAAGCCACGTGGGAGGGAGTCCCAATTTTCCACTGCCCCACCTGTCCCCGCTGTTGCGCATCACCCAATTTTCCCTAGATAATTTCCATCAATCTTCTAATCGCCTCTTTGTGACTGTAATCCTTTTCTTATCGGTCCTTCCATCGTCGCCAGCAAAACCCAGGGCCCCGGCAAATTATTTTACCCCTTCAGGGAGGGCAGGGCGAAGCCCCGTGCACTTCAAAACCAAGCGCTCCTGTGTCTCGTTCTCATTATGGCAGGCAGCACATAATCTGTCTGTCTCCTGAAATTTAGCCCTATACGTCCTCGTCTTCAAAACTCCCGTTGCCGCCTCAAACAGTAAAGAACTTATGAATTTTTAAACACCTTTTCCTTTCTCGTGTCCTGTTTTTGTTACCTGTACATTGTTAGAGCTGCTTTTTCCTGTATTCTTACCTCCCAGTGTCCCACATTTTTCTTTCTGCCTCTTTCACTCCCTTTTCCACTGAAACAGTCTGCTCGGCCCCATCACTATAGTGTGTAGGTATTTAAATGTAAGCCTTCGGATTCGGTTTGTCCATCTTGTGTTTAAACTTTTTATGTATAAATACTCGAATACCTTCCGTGCCCACCACATATCATCCATTTCGGTCAACCTTTGTTCAAATTCCAACTTACTAATGGCCTCCCTGCTCTCAAAAGACGACTAGCCCATGTCCCCCTGTGCACCTTTAGTTGGCGTCTTTCCATGTGCTCCCAGTGCCAATATGCCTACGCACCTTTGTCGAATTTCTCAACCTGATTGAACCACTGACTTCGTGCATAATACCCCATTGCCAAAAAACAGTCCTGGTACCATCACTCCTCTCCATGTACCTCTGATCACTTCATACATATTATAGTTGCATAGTGCCTTGAGCTTCATAATAGATGAATTTCTTTTCCCATTTCTAATTATATGAACCTTGTGTTCCTCTGGATATTTGCTTCCCTCATTGAGCCAGACTCTCAGATATTTGTATTTTCCTATAGGGTCTATTACAATGTTTTGTATCCTTCAGCGGTTCCCCCTTCTCGCCGTTAAAACACCATTACTCCAGACTTGACACTACTAAAACTCATGCCCAAGGTGCTCCCTTCTTCTCCACATATTCCAGGTATCTTGGATATCTGCCATAACTACTATGCATACATCAGTCCTGGTATTACCTCTATATTACATTTCTCCCTCCTACCACAAAACTCGCATCAAAACCTAAGTTACTCTGCTCTAATTTTTTTTCTCCATTTCACTGAGATATCTGCAGCAGCGACAGCCAGCTGACGCTTCGCCTAAACAAGTGTTGTTCACCCTGCAGGTTGGTGTGGTGATTTTTTCCACCGTAATTGCATATTGTTACTGCTGTCGCTGCTTTTGAGTTTAATTGCTGTTTTTGATTGCGAAGTGCGATGACTAAATCCGCGGCGTCTACGTCAGGGGGAGATGATCGTAGTGAGCTTCGTGAGCTCCGGACTGAAATGAGGGGGCTACAAGAGAGCATGGATTTTATAAACGCGGAATTTGAAGATATGAAGAAAAGGCTTGATAAGGCATTTGGCGAAAGGGAGGCTCTGAAGAAGGAAAACGAGGGCTTGCGCGAGAGGTGCAAAGAGAACGAGAGTCTTATTGAGCAACTTCAGATGGAGGGTTGTTCAATGTGAGCAGTACTCGCGCAGGTCTAACATAGAAATAAAAGGGCTTGTGCAGAATGAAAATGAAAACGTCACTGAACTTGTAGGTAAGATAGGTGATGTGATTGGTGAACCCATTGCCGCCGACGATGTTGAGGCTTGTCATCGCGTACCTACGCGAGAGGAGGGCAAGAGCAACGTCATCGTGCAGTTCAGAAGCAGGCAGAAGAGAGACGCCGTTCTTGCGAAGGCTCGTAAGAGTCGCATCAGGAACCGCGATGTCGGAATGGCGAACGAAACACAAGTTGATCTGAATGAGCACTTATGTCCCACGCTGAAACGGCTTCTTTATTCTCTTGCGATTGCCAATTGAAACGTGAGTGTCAGTGGCGATTTCTGTGGACGCGGAACGGTAAAATTTTTTCACGCAAAGCAGAGCACAGTCCGGTAGTACACATCGTATCTGAAAGTGACGTAAGCGTAAACTTTGCTAGATTACTATATTTTTCCCATAATATGCTTTAACAAGAGTACGGATTACCATCTGATATTGCGGTACGAAAAGAGTCAAATGACTTTCTTTTGTTCATGTCAACGCGCGATCTCTTGCGCCTAAGCAGGATCAAGTTTCTACTTTTCTTGACGAGTTCAACTTCCGATTTGACATTGTTATGTTTTCTGAAACATGGTATCACACAGATAGCGATATGTTAGTCTTGGATTAATACAATCATTATTTTATAAACCGAAGCGGAATGCGAGGCGGTGGCGCAGAGATGCATGTTAAAGGGCAACTCCGCTCAATTCCGAAAAATTTAGGCTTCCATGTGATTCAAATTCACAAAGCACTACTAAACAACTCTACGTCTTCGGATTCGCGAAATGTGGAATATTATTTATGTAATCCTAATTTAAACATCAGCAGATACCGAAACCGAAACTTCGGTTGCGTCAGGCAACATTGGTCTCAGGTCGTCAGAGTCATGGCCACGTCTCGTCGAACCTAGTGGTTTTGTGACGTTCGGGAGGGAGCGAGAAACAGGACACGCGACGCGGGCAGGTCTTTTTTTTTTTTTTTTTTTTTTGACGCGGGCAGGTCGTTTTGCATGGCGTGGACGGTGATGGCCCGGGGGAGAGGGGGAAGGGGAGAAGACGAAAGAGGAGAAGGGGAGCGGAGAAACAGACCGATAAGCGCGCAGGTGTTACGGTGATCACGTGGACGCCGTTCAGCTAACACCGGGAGGAGAAACTCATGACGTCATCGTTCAATTTCGCTCTGAGAAGTAAAAACAAACAAAACGTGAGAATGACGTAGTCACGCCTCTGACGTAGTGGCTCAACGTTGGCCGCTCCAACTCCGTGGCATTGACTGCGCTGATGATTGCGCCTCGCGCCGCACGCTAGAGTTGGCAGATTTCGGCGACTTCGCTCACTTGATGGTTTGCTGGCCAGTTTAATAAATATATAGACGGAATTGGATCGTAATATTTGACACGGGGTCTTCCTATATGATACTGAAGAGGGCTACATAGTTTTCTAAATATCAAAAATGAAGCGGAGTTGCCCTTGAAACAGCAATTGTCATGCGAAGTGCTGGAAAAATTCACACTTATCACCATAGATTATGAAGCACTTTGTTTGCTAAGTAACAGTGAAATGTTTGCGGTTGTGTATCGTCCCCCCTCTCATAATCGGAATGTTTTTTTCTGGATTTTATTGAAGAAAGATTAGATTTCGCATCAATTCATCGGTATCGCTTGCTAAGTGAGGGCGATTTCAATATAAATATGCTTGATGATAACGGTGCATGCCCGTGATTTTAATAACAGAATAAATTCTTGCGGTTACCAGAATGTCATCACGACCCCAACTCGTGTATCACTCACGGGTCAATCCATCCTTGACCTCTTCATTGTAAATATAGACACAACTATTCAAGTGGCAGGTACAATATGCTATGATATTAGTGATCACTGTTCCATTCTTATAGCGTATTCTACTTGTACATCGTGGGAAAAAACACGTCAAACTAAATTAACATATCGGTGTCTGTCCAGCAGAAATCTGGATACCTTCCGTAGGTATATCGTAAATGCTCTTATGACGAGTTCTTATCAATATTTCTTCACCATTATAATGCCGCTTTTCCTCGCATAACCGAAAATCAAAAAAAAGAAAATTAGGAAGCCTTGGATAGGACCTGAACATTTAAAAATGATCAACGAAAAAACTAAACTTTTTAAAGCGTTCTTGCGTACAAGGGAACCGTGTAAACTTGCAGCTTGTAAAAAACATAGAAACAAGCTAACCGCCGAGTTAAGGAAGGCAAAAACATCTTACTATAATTACTTTTTTTTTTTTTTTTTTGAGGTGTCCAAAAAGCACCCTGAAAGAGTATGGAAGATAATAAATGAGGTTCTAAAACGACAAAACGCGAAATGTAACACAACTGAATTAACAATAGAAAACAACAAACTTTCAGGGGTCCCATTAGCCGATCATTTCAATACGCACTTTGTGAATATGGTTAGACCGCTGAATAACATCACTGGTTCGAAACCCGGGTACCAATGTAGTGAAGCCGCGTTTCTTGAACCTACGGATGAAATCGAGGTTTGTCTCACATTTATGAGCTTAAAAAAGACCCACTCAACAGACATAGAGGACGTTCAGATAAAGCCTGTAGAATACATAATTGATGCTATCGCTCCCTGTCTAAACTACATATTTAAGCTAGTTCTAGAGTTTGGTTGCTTTCCCAGTAGAATGAAAAAGGCGAAAGTTTCGGTCATCTTTAAAGGAGGAGAGAAAAATAACTTAGTATCCATTCTTCCGGTGTTCTCTAAAGGACTTGAGAGAATAATTTTTTACGCATCAATAATTGTTTCTCTAAACACGACATACTAATAGACAGTCAACATGGCTTTCGCCAGGGAAAATCAACAAAAAACAGCACTTTTAACAATGAAGGAACTTATCATTAAGAATATTGAAGGAAATCGGCTTACCCTCGTAGTATTTATTGACTATAGTAAGGCTTTCGATTACATAAATCACGAGATATTGCTAAAAAAGTTGCACGCATACGATGTCCGCGGTGTTGCCCAATCGTTGTTTCAGTCTTTACGACCGGAAGCAGTGCGTATCGATAGATGATAACAATTCATCTTCCAAATTAGTTACTGCCGGTGTTCCACAAGGAAGTGTTCTAGAACCGTTCCTTTTCAATGTGTATATTAATGATGTTGTTCAGCAAGATAGTAACGCAGTCTACGTTATCTATGCGGATGACATGAGCCTGTTTATTTCCGGATGGGATACAAATGAAATAATTTTAAAAGCTGAAAGGGAACTTTCGAAACAGTGGCACTGGTACAATGAGAATGGTCTAAAAATAAATACAAATAAATCTAAGGCTATTTTATTCAAAACTACATATAAGCAGACACAAATAATACACGATTTATTACTCGGTGACATATACTTCTATTGAAATAGTTAACAAACACAGGATCCTTGGAGTTACATTTTCTGCCAATATGACATGGACAGATCACATTGAAGCTTCAGCTAAGTCCTTATCATCGGCGACAGGAGCTTTGTCACAATGTCAACACATCCTTCCATATAATGCAAAACTTCATATTTATCATGCCCTATTCACTTCACACATAAATGACTGCACGCTCGTATGGGGCACGACCACCGCAGGAAACGTACACACCATCCTGGTTCTTAAAAAAAAAAAAGCGATTCGATATATTGCTAATGTGCCACGATTACACTCAACCGTACAATGGACCTTTTCCACATACCGACGGCACCAGGCGGTGGGTGCACGAACTAAAAATCGAGGAAGTGACCTACCTGCGCTACCAATCGATAATGGGAGCTGCGGTACCAGTTTCTTCGCGCCTGCCCACCGCGGCTTTAAAGAGGGGCATCCGTGGCGTCCACCCAAACGTCGTGTTTTCCTTTACGTCGACGTTCTTTTTTTTGTGTAACACAATTATATATATGCTGCAGTTACGTGTTCTACTCGCTGATATACAGCCTCCTTCCGAATTTCCTCGATTTTTCGTTCCGACTTCCGCCGTTTGGCATCGGGCGCTCGCGCGTGCGCAGAACGCTTCTCGAAAAAGGTATAGGCGTAATATATATATATATATATATATATATATATATATATATATATATATATATATATATATAAATTTCGTTTATTGCATTCTTTGTTCTTGTCAAATGAAAGTTTCAGCACCTATTTAAAAAGGACATTTGACTTATCGAAACAAATAAGTGACCCTCGCACCCGCAGCTGTTACAGGTGGTTATAGTGCCGCGCCGGCGCATTGAATACTTCTCGCAGTCGCTGACATATAACGTACCTTTTATTCTAAACAAGTATCTAGAACAAAGTAGTTACTTTGATACATTTACTAGAAAAAAAATGCGAGAATTTTTTTGTAAACAACAGATGATAATGCATTAGTCTCTATTTTGGTGTCGAAGCCTTTTTTTTGTTGTAATTTTTGCTAGAAAACAGGCCATGTGAGAAATGTGATCTATGTCATTTATAATTCCTTCGACGATTCATAATCTTTATATAGTCTTTGACATGTACCATATACAATTGTATACATTCACAAGGTGTTTATGTGTACTCATATTGTTACGCGTCATATTTTTTTTTTTTTTTTTTTTGTATTTTTTCACAATATGTTGCTGTCTGTATGGGCCCCCAGGCACTCTCAAGCTCGATTTTTTTCCGATGGCGATGCTCGTCTTTGTGGTCGTGGTGGCCTCCTGGCCTCCTCATTGAGCTCACTTTCCGGACGTTCGAATTGCAGAAAAGTTTGGCGGACTTTTTCATCGGACGGTTTTGTTTCCGATTGTCCTGATTCGTAAGACCCCGCTCATTAGGGATACCCCAAAACTTTGTCAGTTATTGTCTCTATGAAACTACAAAAACATAATACACGTTCGTTTGTTTATTTATTTTCGTCTAAACAAAGCTACGTCGATTTTTTTTTTTTTTTTTTTTTTTTAGATACAAGTAAAACGCCGCTAAATACTAAATACTAAACACCAAATAAAGCTACGCTTTCAGAGTACTGAAACTCCCACTACGCGTCTGAAGCGCGTCAGGCGCCGCCATCTTGGGTCCACACACAGATGGAGGAATGACTGTAGCTGAGCCAAGCCGAGCTGTAGTCGTCGCCTGCGCCAGCTGCCGTAGCCGCAACTGTGGCAGCAAATCAAGACCGCGTTGTTCGTATCTCGACGTAAAAAGGAAAAAGTGCATGCTGAGCGACGGACTTCAGCGTGCGCGCGCACTAAACAGTAAAACAGCAGCAGGCAGCGGTTCGCTGGACCCAAGATGGTGGCGTTGAAAAAACGCGATGATGATGTTAGCGACTCACGTGACTGCCGCTGTCCAATGATGCCGCAGCGAACGAGAATATTGTTGGACAGAGCGAGCGTATTGTCAGCAAAATGCCAAAGAAAAGGAATGCGGTTCTCTGAAAGCGTAGCTTATTTAGTGACTCTAGTACGAGTCATTACAATTTTTAAGCGAGTTTCATTTTGGTGCGCATGGCCCAGACAAAATACAATGCCCAATCATCAACTTGGAAAGAAAGGCTGGGCATGGAAACCAAGCCTCATTGGCAAGGAGGATAGAAGCGTAGGAGAGGGCATGACGACAGCCGTGTAGCCTCCACAAGCCATGCTCCCTTGACCGCCTCGCCTCTTATTTTCCTCCTTACTTTCCTCACTTACCACGCCAACGTGACCATATCACGTGACCGTAGCTAGCCTTAGTCTAGCTATGGGGTGCTAGAATACACCACAGGCTAGCCTTCGATCTGATAAAACCTACCGGATGGAGCGCGCGCAAGCCTGCAAGGAGTCCTACAATGAACCATCCATCTCACACGTGACATGTCACGCGCACCAATAGCCAGAGAGATCTGCGGTCACGTTGGCCACAACATCGTTTAAACTTTTTATGACTAGGCTTCACCAATATTGCAACGTGCCCTCTCCTAGTACTTCTAACCTCCTTGCTCATTGACCTCGCGAAGTGTTGGAAGTTCGCTGAACTTCCGATCCTTGGACGTCCGGCACACTTCACACTGGCCACTGTCTGCTTGGGTAGGTTCAATAAAAAATACAACTAAACGATGATTGATTAACCATAATTCACTAATAAACTTAGTTATATATTCATTCTCCATATTCCAATAGGCCTGTTGCAAAACGTACAGCGCCACTACGGGAGCCGCGAGTCGTACTTTAAAGGGATACTTCAACAATATTTGAAATATTCCCGCCGTGTTCAAAAATAGGTTGAATATGATCCACAATATCCGTAAATGACAATCGCACGTTTGTATTTTGAGCCTGGTGGCTGTATTTTTAGTTATAAACGGCCCACTCTGGCAAGCGCTCGGAGAAGGCCCAGCGGAGACCACGTGACATCCAACGCAATCGTGACGTAGGTCGTCTCAAGACAAGCAAAGCTACGGCGAGGCTGACGTCAAGAGGATGGCCGAGTCGTTCCAGCCACCGAAGCGGCTGCTTTTGTACGAATTTCGAGTGTGCGACACACAAAAGTCATTCCCGGGAAGAGGGGAGTTCCTCTTTTCCCTCTTCTCTTGTCGTGGCCGGAGGCGAGACAACCTCCGTCACTAGCTGTCAAGGTTCCTAGACGGGCATTACAAGCGAGGCGTTAGCGACATCCACCAGGTGCTCTTTGCTAATCGTTTAATTCGTTTTAAAATTCCTTTTCGTGACTTTTTTAACACGATATTAGTATGTTCGATGTGATACTGCTTTTTGGAACAGATATAGACCAAAAAATGAGCGCCGAAATTTTGTTGTAGTATCTTTTTAAAGGGATAGTTAAACAAAATTTGAAATATATCCGTAGTGTTCAAAAATAGGCTGAATATGATCCACAATATTCGTAAATGACAATCGCACGTTTGAATTTTGAGCCTGGTGGCTGTATTTTTTGTTATAAACGGCCCACTCTAGCAAGCGCTCGGAGAAGGCCCAGCTTAGAGCACGTGAGATCCGACGCAATCGTGACGTAGGTCATCTCGGGACGAGCAAAGCTACGGCGAGGCTGACGTCGAGGGGATGACCTAGTCGTTCCAGCCACTGAAGCGGCTGCTTTTGTACGAATTTTGAGTGAGGGTTAATCTTTTATAATCTTGTAGGGGGACAATAGCTACTTCTGGAACACACAAAAGGGATTCTCGGGAAGACGGGAGTTCCTCCTTCCCCTCTCCTCTCGTCGTGGCCGGAGGCGAGACACTTGCCGTCACTAGCTGTCAAGGTTCCTCGACGGGCATTACAAACGAGGCGTTAGCGACACCCACCAGGTGCTCTTTGCTAATCGTTTAATTCGCTTTAAAATTCCTTTTCGTGATTTTTTATTAAGATATTGGTGTGTTCGATGTGATACTGCTCCTTTGAACACATCGACCATAAAATAAGCGCCGAAATTTCGTTTTAGTATCCATTTAACACGCGAAGAGCTGCATGCGGCTCGCGAGCCGCAGCTTGGCCACTGCTGCTCTAAAAGAACACTAAAAACCCCACCGCCCAATTTTTTTTTTTTTTTTTTTTTTTTTGGGGGGGGGGGGGGGGAGCTTGCATTTATTAGAATAGGCACCCTTTCGAGCGGAACCCTTCACTGGCGGCCATAGCTGTGTGCGCGAATGCCGAGCGCGTGCTGATAGCGAGCTTCCAGCTCTTTTGCAACGTGCATTCCTCATCAAGAGTGCCGGTCTTAGCAGCCTATTGATGAGAGCTCGTTCTGAGCAAGGCTCTAAACAGCACCCACAAATATGGCGTCTAGTGAACACTCCGTATAGTCCCACTAGGAGGGCATTCAATCCCCTTTCACTGCTTTCGTAGAATTCGAAAACTTAAATTTCTCCAGCTGGCAAATATGAAAGTTAAAACGTACCTTTTTTCAAGAAATGTAGTCCTCATAAAAAGAGCTAAAGTCGTAATAACACTAAGCCTCGGACCTGAAACACTTGCAGAGCGGTCACATTAACAACTGCAAAGCCTAATGTTTTGGCCAGGTCTCAAGATGCATGGTCAGCCAATGCAGAACCTGCAAGCAGTTTGCCTACCGCTAGTAGGAGAAGCCTCTTCAACGAGATACGCCCTACAACAGTGGGCACAAATTGGAGCAGAGCTGTTCATGTAAGCTAAGAAATCATACCTGGTCCTTGTACGATGCTTGCTCTAACTTTCCCGAGGTCGCCGAACTACGAGACACCACAACCTGTGATCGACTTCATGGCGAATTGTTTTCTAGCTATGCCATGCCACTCGAAGTTCGTGCAGACGGCGTCCCACAGTTCTCAACAAAAGAATCCACCAAGTTTGCACCGCACTATGACTTCAAGCATCTATAGTCGGTTACAAGTCAAGAAGGTAGGAGAAGCTCCTCCCACAAGTGTGATGCGCCCGTTTCAAATCTCTCCGCAGTCGAAAGAAGAGTTCACTGGAAACGCTCCTTGTTCCGCTTCAATGGATTCCCACTTGTCTCCGATCCCACTTTTTAAGAAAGCGACCTTTGTATTCATCGTAGAGGGAACCGAGCCCCTGAAAGCAGCCTTTGTATCTATCGGGGGGGAAGCTAATCCCCGAAAGTCGCATTTGTTTCCGTCGGTGGGGCAGAACTCTAATCTCCCTCTCGTCGCTTCCACAGTGCTAAGTCAGATTCGAAAAATAAAGCAAATATGTACAGAAAGGCAAGACCATCCTCGCGCGTTCGCCGCAACGTCACGGAAACGGTGGGACGCTATTGGATGCGGAGGTGGCGGAGGGATATGTGATTCCCTTTGAGGGGCATTTGCCGCTACCTTCTTGACCTGTAACTGACTATAGTCCGCACACCCCAAGATCGAATGGACTTGCGGAAAATGGTGTGCAAACATTCCATTCCTCCCAGTGCTGCTGCTAGGGTGGAGGGCGGAATGATTACGAAATCGTTCAAACTCCTCATTGGCAACTCCCACCACTAATTCTGAGAATTCACGCAAGCTTATCTAAAGGTCTGACGGCATAGCAATGTAGCTGCTAGTTTATAGTCATACGGTGAAATAACTTCTGGCACAATGACTGTGCAAATGGCACAGCAATCATCACTACATCATGCCTGTGAAATCCAAACCAAGCAAACATGGCCAGTGAACAATCGCTCGATGCAGCCGTTTGGATTCCGAACAATACACTAATGTTGTAGTTCACATTCCAGAGATCCTAACATTGCAACAAACTGACACTTAATACACACAAAAAACAGGACTACCGTAAGCATCATTGGTCGTGTGAAAAAAAAGGATATTTTATTTGTTTATGTACAATAGTACATCAATTACATACTGGTTATGATGGCCACCATCTCAAACTCTCAACTGTACCGCTGGCAATAAAGCATGCCTCTTTACCATAATCGCACTTTGATAATGTATCTGTCCCCATCACACACTTGCAGAAAAGGTGTGACATCCCAAAACATCCAACACAGAAGCTATCATCAATGGAGCCAAGGAACGATGTGCAGGAACTAGATGGCAGCAAATCATACAATGACAACCAGGACAAAAAGGGAGTGTGCGTGGCGGAAGAGATTATCACCTCTAGTTATATAAGCAGCATATTGACAAACAAATTCTCAGAGCAAACCACCAAGTGGATGGTGGTTTCGGACTGTGCATTCCTATTTACAGTGTACAGGACTTTCAATGGGTGCTGATATAATTCTGCACACCTGTGCTGGTTCTTACAAGCAGTAACCAGAAGACTGAGATGGCTCATGGACAACAGGATCTCAGTAGGCTCGACTAGATTAGCACATAGAAAAGTGCCCGTGGATGGAGTTCCAATCCACTACTCAAAGGTTGTCCTTCGAAACACAATCTCTGCCAGAATGGCACGGGACTGCCAAGCAACCATTTTTACGTAACAACCAACCACCAAAAAAAAAAAAAAAGTTTTATAAATTTTTTTAGGAACAAATAAACTTTTTAGCTGTCTAGCACTGAAACTTGCATGACAATTTTGAAATGGTTATGACTAAGCCATGAACACAAACATATGTATCAATTCTGTTACATCATTCACTCTAAGTACTGTGGAGAATGCAGCATGGTCAGAGCAAACTCGGCTAATCCAATATATGTGAATCAGACTTCACTTGATTGTCTTTCTGAAAACAACCCAAAAGGTTTATGGTTTCAGCAGCAAAACTAGCAAAATGCTAAAATACAGTAGAGGTTTGAAAACACATCATCAACAATGTAATAAGGACAGGTGGTAAACAATGTTCACGTTAGAATTAAAAAACAAAACCTCAATAACATTCAAAATCATTCTTAAATTGTCCGACTGCAACTCTTGGCAAAACATGTAAAGTGTCAAAATTTGGGTGTCAAAGCTTCAAACTAAAAAAACTTGAATAAAGCACAAATGAAAAATAAAACAAGAAATGTATAGCAAAATGCAATAGTATACAATCCACACAAAATATATGAAAAAGAAAAGCCCATTCCATAGGTCACTTTAACATCATAACAATTCAAAAAAAATTCTTAAAAAAAAAAGGCATCCAAATTAGCATATGGCATCATAGCAGGCTAAAAGAATTAAGTCCAACTTTATAGAAAATTCCGACGACGTCAGCAGTGAAATGCCAGCACTATAATAGTCGCAAAGGGTTAGCAGACTGCGGATGCAAAAATGAAAATCTGAAGATGGCTCTCTGTGTCCTCTTGAAATGTATGATTCTTTTAGGCCCCCAGCTGCTTCAAGCTGCTGATGAGTTTATGCATATCACATTTGACTTTTGATGAGGCTACGGAGGGATTCAGGTGTGAGGTAATGTTGTATGCATTTGATCTAATATTCCACGGGCTGCATCGCGAGCCATTAAATTTCATACAGCGCCACTTCTTACAAATGCAATCTTCCAAATGAAGTGTGCAGCAAGGCTCGCCCATTTCAATCAACGTGAGAAAAAAGCTTATTGACCCCGAAGCAGCCAAAATGAAATGCAAAGCAGATGACTTCCCACATTTCCATGGCCTATCAATGCGGGGATATTTGGAAGAGTTTCTCCGAGAGAAGTGGCACACTTCCCACTGGTGAGCGTCCCATGGTTGCTATTGGTGGCAATCTAACGACGTGCCCCATCACTTGTTCTTGAAGCTGGCAGGCACACGTTTGGTCACACGCCCACAGAAGAGTCCGCCCACAAAGATGACTCCCAGGATAGCCATGGCAACCACAAGGAAATAGTTTCTTGAGGGAGAGTTTGCAAGCTGCTGTACTACATCACGGATTGTCTCCACAGGAGCAACCTAAAAATCGCACACAGACCGGCGGCAATGTAAATTTCTGGTCACACAACAGGTATGCACAGTACCTTTCCTACACAAACTGCCAGTGCCTTATCTTACGCATGCGTGGTCTGCAGGTCTCATTGAACAGTTTTAACAATATAACATGGATTATGTATAGAGTTCCGCGTTTTCGGATAAATCTGAAAAACTCCGAAGAAACACCCGCCGGTAAAATTTTGGTCAATACGGATTTATCCGATAAACTCCAAATTTAGATGTGCCAATCCCCTCTCCTCCCCCCCCCCCCCCCCCCCTCCTTCCCTCCCTCCCTCGAGACACCGTGGGGTCGGTTGACGTTGCCGGATATCACATTTCAAGACTTTGTCTCCGCTGACAACAACTTGGTCCTGGCGCTCGAACTAATGAACCAAGAAATCGTGGATAGTGTTGTGTTGCCTGCGGATAATAGCGGCAGTGACAGCGAAGGTGACAGCGAAGACAATGTTGAAGAATTTCAGACAAGTTGTGTGGATGCTGCGGACATGACGAGAAAGCTACGAAGCTACTTGGAAAAGCTTCCCACGACAAAAACCACTAAAGTAGAGAAGGCTCTCTCCTGCATGGACACCGTCGAGAATTTCATTCTCCTCAATGCTGTGAAAACCCATCAGTCGAAGATAATGTCTTCAAATAAATTTAAGTGCATACTCTGGCAATATGGTTCCTCGGTTGTAAATTTGCTTCATAATGCACCGGTTAAACTTTTTAAATGCAACCCAAGGTTACAGGTAAGAATTTGCACCTTTATTATGGGGCTCGAATTCCGCAACATTGCGTTTTTATATCTTAGCATTATGCACGTTCGAGCGCTTTTTGCATGGGCCCAATTGCCAGGATGTTTGTGGAACTTTTTGTATGTGCTTTACTAATGAATATTGGATATAACGCACAAATCTGCATGCCCTATGCTACTTCATTATAACGAGGTTCGACTGTACATATTAATACTTAGAATCGCATTTTATTGTTTGTCCAGCATACATTTACACCAGGATATTATTTATTTTTAATAAGAAACACTGCGAAATTAAACTCCCAAATTTTGGAGCATTGGGAATCAAAAATGAACTCCGATAAACTCTGAATTTTTGGCAAAAATAAACTCAGAAAAACACCCTCCAAATTTGACGAAATATAAACTCCGAGAACACGGAACCCTAATTATGCAGTACAGTAAACGTTCGTTAATTTGACCTCGGTAAATTCGACTTATCGTGTAATTAGATCCTGTTCAAAGGTCCCGGCAAAAGCCCATTCATTTCTATAGAAAAAATATTAATATAAAATATTGGTTAATTCGACCTAGAGAGAACCAGCGGTGGACAAATTACAAGCACGATTGGCCATGCGAGACGCACAAAAACAGGCCTTTTTTTTTTTCGAATTACGTGGTGGGCAAGTTACAAGCACGATCGGCCGCGCCCATCAATGAAAAAACCCGTTTTTAAATCTTGATGCGTGTGCAGAACTGTGAAGAGAGAGAAAAAGCGATCCCATGTTGAGACATGGGACACGGCCGGGTCTTAACACAAAACAACCATTGCAACACAGCTGCGGAGCAGCGCTGCTCCGCAGCGGTGTTACAATGATTGCCGGCGGCAGTGCACACAACCATAACAACCATTGCAACACTGTTGCAGAGCAGTGAGCACTGCTCCGCAGCGGTGTTGCAATGTTACTGGAGCCGCCGGTCACTGCTGCTGCCGCCGTGCAGCGGCTCATAAAAATGTTGGCCCACCTGACCTACTGTAAAGTCCCGAGAGATCGCCTATCCCGTTTTTCTGGCTAAATATCTGCAACATAAAAATTCAGAAACATCGCCCACCTCTCGATTCCCGTCCGACGTCACGCAAAGTCCGACGGGAATCGCATCCGCTGCACAATCTGCTGTACCGGTACACCTGATAAGCGAGTTCATTGCGGGTTCCCATGATTTTGTTTGTGATCTGTGCGTGCGATATCGGCTCCCGTAACACGCGAGTTGGTCCCGTGTGTATATTTCATTGTTAAATATGATTCTGCTGTGTCCGCGATCTGCGTTATTCGTTCCCGTGAGATGCGAGTTATTGGCGGGTTTCAGCGGGTCCTTCGCACGGTAAAACGCGAATCTGCTGCATCCGCAACCTGCGATATTCTTTTCCGCGACACAGGAATTCGTAGCGAATCCTCGTGTGTTTATCGCATTGTGAAACGCATTGCGGTGTCAGCAATCGGGAGTATCAGTTCCCATGTCACGTGGTTTATAGCGGGTGCCCGAGTTTATAATTAATTTTGATGATGTCTCCCGCATAGGAGATGAAACGTCTGATAAATTGTTGGTTTTGTTATGCAAGTCGGAGGTATTTGTTCTTAATCATGATTCCCGGCTTTTGGAACATTTTTGCATGTTAAGGGCTAGTTTCCCCAGGATTGTGTCCTCCGCAAAGAAATATCGACACAAAACTCTGGTTGCCGCCGTCACTCATAGATGGCGGTAGCTGTCCAGAGTGTTGTGTTTGCTGGTAGTCCGCTTGCCACCGTCGCTCATAGATGGCGCAACCTTTCCAGCCTTTCCACTCTGGCTTGCCGACTTGCAGCCGGCCATTACTTCATTTCCACCATAGCACAGCTTCGCTGGTCTTCCTTCACCAAAATGCTAAAAGTTTCTTTGTAAAGTTTTGCTGTGGCATCCTCAAAAACAAAAAACCATGTTTTTTGCCATTTATCTCTTAATTTTGGGTGGGTGTTCCTTCGGAACTTCACGGTAAAGCGCTGGATCTTCAGAAATTCGCATGCATCTTTTACTTCGACTTTCGGATGATTTGAACCAATTTCGCACGTCCCGTCAAGGTTGAATTAATGGAAGTCGACTGTATGTTGGTAGGTGCATCAAGGGAACATTGGTTTGCGCAACAAAGTTTGGTTCTTCGCATAGATCTGTATGAGTTACACGCATGTAAGTAGCAACCAAATGTTTGCAATAACAAAGAGAAACAGTGTGAAAATGAAAAAGAGAAGCCTGAGGAAGCAAACTGTCTCAGAAGATATGGGTTTGTAATAAAAAGAAGCCTTACTTGAGCAGCATATTCAAACATCTCAACTCTCTTGGAAAGCAATGTCCGACACTCGTCAGTCAAAACAACCGTATCAGACTCCAGGCCAGTAAGCAGGCAGGAGAGCACTGGTGGGGAAAAAAAAAGACAAAGTCCGGAGCACATACTACCCATGAAGCACAGTGTGAAAACACGAGAACTTACAGTTCCCGTGACCTGCCGTCAGCCCGTGACAGAAGTGCTTGATGTCGTGCAGGCAGGCTTTGTACAAGATCGGGTCAGCCTGGACATCTGCCTTGCCCTCGTGGATCAACCGGGCCACTTCCTGCACTCGTGCAAAGTTCAAGTCAAGCCGGATCCAAAGTCAACCGAGCCAAAGCATGAGCCGAAGTTGCACACCTTTTTGCACTCTGGATTCTTGATGTCTCTATTCTGGAAACGAGTCTTGAGGCACTCTTCCATATCCTGCTCGTCCTTGCAAGGGTTCTGGATCTGAATAACCAATAAAAATGGCAGTTATGGCCCTATGGTCACTATCCAGTGGACGCTAAAGGCGCATTCCCACCGGCGATGTAAGCAGTCGAGCGATGCGACTAGATCGCATCGCAAAAAAAGTTAGATGGTCACACCGGCGTGCGCGATGAGCGAGTCCAACGCCTTCGTTGGCGAGTCGTTTCTCAAAAACTCTCGCTCCGAACGCCGTTGATTGGCTCAGCCGCTCCGCGACTAGATCGCATCGCAAAAAAGTCGGGTCGAGTAGCGACTGCTCAAATCGCGTCGCTTTTTGCCCGCGATGGTCGCTTTTGCGATGAAAGTTATCGCGCGACTAGATCGCATCACCGGTGGGAACGCGCCTTAAGGAGCCACGACATTCTTCTTTTCAAGCGCAAACATTCAACATCGGATTAGAAACATAGTGCAGCACTCCAAATGTATAGGCTGTATAGTGTACACAGCACAAAGCTGACCTCAGAAGAGCAAACCCGGGCCAGCACAGGGTCGAGCTGGTAGTCACGTGCAGCATCCCTCACGATTCCCATCACAACAGGCTCGCAGGTCTTTGTCAGTTGGCGTCGAACAAACTGCATCTTCAGGCACTGAATAACCTGCAGTTGGATAGGAACAACCACTTCATTGAGGAGGTTCTTGTGTTTGTCGTAAGGCAAGCCTGCCCTTTTTTTTTTTAATTGTAATAGAAAGGTTTGACCAGGAGTATGCATATTGTCAAAATAATGTGTGCTACAAGTTTCACAAAAATGATGCGTGAAATAAAGAGAATAACTGAGCAAACCAAATAGCACGCGGCGTTAATTTGGCAAAAGCTTGACGGTCAAAGTTTCTAGGCAAAAACAATGGGTCAGCATAGCAGTTAGAAGACGCTTACGCATACAAGCTGCCAAAGCTCTTGAGGCAGCATGATTTTATCATGTTTCAGTTTTGTATAATGGGGAGGAAGAAAATTTGCAAAAAATGACCGCATCTCCACGTGGTGATTGATGTTGATTGGGGCGAAGCTCTGGTGGTGCTGATTATACTGATTTTGTTCATAGGTAGAGCTGATGGTGCTGATATTTTTTTTTATCCGCTGCGGAGCAGCTTGCTGTCTGCGTAGACAATGAGCCGCAGCATGCCGAGCTTTTAGTTCATTTTCATCCATGTCAGAAAGAGAATGTGTGGTATGGAACGTGGTTATATACGCATTTGAGCATTTGATTGCAGCACCCTCTTGTCTATAAACGTTGAGCCAATGCATGCAAAGTTTAACGCGAATATATACGCATTTGACCGCAGCGCCCTTTCCTGTATAGACGTAGAGCGGCTACATGCAACGTTTCATCCATGACATCCCCAGCTCTTGATTTACTACCACACCTCAGAGCCCCCTACTCGTCCCGCAGTCGTGGCCGAGTGGTTAAGGCGATGGACTAGAAATCCATTGGGGTCTCCCCGCACAGGTTCGAATCCTGTCGACTGCGCAAACATTTTTTTTTCTTTTTTAAGAAGACAGATGGGATGGCAATCGATGTGAGCACGGAAGCCGGACAAGGCTAGACCCTAAAGAGCTTCGCCCCTAAAACCTGAAAATTACTTGGCGAGACATTAACACGACCTTGAAATATTGGTGCAAGGAAATGCAATCGTCATTCTGAGCCACTCACTAATGACGAAATGCAGCACATGCCCCAGACACCAACCTTGCCCTCAAGCTCAGTCTCCTGGGCTGCCTTGTCGAGGACCAACGCTGAGCAGAACTTGGCAATGTCCATGCGGCAGGCATGCTGGAGCCTGGCATTGAGCCGGTAGTCTGTGTTGTGCTCTACCAGACGCCTTTGGACCAGACCCCGGCAGCGATCGTCCAGCTGCGGGTCCGAGCGATGCTCTGCCAAGCACTGCAGGGCATTGGCCGGCTCCACGTCGCTGCAGAAGCGGTGCAAGGCCGGCTTGCAGGCTGCCATTAATGTGTAGTCCAGCGTGTTGTCTTGAGCTTCCATCTGCTCCCGGCGGAAGATGGCCAGGTGGCAGGCACGCGACAGCTTTGCCTTGTGCTTCTTCAGGCATTCCAGCATCTGCACAAAGGCCAATGCTGAGAAGACTGAAGGTGTCTCAAGCTTTAAGCAGATGGAGAATATTCCGGAAGGCTATTTCCCTCACAGATTTCCTTGAACAGATGCGCAAGGAGAAACTCGTACAGACATGCCTAGGGAGGGGGGGTCTGCACTACACACATTAGAATGTCAAAAAGTCAAATTTGGGGGTTTTACGTGCCAAACCTACGACGGGCATCTGGCACGCCCCAGCGGAGGACTGAGGATTAATTTGGACCACCTGGGGATCTTTTGACGTGCAACCGAAAGCTCGGTTACACGGCGCCTTCTCCGCAATAAGCCTCCGTCAAATTGCGGGCACCTCGGTCGGGATTCGAACCCACATTAGAATGAAGGTTCTCATCTCAACCAGTGATGTTATGGGGACCCCTTCCAGATGGGTGAAAGACCCTATCCACAGGGGGGGGGGGGGGGGGGGAGGTGGTTACTGGAGGATTAGAATGACCAAGGGTAAATAAAGAAAACTAAATGCAAGCAGACCAGCTTTGAAGCTCTGAAATGGAGAATACTCAGCCCTACTAATTCGACGTACACGGTTTGGTCTCTAGCTTGTATCAATAAAAAAGTTTTTATTACTCGGCTTGGTGTTTCTTGCTCAGCTTGGTTTATTGCTCGGCTTGGCGTTTCAAATGGGGGTTCCGCGGACTCCCATTTGAAAACCACTGCCATAGAACAAGGTTTCTAAAATGTTCTGGTACCAAGGGGAATGTGGGAGCTCAAGGAACCATTTCTGGGAACCCAGTTTGTTTGAGATTACACTTCCCATGCATCTGTAAGCAACTCCATACACAAAAATAAAAAGACTAACTATTCTCAGATCTCCATTTGACACAGATCAAAAACTTCAGCAGGGATGTGTACCTTGGTAACTTTCCAGCTTCAATGAAATAATGCTACCTGGATCAAATCAAACATCTTTTAACTGTTTATGATCAGTCCGATATCCACCCAATGCATTTCCATACCATTTTCTCCCCATTAACCTCAAATGAACTCTAAACACAAATTTCGGAAGCCCTTGAAGAGTAGCTCCAGCGGTTTTTTTAGCAACCCAAACTACCTAAGCACATTTTCGGAATATCTTGCCTTTACTCTTTCCGGCGTGCTATTATTTATCATCTCTTAAATTCAAAATACCCATTGAGAAAAGATCAAATAAAAGTTATGCCAATAACAACATTTACATTTCCCCGCATCTTCCAGTGGAGTAATGTCGAGTGTTGTAAAACTTGCCGGTCGAGCAGACAGTCTAAAGAACACAGCATGTCGTGCATTTTATTTCGTTCTGCTGGAGTGAGCTTCCCCAGCATTCATTTTACACCATCAGCCTTCTTGTAACCCGTCAGGAACAGCTGTACTGCCAACATTTGCAAATAAACTCCAGAAGCCGTGCGAAGACATGATAAAAGCAATAACGAAAACAGCTTGACATAACAAGATTAACAAATAATTAAATGTTTCGCCTCCCATGCAAGAGGCATCTTCAGTAATGCAAAGAGCAAAATGAGAGGAGCACTCCAAAGTTCAACTATTTACGCATAACGTTTGTGTACACATTCAGGAGGGGGCAACGGTTTTTGTACACCAGCGATGAGTCAAGGCTCGTTGAGATACTCGCAACCGAGCGAAACCGGCTGAAACGAGAACGATTTTTAAGCCTCTTGCAGCGGCTTAGGACTTGCTCCGCAGCAGCGCATCCAGTCCTACGCCGTTGCAAGAGGCTTAAGAAACGGTCTTGTCTCGCTCGGTCATACTTGTGAGGTGTGTGAATGGGCCTTCACTCTTGCGTTGCTCGCTCTGGATGAACCAGGACTCTAGTAGTTTTCTTGAACACCACCTCTCCTTAGCCAGGGTCAACGACTGTCAAAGTCAAAGGTGTGGCCTGTGATCCATGCGTGATCGACGAGTTTGGACTGAAACGAGTTGCATTTGTGGCCTTGGCGACGTCCTGTGCATATTCTTTTAGCTTTGTTTTTCTTTTTCATCCCGTCTCTCCGCAGAGAGATGGGAAGTCTTGCCTTTCTGCGGAGAGATGGGACGTCCATCACTACTTCATCCCGTTTCTCCGCAGAGAAATGGGACGAAATAGAAAAACAAGACTAAAAGAACACGCACGGGACGTCGCCAAGGCCACAAATGCAACTCGTTTCAAGTCCAATTCGTCGACTGCGCATGGACCACAGGCCACACCTTTGACTTTGACAATGGTCGACCCTGGCGAAGGAGAGAAGGTGCAGGCAAAAAAAAACTACTAGAGTCCTGGTTCATCCAGACCGATCAAAGCGAGAGTGACTCATTGCTGGTGAACAAAAACCGTGGCCCCCTGTCGTATATGTATACAAACTTTATGCATAAATAGTTGAACTTAGAAGTGCTCCTCTCATTTCGCTCTTCGCCTTACTGAAGATGCCTCCCGCATGCGAGGCAGAACGTTTAATTAAATTGTTATTCTTGTTACTGCTTTTATCATGCCGAAATTTGGTCCAAATTACAACAACTGCAGTTACATTTTCAGTGTTGGCAGGAGAGCCTCTCAGTTTGAAAGCACAAACGACCAAACCTAGAAATTCAATAATTTCACGAAAAAAATTTATTTTGACCTGCAATTTGGGTTACTTGTACTGATATGTTGGACCAATTTGGAGGCAAATCAGCCATTATCAAAATTATCAAAATTTTGCCTTTAGGAGAATCTACTAAAATCTTCCCTTATACAGCCTTTGGAAAGCAGCTGAACCCTACTGAAAAACTAAATAGGTTAATTTAGTTATTTTATTTCCAATATTACTAACCCCATTCGGGGTTGTTGTAGGGTGGTACAGTTTGAAATATTACAAGCAGAAAAAAAAAAAAAATTCAACACAATTTGCAGGTTAATATTCAAAGCAAATATAGAAGTCTAGAATGAAAAATTGGTGAACAACTTCAATACAATAGATACATTGCACTTTTAAAAACAGCATAAAATATTAGTTTATGATGAAAAGTGGGCATCTACGTAATCGAGGAAGATTTCAATAGAAGAGGAATGAACAACATTTTGAGGCAGGTGGTTCCATTCGTTAATGGTTCGGGGAAAAAAAGAGAATTTAAAGCAGTTATTATAAGTGATGTTTTTTTTCCATTACCCAAGTGTTCCTTTCTAACCCATACAATGGTTACACCCTTTCCCATTCACAAAAGAAACCCGGAAGCAAGCTCACCCTGCCTTCCCCAGGACTGACGTTGGCACAGAAATCTCGCTGATCGGAAGAACAGGCTGTGTCCAGTTTTGGGTCCAGCTTGATATTCTCCTCCTGCACAGAATACTATCAAACTCAACAATAATGCTAAAAAAATCAGTCTACATCATTCTGTAAATAAAATCAACCAACAAGGCACTGGCAAGTGGTAACTATTGGGTCAGTAGTAATTCTTTTCCCTAATAAAGGCCCAAAGCTCATTCTGTGATTTTCCAACTCAATTCTTTTTTAGGCAATTTGTCAGGAGTCGCTGCTTGCAACAATGGCAACTTCTTTTACTGGTAAATATGCACGCAAAAGGAACACCAATCGAAAAGAATCATATTGAGAAGATTGTTTTAAGACCAGCCGCAAAGGCTCGTCATAAGTCAGTCATAAAAAGTTGATTACCTTGACTCTTCGCGTAAAGGCAACCGATGCAGAATGCATCATGTGTTTGTGTCAGATCCCTAACAATGCCGTAAAAGCCAAATGAGCAAAACAGGAAAACCAGATTGAAACAAGTCTGCACCCACACACTAGGCATTCTGCGTCAATCGGCTTGATGCCAAGTATCCAGCTAAGTACAAATTTTTAATATGAGAGAAACCAAGTATATTTTCCTCAGTCCTATATGAGGAAACACAGACCCTTTGGAAGAGCTCAACCCTCAGTTGATTCCTGCAGCGTGGTGACACCCTGGGGGATTTCTCGTTCATCACATCATCTAGCACCACTTTGCTAAGGCAGCCAACCATTTCTGCCCTGGAAAGTTTGCAAATAGATTGGAGAATCAGTAAATCGGCAAAACTATTGGGTGATGCTCATCTCTCCATTTCCATTGCCCGCATAGTACCACCATCATATACTGATACACAAGTCAAAATTATATTGCTAGTTAGTAGGTCAAGAGATTGCACTAAAACAAATCTGTCCAAAGGTTTGCACAGGCTAATCATGGTTGCCAATCAGTAATACATGAACTGTACTACCAATGCACAATGCTCCACACACAAGCTTGGCATGCTAGAGATACTGTTTAGTTGTGAAGATGCAATTTCGAGTTAATAAACAGGTGCATCCATAAAGTAATACATATCTGATACTATAAGCTTGTAAATGAGAATAAGTCACTAGTCAGCTCTTTCCTAAGCAGCGTTACAACGAACACTAATGCCCTTCGACAGATCTTACTTATCAATGCACCATTACAAGTTATAAAGGGGAATTGAAAAATATATCTAAAGAACAATGGCACCCAAGTTTTGGGTTTGCTTGTGAAGGATGGCATGAAAAATGTGGGCCGACAGTTAAGCTCTACTTACCCTGTCTTGACGTGACTACAAAAGCTGTGGATGTCCTTGTTGCAAGCTTGCTTGAACGCAAAGCTAAACCTGTAATCCTTGAGTGAGATCTGAATGGGAAGAAAAGAAACCATATTGAACAACTCACAAGGCTCCTGTACCATGTTAGGTTATTCTGAATACAACTGCAATAGACTTCCATAAGGAAATGCTAAACTAGCATTAAAACCCATCACATTTCAATGCAACTGCCAGAGCTACATAAGGTAACAAAAAGTGTAGAGAGCAGGCACAAGCAGTAACTTTTATAATCTAACTGAATCAAATATTAATTGCAAAAAAATATTTAATTCTCAATTAGAATTTCAGGAAATGGGAATTACACAGTACAGAAGGCCCATCCATGAGTGCATATATCTACCGTAAAATCAGAGAGATTACCCACCCCCGAAAGATAGCCCACCCCCATTTTTGGCTTGATTAGCTATATTTTTTTTTAAACACAAGAGATAGCTCACCTCTACAGGTTTTCTCACTCCTTTTAATCCAAATGGTGGTCAATATAATCCAAGTGCCATTCAATTTAATTCGAGCTCCATTCAATTTAATTGGAGAGCAATTCTACTTAACCATGGGGTCAGTCAATTTAGTCCATTATATATACATGCCTGCTTTTGTCTTCAGTGGTTCTGTTTCGCTTACACTTTTGATAAATTCGAGTAATTATTACAGCGAAGCTGTTTATGGCCAGGGTTCTGTGGATCTTTTATCTGCGTCAACAAAAACTCGCAGCGCCCTCTCTTTGTCAAAGTTCCAAGCACTTGCGTGCCTAGTTTCCTCCCTCTCTCCCGAAGTGGCGGTTTTGTCGCGCATGTCTAGTTTCCTCCGGCTCCTCGGGGCGGCGATAGTCATCCACGCGAATGTATATAAAAAACCAGAAAGAAAAGTTGCCGTTCTCCATTTTCAATCACTTCTCGTCTCTCTTCACAACGGGGAGGCTGCATATAGTCCGGACTCCCGAAGAGCAACGCGCCTACGAAGAGCAACGGCGGGAAGGGCAACGAGAATGTCAGCGGCGGCGGCAAGTGGCAAACACCATCGATAAAGATTGTGCACAAAACACCAAGCGCTCTGCAAGTGTTGTCAGTGACCGCTTGCACTTTATCGATGACCACCGATCAAGACAATAAATGTGTTTGTACCTTCGTTCAAAATTCTGTCACGTCTGTGCTGTATGTAAATAGCTTCACTGGTCATCCACCTTAACAGAGTGGAATGGCTTATGATCTTTATTATACAATTAGATTTTGTTGGGGACCACTGATATATTGATCACTATTTCGATCACTTGCGAGTTACTAGTTACATGACTGACATGTGGATTACTCTTTTGGTAACCTCGAGTCATTAGTAAGAGCACTCTACTTTAGCTGAACTGGTGTTTTGTTTACTCTTTCTCATTACTTAGACTTATTGATACAGTTCAAATGATATAAGTACAATTGCAATTTGTACTTCTCGGTATTATTGACCAGTGTTGCAGAGTTGCTACTCCGGAATCGGAATGATTCCGGAATCATTCTGCATTTTTGCGACCCCAGAATGGAATGGGAATGGAATGCCGGCAGCGCTGGGAGGAATGGAATGGGAACGGAATTGGATACCTTTTGTCCGGAATAGAGTAGGAATGGAATGGGCTCTGTTCTTATGCGAGCTGTGTCGCAATTCGCTAGCGCATGGTAAGTGGCTCTTGAAACAGCTTCATTGCGCTGGAGGTGACTGACAGCCTTATTGTCTCACTGGCTTATGCTCCTTTGAGGATGAAAATGGCGTGCCCTCAGTGAAGCAACCAAAACTGAATAGTTGTAGACAGACAAGGGATCGCTCCTGGCGCCGCAAGACGCGGCAAAGCGGCTGTTGTAACCATGCACGATTGATTAGCATGTAGCTTTCAACCAGGGTGTCAAACCGAACCTTAACCAAAACCGGAGCAAAACCGTTGTTTTTAACTGAACCGGAACAAAACTGTAACCCAAATCAAACATTTGATATTGAACCCAAACAGAACCGTAATTTCATGTGGTGGTTACCAGTTCATTGGAAATGGTCTGGCGCAATAAAATGTGAGCCAATCCTTGTGGGTAGCGGCTAGTGGTGCAAAACTATCGATAGTACTATCGATAGTATCGATAGTCCCCAGAAATCTGACTATCGATAGTGAAAAAAACTATCGATAGTACTATCGATAGTCGACTATCGAAAAACTATCAATAGTACTATCGATAGTCGACTATCGTAAACCTATCAATAGTACTGTCGACAGTTTACTATGGATAGTTTTGCGACACTAGTAGTTTGCGTCGCTCCCTCTTGTCTATTTATCGCTTTAATTTTTTTTTCAAACGGGGCACCAACTAGCCCAAGCACTTAACATCCCAACTTTGGTTCAGCTTTCAGTGATGACGAAGATGGGAGTTTGGGCGAAAAAAGAAGGGGGTGGCGAGCGGTAGGGCGAGGGCAAGACGGGCCGGGGAGGAGGAAGCAGACAGAGCGCTGGAGAAGAGAGGGGGAAACCTCCTCTCTTTAGCGTTCCGTCTGCTTCCTCCTCCCCGGCCCATCTTACCCTCGCCCTACCTTCTTGAGTTGTAACGGTCTATAGTGGTGCAAGACTATCGATTGCACTAGCGATAGTATCGTTAGTCGCCAGTATAGTAAAAAAACATCAATAGTCTACTATCGAAAAACTATCGATAGTACTATCGATAGTCGACTATCGAAAAACTATCGATAGTCGACTATCGAAAAACTATAGAAAAACTATCGATAGTACTATCGATAGTCGACTATCGAAAAACTATCGATAGTACTATCGAAAAACTATCGATAGTACTATCGATAGTCGACTATCAATAGTTCTGGGACACTATCGATAGTTTTGGAAAAACTATCGATAGTATCGGTAGTCAATTTATCGATAGTTTTGCATCACTAGTAGCGGCGCCAAGCCAATTAAATATTCGCGATGGTAGCATCAGTGGCTCGGTTATGATTAAACAAGCGGCAGCGACGACATGGAGACAGCTAAAAATTTATGAGACAAAGAGACATATTTCACGTCTATGTGCATCACGAATTAGCGTCGGTGGGAGGCGTACACTTCTATACTTTTTTTGCACATTACCATGGACCGTAAAAGGACGCTAAGAGCCACCGGGGCCAATTCATAGCTCTGAGGGTATCACGTGTCCTTCTGGTTGAGTGGAGCAACAAGGGGACAGCGAAATCATGAGAATTGGCTCATGTAGGCCGTGGTGTCTATCGCAGTAAAACAAACTATATCTGCCTATGCCGAAAGACTACAGAGCTATTTTTTGTGTGTGTGTATTTTCTTTTCTTGCTGCTTAGCAATATTCCTAAAAAAAAAAGAAGAAAGCGAACATCAAAATAAAAGCAAAATGTTGACGGCTGTCAGCACTTTTGGTCCGCTGTGGCGAGGTCTGGAGGTGCCAAGAGGCGAAGGTGCGACGAGCGCAACGCCGGTCGCCCAGTGCCTTGGACGCTGCTTCAAGAAAAATTTTTTTGTTCCTGCGTTTTCCAGAAACAGCAAGACGCCCGCTGTATTTTTGTTTTACAGTAAAACCTCATTATAACAAAATGGGATATAACAAACTAATGGATATAACAAAGCAATCATAATTCCCCTTACTTGCTATTAGGGAAGAAATGAACATTGGCTATAACAAACTAATGGTTATAACGAAATAATTACGATCGCTCCTTCAACTTTGTTATAACGAGGTTTTCCTGTAATCGTCTTTCAATTGGCCTTCGCTTTCTTTCTCCTCTTCAACTCAGTCGTTCAGTTGGTTGGATGAGCATCGTACCGGCGTGCGGTCATGTATCAGTACTGTGCAAGCCCGTAAGGACCCCAGGCTAGCAGTCCTACTCCACTGCCCATATTTCTCATCTATCTACCTTGGGTAACAATTGTCACTGTGCGCGCTGGCTGATTGGCTTCACATGCGAGTACTGTACTTTCGTATTTTCCAAGCACCTGACCACGTAATTTTCATAAAACGGTGTTTGCGTTAAAAAGTCAAGATCACAAAATGAAATTAAGCACATATTTATTTTGCGTCCTCGCTTCTGCAGCACGGCTTCTGATGACCTGTTTTTTCTTTAAATGCAGATGACGCTGTGTTTAACTCAACTTTTCTTGTTAACGACTGGGAGGTGTGGATCTTTTTTTTTTTTTAAGAACTAGTTTGAACTGGTTTGCGCTTGGTGGAACGGATAACCGAACCACTATTTTAAAAGCATTACTGAACCTGCAGAACCAAATCCGAACAAAATGCAAAGCTACTGAACGAGAACCCGAACCAAACCGGAATACTGACCGGTTCGACTCCCTGCTTTAAAGTTGGAACCCAGCCGAACTTCTAGTGTTTGCTTGGAAGATAAATAAAGTATTGTAATATGTTAATAAATCGCAAGAATCGTACAGCAAACATAAAAGTTCATGTTCTAAGGCAGGTTCCATAATATGGTGCTAGAGTCGCTTGTGCTGGCACAGTGTACCGATTGCACTTTGTCAGCGGTTTTCTGTTCTTGCTGCAGTCATTTGGGGCAGGTATACGCGGTGTCGCTTTTAATTGTGCATTAGCAGTGCTGTCGTGCAAGTACTTGAAAGAGAGAGAACAAGATAGCTTCTTGCGCCACGCACAAACTGGACATTTTTAACTCCTTATGAAACAGACCACACGCTAACCATGTATCTGCGAAGGGTATACAATTTGTCTGCAAAGAGGATTGGTGGTTTGAAATTTTAGCGTTTGTTCAGACTTGTGAGATTTTTACGCTCGATCACACAATCAATGTCAACAGTGACACCGAGTGCCACGAGGCGCTTTGTACGACCACCCTTCGGCATAGTAGAAGGAGCGCTCCGAGGAAGCTTTTGCATATTTTTTCAGTCATCTCCGTGTTTGATGTCAGCAGCTTTATGCTGCTTTTTTCTAGTAATACAATGTGGCTGTCAATGGCCCTTTTTTCACACGTAGGGAATTAGAGGAATAGAATTGTGGAGTTCAACCATTCCAGGAGTGGGGACGGGGTCAGTGTCTCCATTACGAGGAGTTGAAAGGAATGGAATTGGAATCAAAATAGGGGTGCCCATTCCGCAACACTGTTATTGACACCGCTGACTTAAAATCGCTTCCACTTCTAATTACTTCGACCTATTAATAACACAATTTACATAATAAAAGTCCTAAATTTTTATTACTCTCTCCATAACTTCGAGGAATTATTGACAAAAATGTAACTTCGTAGAAGCTCATTTGATATTCCGATCACTTTTCGGTTATATAGCTATTATTGACACAAACAACTTTATAGAAGCGAAGATTTCATTACTCAGTCGATCACTTTGAATTAATACTGACAAAGGCGACTGCATATAAGTTCAGCTAAGAGTTTCATTACCTCTAAGATTAATCCGCGTTACTAATTCACCCAACTGACTTTAAATAAACACAATTAACGTATTCGTTAGTTTTTCACTTTCCCCAATATATTAGTCACATAACAAAGTTATCAAGATGCCTTATTGGCATCTTGATAACTTTGAATAACTAGTGACCTATTTGACTTAATATTGGTCTGACATAATCTTCACTCTCATTATTACTTTGAGCTTTTATAACCACCGAGTGATTTATTCTCAGCTCAGTTTCCATTTTGATCACTCTTTTTAACACTTCCATTTACTATTGATTGACCTAATAGAGTTTAATTTGGCCCAACTCACATCATGATTACTCTTGACATTACTTTGAACAAATTACAGAGTAACCAATTTATTATGAGCAAGAGTCACATTATAATTACTCTTTTTATTACTTCGAGTTACTATTGACCCAGTGGAATATAATTCACCCTAATTGACATCTTGATGACTTTATTACTTTGAGCCAATATTCAACCAATTCATTTGTCATAAGCTCAATAGATGTTGTGATTAGTAGTTTGATTACTTCGAGTTACTATTTACTCATAGATTGTCAGCTAATTGACATTGTTGTGCTTCTTTAGATTACTCTGAGTTATTATGCATGATGAAAATAATCCCTGGAGAAGGGGAACAAGAGGGACAAGGGACAAACATAAATCTCCAAACACAGCTAGGTGACTGGTGAGCGACCGAAAAAATCCGCCTGGTCCGGGTATCGAACCCGGGAACTCGCTCACCAGTCACCTAGCTGTGTTTGGAGATTTATGTTTGTCCCTTGTCCCTCTTGTTCCCCTTCTCCAGGGATTATTTTCATCATTATTATCCAGCTCGCTTGCCCCTTTGCATTTAATTGCATTATAATTATTATGCAACCAGTTTTTTTTTATTAACTGAAGTCACAATATTATTACTATTTTTACTACTAGTTATTTTTCACTCACTATAATACGGCCTAATTGACATTATGATGATTATTTGGATTAATTGAAGGTAATATTTTAAATAATTACTTATTATGAGCTCAATTTACATTATGATTAGGTACTCTTTATTACTTTGAGTTACTATTGCCCCAATTAACTTTAATTCAGCCGAATTGACATTTTGGGAACTCTCTTCTTCATAATGTCTAGTTGACATTATAATTAATCTTGATTACTTTGAGTTCCTTTTCACTAGGGGTAAGCGAATATTCAAAATTTTGAATATGAATCGAATATTTTCCTTATTCGAAACGTATTCGATTCGAAAATTGCATATTCGGAAGTTCCCAAATATTCAGCCAAAGCCGAATATTCAGGAAAAACAGTGAATATTCGCACAAACTTTGAATATTCGAGCAAGTAACGAATAAACTGCCTGCCACGTATTACCCTATGGATGTTTTTTTCACTGAAAAAGGTGTATGATGCGTGCGTTACCGGCCTGCTCTGTTTCTATCTGTCCGATGGCAGCAAGACAGGATCAGTTTCGTTTTTTTTTTTTTTTTTTTCACCAAGCCCTTTGTTGTGTGGCATTTTTATAGCCATATGTGATGTAATTGTGCGTTCTATAAATTGAAACAATAAAATAAACCTCGAGTGTGAAATATATATATAAAATAAATCTCGAGAGTGCTATCTAATATAATTGCTTAAAAAGTTTAAAAAAAAAAAAAAAAAAAACTAGATGCGAGCAGAACATTGTATCGCCATTGATAACTTCTGCCACTCTCGCACAGGCAAAACTAGGGATGTCGCAAACCTGTCCAAGCTTTTTTTAACCTTCATGTGATGTTCGACAAAGGTTTGATTAAAGTTCAACTTTTGTGTGCATGCGCAAAAAAAGAAAATCTAGTCGACTCTACCTGGTGAAGGAAAAGTGCTGGTTTATTGGCATCACTGGTTCACATTATAACTAATGAAAGTGCTAAAAGAGCACATTTTCGCTTTTATATGGTGTAAACATTGGTAACCATTTTATGAAATATAAAATAAAGTACTTTCTAAATGATTTGTTTCCCAAAATTCGAAATATTCATGTAGCAGCCGGGCAACACTGTCAATAAATCAAACTTCTTCGAACTTTAGTGAAATTTCACAGGTTGCCCGAGTGAAAGGGTTTTTCTACTGGCGCTTTTCTACTTTCTGAACACGTTGAGCAGTTAATTTTCCTACACAATAATTTGTAATGAGTGCTTTACTATTCGCGACTCCAGCAAAACGGACGCCGCCAAGCGGGAAAACCGGGAACCAGCCGGTCCAGGTCGCTCCCCGCCCCTCCGCGTCTCTGGTGGCTTTCGCGGAGACGTGTTGTCGGCGCGGTGGCGAGCGATGTAATTTGACGAAGGTCCGAATATTTCTTAAGTTTGCCTGAGTGATCATTAGTGTGGTGAAGCCCGAGTAGATTGTTTTCTTCTATTACGTGTTTGAAAGCCCGTTTACTCCACAGCACACGGTCGCATGCTTTCGATTTCTTGGATGGGGAGGAATCACGGAAAAACTTTTTGATTTCTTGTCTGTCTCGAATCACATTCAAAGTGACGACTGCTTGGTAACTGATACTGGAGGGAACATCAATGTTGCAGTCAAGTGAATGGGAAGGTTCGATAGCTGCTTTTCTTGAGTTTGGTTGTGTTCGGTTAGCTTCAAGTTTGAGCCACCCACGCCGGTCGGTGCGTTGGCTATTCATCTTGGCTGCTTTTCGCCGAAAAAGCCTCTGGACCACACTGAAGGAGTTGGGCTTATTTCGCAATTACTTGATTCAGGAAAACTTGCTCATTGCAAATGATGAATGAGGAAAATTATCTGTTTTCAAAAGGTGGGAGACAAGTCTCGCAACGTTAGATGCTGTCACGGCATTTTGACCTATCGCGCCTCCAATATTTATATTACGAGGACGTCGAAGCCAGCAGCAATATGCGTCTCCATTGGTCAGGTTGACCGGCCACAAAAAAAATACTAATTTTCTCCGTTCAATGCAGAGAGGTTCTGCGCGGATCTTCAATGAAGACTCTCTTCAGTTTGTCCCCGTGCTGCCGGCTATAGAACCATTTGGCTAAGTTTAAGTAGTATGTCTCCGTCTGTCAATATACTTTTATTCAGCGGCTCACCCAATAGCTAGTCAACTAAGCTCATATTTCAACCCGAAGGATATACTAATATCGCTTAGTTCAAGTTAGCGCATTGTGTTGTCTCATTCCTACCTTCGTCCCTGTCTTAAAAGTAATCAAGAGTCATCATGTCATGTAGGCCAAATTAAAGTCCATTTGGTCAAAAGTAGCTTAAAGAAATCAAGAACAATAATAATGCAGATAGAGCTTGTAATAGATGAACTGGTGGTACAGTAACTCGAAGTAATCAAGAGTCTCCAAAATGTCAATTAGGCTGAATTAAAGTTAATTGGGTCAACAGTAACTCAAAGTAATAAACAGAGTAATCAAAATGTCAATTGAGCTCATAATAAATAATTTGGCTGAATATTACCTTAAAGTAATCAAAAGAGTCATCATAATGTCAATTAGGCCCTACTCAAATATATGGGTCAAAAGTAACTCGTAGTAGTCAA
Organism: Ixodes scapularis; assembly: GCF_016920785.2. Taxonomy (NCBI): domain Eukaryota; kingdom Metazoa; phylum Arthropoda; class Arachnida; order Ixodida; family Ixodidae; genus Ixodes; species Ixodes scapularis. Next base: position 51,270,086 of record NW_024609884.1, read on the forward strand.
GAGTAATAATATTGTGAATTGAGCCAATAATAGATCAACTATTTGCATAGTAACTCAAAGTAATCACAGAGGCACCACAATGTCAATTAGCTGACATAAAGTCAATTGAGTAAATAGTAACTCAAAGTAATGAAACTACTAATCATCACATCAATTAAGCTTATAACAAATCAATTGGCTGAATATTATTAGCTCCAAGTAATCAATTCATTAAGATGACAATTAGGGTGAATTTAATTCCACTGGGTCAATAGTAACTCGAAGTAATCAAGAGTACTTATAACATGACTCTTGCTCATAATAAATCGGTTAGTCTATAATTTGCTCAAAGTAATGTCAAGAGTAACCGTGATGTCAATTGGGCCGGATTAAGCTCCATTGGATCAATAGTAAGTCGAAGTAATCAAAGGAGTAATAAAAGTGGTAACTGAGCTGAGAATAAATCACTCGGTTGTATAAAAGCTCAAAGTAATAACGAGAGTGAAGATTATGGCAATTAGACAAATATAAAGTCAAATAGGTAACTAGTTAAAATATTGAAAATGCCGATATAAACTCAGTTGTGCGACTAATATATGGGGAAAAGATAGAAAAAGTAACCACTAAGTTAATTGAGTCAATTTAAAGTCAATTGGGTGACTAGTAACACAGAGTAATCCAAAGTAGTACATTAATCCAAACCTTAACTGAACTTTTATGCAGTTACGTTGGTCAATTATATTTCAAAGTAATCTACTGAGTAATGAAAATTTTGGTTCTATAAAGTTTTATGCCAATGATACCCGTGTAACCAAAAAGTAAACAAAACAGCTTCTACCAAGTTATATTTTTGTCAATAATTCCTCAAATCGAGAGAGTAATCCAAAATGTTTGTGGAACTTTTACCTTGTAATTCGTATTCTTAATTGGTCTAAGTAATTAGAATTGCAAGCCGTACCGCCATTAAGCTTTAAATAGTCAGAAGTGTCAATAATTGTGCAAAGTAATCAAAAGTGTAATCACAAACTGCAATTTCACTTTTATCATATGAATTGTATCAATAATAGGTCGAACTAATAAGAAAGAGTAAACAAAATGCCAATTGAGCTAAATTAAAGTCGAGTGCACCATTAAGAACTCGAGGTGACCAAAAGGGTAATCAACATGTCAATTAAGCTACATCAATCATGCGACTAATAACTCCAAGTAATCGGAAAAGTTATCAAAATATCAGCTGTCCTAAACAAAATCTGATGCTATAAACAATTACACTAGTTATCAAAAGTGTAAGCGAAACGCAACCACCAAACATAAATAAGCACATATATATATTGTGGATAAAATTCACTGACGCCGGGACTAAACTGGGTAGCGCTGGGCATAAATTGGATGGCGCTTGAATTAAATTGGATGTCACTCGGATTAAACTGATCGTCGATTGAATTAACATGAGCGGGAAAACCAGCAGTAATAGTGTTAGGATCAATGATAAGGTCTCGGCGTAAATGCAGCTAGCTAGCTATGGCTGGATATAAGCTAACGTTGCTGACTGGGAGGTATGATCATCCTTGCTTCGTTGCCCCTCGCTACGATAACAAGCTTGGAAGGGACACATGACCTAAAAATAGCATTTTTCAACTTTTCTTGATTGTACAGCAATAGGTAGCCCACTCCATATTTCCACCCGATTTGCTCTCAACTTTAGGTGGGCTATCTCTCGAGATATTACGGTATGTATGTCTAAATGGACGTATACCATGTGTTCAAAGCTGATCTACATTTCTGTTATACTACTGCTTCTAAAGCATGTACATGAACACTTCGAACCCACTTAAGCAAAGATAGATTTCTCAACGTATCACACTGCGATTTACTACAGAGGTGCGACTAAGTGGTGAAAGCTTCGAGTGAAAATATCAATGAATGAACTTGCCTGGTTCAAAAGAGAAAAACCTGTTTCGGAAAACCAGCCACGGCATTCGCAGGCAGTGCCGCGATTGTGTTTGCCTAGTTGTATGTGCTGCCATAAGATGGCGCAATGTGAAACACGAGAGTATATGTGGCACCTCGACCAATCCTCTCCATACCAAAAATGGGGAGCCACGAGGGATTGAAATTCTCGTTTTCTTATTCAGTTTTTCTTTTAAAATAATTAAATTATCGCACTTTCAGAATTGTACACATGCATGCCGGCATAGTGGAAAGTTTTCAAAGATTGGCTGCTAAGCTCAGCGCTGGCGTGTACTCGACATTCCGACATCTGTTGACCGCACACACAACTAGACAAGCATGGTCAGACTAAACATGATGTAAGTAAAACAGCGCAAATGACAAATACTAGCAAGAAGGAACAACCAAGACAAACAACTAGTACTTGTCATTCTGCACTGTTTTACCTACATTATGTTTAGCCTAAACCAACTAGCCCAGCTTTCAACTTTGGTAAAGCATGGTCAGGCACAAGCAGAAAATTCCGCTGCAGATTGTCCGAAACAGGTTTTTCATTTTTGGGGAATGAGGTAAGTTCATGGGGTAAAAGGAAAGCGACAAAGGATGAAGACAGAACAAAACATCAGCTAGAAAAATATTTTGTCCCGTCTTTGTTCTTTAGGTTGCTTTACTTTTACTGCTGTAACTTACCAGTGCACTCCAATTCCTAGGGCAAGTTCATCCATTGATATTTTCACTGTAGCTTCCACCACCTAGCTGCACCTCTGTAGAAGATCGCAACGCAATACTGTCCAGCAATAAATTCGTATACACAAATGACCATGTGTACCAATCTATAATGGCTAGCGAAAAGGACAAAGAGCATTTCAACATCTAGCACACGGGAGCCTAGAATATCTGGCAGTCAAGTCAAACCAGTAGATGGCAATGTCCAGAGACATTAAAAATTTCGTCAATGTGACTGAGTATTTCACAAATAAAAAGAGCACATGAATGTACAACTGGAAATAAATGTTTACTTGCGCCTGGAACTAAACCCAGAAATGAACCATACATACTGCAACGACGAGAGCTCGATTGACTTGATGCTGCCAACCACGCACATTTTATACAGGTTACAATATCGAGAGCATTCCAGTCAGGAACACGGAATAAGTTCCCAGATTCTACTGGAACGTTCCAGATGATTAGCAAAGGTAAAATGAAAGCTAGGCCGGTGGGATTGAGACCCCATGCCTCCCCGCAACAGCCGCAAGCGTTGCCAACTTGGCCCAGCACGCGGCAATGCATGACAACGAGCAAACGCTCGGAGTAGGGAGAAGTTAAGGGCAGTGTTGCATACCAGCTGGAAGTGCTCGAGCGAGACGCGACAAGCCTGGTCCTCTTTCATGCGGGGGTTGTTTTTGTGGTCCACCAAGCACTTGAGCAGGTCTCCTTGGTCAACGTCCTGGGACAGTGCACTCTGGAACAAGGCCAGAGATGTCGGCAACTGAGTCCTTCCACCTAGTAACAGCCGACATCAAAGGGCCAGGGAGGAAATCCTTACGCTGCAGAGGTCCTTAAGCACTGCCTGACAGGTGTGGTAGAGCGGGTAGTTGAGCTCCAGGTGCTCAGCCTCTTCCTCCGTGTAGTTGGACACCGCCGCACTACACTCTTGGCTCAGTTTCTCCAAGTTGGCCTGAAGACACTGCATCTCCTGAGAAAGTATGATGTTTCACTTTTTAAGCGCAGGCGGACACGACGAAGAACAATTCCTTTCAGAAGACTGACTCTGCAGTCTAGTCAAAGGTCATGTATGCCCACGGACCACAAAGCAATACTGAATATTGGACCGATTCGTGTCAGAAGAACAGGTCAACCACACCAGTTCGTATCATGACGGAGTGTGTGTAGTGTTGTTTCGAAAATATTCTGAACCCATTTTTCGGAATATCGCCAGCTCATTTGTGCCCCTACTACCATGCTGGATCGCAATTCTACCACTGTCACTAAAGCTCCAATAAAAAAATTAAAAAATCATTAGAGCACAGCTGGGTTGTGCTCTAATGCAATATTGACAGCGCAAGACACAATTTAGTCAGTAGTCACCTCCTTTCCACTTGTTTTCTCTCTTGGCATTTCGGGCGTGTCGGGGAGAAAAGCTGTGGCCATCACATTGTGTATAACCATTCAGTGACATCATGGACTTTGCGCGCACAATTCAGACGCAACTAAAATAAATCTCGCGCCGTCACTATTGCTCTAAAAGAAAAAATTTTTAGCATAAAATTAATTTATCGGCACGTGTGTCGTAACCAGACTGTTTTAAAAAAAATTCCGAGGACACCTAAGCACTTCTTGCGAGTTGTGAATGCGAAAGAATGAATGCCGTTCTTCCAGTGATGTGATTGGCCTAAGCCATTTGGAGCACCTTTCGGGGCAGCCAGAACAGCGTTTTGGACCAGCAAATGTGGCATTTGGAGTAACCAAAACAGTGCTCTGGAGCAGCAAAAGTGGCTAATGAAGCACCCAAGACAGTGTTTCAGAGCAGCAGAAGTGGCTTTTGGAGCAGATATTCTTAGAAAAATAAAAACATTTGTTTTGAGTGTGATACAAACGAAAAGCACTTAGTGTTGTGTTGTGGTCTGATGTGGCGTGTTGTGGTGGAACTCGATGCTTGTATTTTTACTGCTGAGACATCCCACAAGTGTACAGTGCTGTAGGCATTGCCGAGCAATTCCAAAAAACCACTTGCCACCGTTTTACTGGTTCCTGACGTGCCAGATTTTCGTCAAAAGTAAGCAAACATAAAATAATGGATTGCAAGCGTCCCTGCTGGTGCCTCCGTCGTGCAATCATGTACGCATGCACGTAAGGGCAACTTCAGCAGGCTTGCAGTTGCACATGCTTCATCTCGCGAGCGGAGACAACGGCTGTTCAATTGAAACCGAAACGATGCCATGCCACTCCGATCCGTCACCAATTGATTCCCAAAATTCTATGCAAAATGTAACTGTCGAGCATACGACAAAAAACAATCCAGCGGCGCGTCCTTGCCAGGCCAGCAAAAAAGGTACAAGCTAAACACACACAAAAAAGAAAAAACCTGAGCGCATCGATGCAAGACATCGCAAGTCAATGTCAAAACGTTCTTGGAACACTCTGTACAACGACTGAACTCGGGGCAAACAAGCGCACTGTGTCGGTTCAGCGTGCAGATATTGCCTCCTTTGCTTTAGCTCACTTCTCTTCACCAATTTTCTTTCACGGCAGATTTTTCATGTACTGGGGTCCCCCTCGAAAGAAAGCCCAACAAGAGAAACCTAGGTAATCTATACTTCGAGACGGCAGTCTGAGTTAGAGAGGGATTTTTGTAGTAACGGATGATTTAAACAAGAACAGGAATGTTGATGAACATGCGGCGGTGCTTAGTTTCATTTTACAAGGCGCCATATATGCTGCGACGTGGGGACGGCAACACCCAACGTCGCGCGACCATGGCGACTAGAAGGCAGTGAGGAAATACAGTTTTCCCATGGTCGTTGCTTTCAGGAGCAGTGCTTCAGCTCACAAAGTAACTCCCGCCACGCAAAAACGTGGTTTCGTTTTACAACATCACGGCATGGCTGGTACCCGGCACGCTAGCATCAAAGCGTCCGCCACACACCCGCGTGTATCGTTGAAAACATTTAGAAAAAAGACGCGAGATGAGACCCACGAGACAACGAGTGCGAAATGCAAGACAGCGGGAACATCGTGCCAGACCGGATGGACAATTGATGCAGGGTACTTGTGTCGGGCGGCCGCTTACGCCACATAACACACGTATGCTCAATTACAGTACTCAGTTTAGTTTCGGTTTTAAAAAGCGACCGAAATAGTTTTTTTATTGGTGCAGGCTTGGCGCAGATTACCCATGTTTTGGTAAAATGTAGCATGATGTAGAAGGGTTAGCCCCTTGGCGCAATGGACCTTTTTCGAGTAACGAGCGCCGTCTGGGGAGTTGTCTGCGGACTACAACAGAAGAGCAGCCCAACATTCCTCCGCCCGTCAAAACACATTGGCATTGTGCGGTTGTATCGGTTTTCAGTGCTTTTTTATACCCCATACTACCAATACTAAAAAACAAAGCGTCAGAATGAACTAAATAAGCGCGAAAATAGAGGCTGACAATGTTGTTGTCACCATTTTCGCAAGGCACCGCGTCCCGGTGTCCTGTGAAAATGGCAACAGCGGGAGCGTAGGCATGCGCAGAAGCTTAATGGAAAAAGGTCCATTGGCGCAGCAATCACCATCACTGTTCTTCCGCTCTCTTAGTTTGTCTGTGGTGTACTGGCGTGGACGGCCATGTTTCGCTTCTGCCGAGGATGCAGCCGGTGGCCGAGCGCGCACCCTCGTGAATTGGCCGCAACCCTCCCACCTTCTCCTTCCTCCCCCCTCCTTACCTCCGGCGACCCTGACATGAGTGGCACCAAAGCGTGCGCTCTCGTGAAGCAGCCGCCGATAGCAATCCAGGAGCCTACTTGCTCAGCCAATGGGAGAATGGGCATTTCCTTCGCGTTTTTTTTAGGTTACAGACGCCGCTAGCTCCGCTCCATGGGATAGGTAATGCTTTCACATTAAAACATTTTTTTTTTTTTCTTCTCACAACTTCAAATTTTTACAGACCACACTATCTCCCTACAAAATATAACGGCTCAATTTAATCTCCAAGTTTGAGGGCGATTTTCTTGGCCTTTCCTTCCTTGTCAAGTGCCGTTGCCTTACAAGGGGGTTCTGATAATCTCCTCTTGAATGCATTTCAGGGAACTTATTATCAATGTCTACAAAAACGGAACTGCATCCTAAATATTGTCATTTTGTCCTGAATTCAATATATAAAAAGTAATTAGCTACAACTGAAGGTAATTATCGTCTTATATCCCTTTCACAACTGTGATTTATTTGTAATAAATATCACTGCTTTATAAACATTCTGTTAACCTTAAAGGGACGCTGACAGGGTAATTATGCTCGCCAAGGTTTTCATTTGTGCATGACATATGAGAGCCCAACTACCCAGAACACAATATGCAACTCGAAATTCGTTTTCTTTCCACCCGAAAACCGATTGAGAACTGGCCATTTTGAGTCGCACTCTCTCTTTTCTGTAGTCATGAGCTGTTTTCTATGGTTTAGACACAACCACCAGATACCGTATTTACTCGCAGAATGAACGCACTTTTTTTTCCGAAAAATCGATGCAAAGTTTGGGGGGGGAAGGGGGGGGGGGAAGGGGGCATTCATTACGCGAAGTAAAATTTTTGCGTCCGTATTTACTCGCATAATGAACTAATGAACGGTCCTTTTATCCTGAAAAATCGAAGTAACTTCTTATCTCTTTGCGCGCCGCGCCCGCCCCACCCCATAACCAAACTAAGCTGTTAAAAAAAAAAAAAAAAAACTGCATTTTTTTTTTCTTAATTTCTTGTTTGTTTTTTTTGTTTGTTTTTTTTTTGCCACTTTTTGCAAGCTGTTTTGTTTGCTTAGGCGAGGGCTCTCCACTTCTTTCTTATCTCCTTGCGCACGGGGAGCGACCCCCTTAACCAAACTGCGCTGTGCAAAAAAAGAAAAAAAAAGCTCCTTTTTGTTTTTGTTTTCTCTTAATTCCGTGTTTTTTTTTTGTTTTTTTTTTGCCACCTTTTGCAAGCTGTTTGGTTCGCTTAGAGGGTTTCTCTTTCTTACCTCCTTGGGCGCGGCGGTGCGCGAACCCAAAGTCCAGACTGCGCTGCGCAAAAAAAAAAAAAAAAAAGCTCCTCTCCATGTTCGTTTTTTCTCGCTTCTGTTGGATCTTTGCGAATTTTTTAACGCCTTCTGCAAGGCGTTTTGTTCGCCCACGCTGCCCATGCATTCGCAACCTCGCTGCACCAGGATAAAAAAGTGCGTTCATTTCGCGCGCGTGGGGGAGGGGGTCAAAATTTTGACGTCCGAGTTAGGGGTGCGTTTATTACGCGAGTGAAAAAAAAAAAAAAAAAATAGAAATTTTGAGAGCCGACTTGGGGGGTGCGGTGCGTTCATTGTGCGAGTAAATACGGTACTCAGAGTCGGGGGTCATCGAAGGCACAAATTCAATATTAAAAATAGACTGAAAATAAGACACCCATTTTTTGTAGCTTCTAAAATGTTGCAAATACATTGATTGAAAAAAAAAAAAAAAAAAAAGCTGCACAGCCACGTGACTTCTGGTAACTTTCTCTTGCTCTATACTTCTTCCTCCCCAGTTAGTTTTGAGCAGTCTCTCTTAAGCTCAACTCTTAACCATTATTTCGTTTTTAGACTTGATTAAACATTAATGTGACGCTGTAGCAAAATATTGATTGGGTAGTCTTCCGACACCATAATGAATCACCTGGCAAAAAATAAAAAATAAACATTTTTGGAGGGTGTCAGTGTCCCTTTAAAATGTCTGGTGGACCCTAAGAAATCAATATATGTATTAGAAGAAAATTTTAGTGAGAAGTTACCCTAATGATCGCTAAGGAATTAACTAATTAAGATTATATATTCTGCAATATATATTGATAATTTAAATCTGATTGCAGATTCAAAATCAGCATTAAGAGATACATCTGCAAACTGTATTTTAGTGAGCCAAGTTAATTCATGAAAAAAATATTTAAGAACCCTCACCCCCAAGTTGTTTAAGGGGTAGGGAAATGAAATTCCAGCGCTCATTTTCTAGCTTGAATGTGTTGCATGTTGCACCCTACCATCAAAAACACCAGTCTTCCATTGAAAGGCACAAGAAAACTAATTTTAAAGCTAAATAAACAATCTTTCAATGTGCACCTGGTGGATGCATGCGGAGCCTATTTGGGAGGTGGTCTAGCAACGTTGTGGAATCCTTCGGAGCAGCGCCGCTCTTTGGCATTTCAACATTTTCCCTCTTCGCTTTCCTCCTCAACTCACAAGTCGCGCATTGTACCAAACGGTCCAAGAGGACGGAAAGGAAGGACTCCCCTCTTTTTCGGACCCGCGTTCGTGCAACCGAACACAGCCACTCTCTCCCTAGAAGATTAGCCTGTCGCTCAAAACTCGAACAAAAGTTGCTTTCCCCACCCCGTTCATCCCTAAGCTGACAGTGTTGTGGAAGCTACGTGCTCCTTGGGCCAGCCACATGCTCGTCACCCCACGGGTGTTTCGAACGGCTCGGTTGTAATGCGCTGACGCTATTGACACTACCACAACGCTGACAACGCCACCAAGGGCAAAGCTCATAACCACGCCTGCCTTGCTACTCCACGAACGCAGGGAATCTTTTCTTTCTGTTTTTCTTTGCGCCGGACATCCCATGACGCATCGCGCTCTCCGTTCGCTTCTCTTCGAGCACTTGCTCGAATGCACAGTTTGGAACAAAAAATATAGCCAGTTGTTCAAAATACAAACGTGCCATTATCATTTACGGTTATTATCCATCATGCTCGACTCATTTCCAAACGAAATTTGAATATTTCAATTTTTGTTTCCACACCCCTTTAACATTTCTGCTCCCAAAAATGAAGACTAGAGCAACCACATAACCAAGCTTTCCACAAATTGCTTTAAGTAATTACTCTGAACTGTGATATCACGACAAACAGGCCAGGAGAAGCGGTGCAGAAGCCAGTTTAAGAGCACCTAGGCGGTCATGGCAAAACAACACACCTGGCCAGGTCCCAGCTGGTCACTGCACCGGCTTGCCAGGTCCACCATACAGGGCTCCTCAATCTCTGGATGAAGGTCGATGGAGACCGCCCGCTGGCGCATCACTCGCCGGATCTCGTAAAGGCACGGCTTCGACAACTGAGCGCACAAAGGAAGAAAACGTGTGCCAAGATCATTAATCCCTTGCCTATCATTTTTTTTCTTTGAGGAACGTAAAGCAAAATTTTATTTTACTAAACAGGCAATTTGCATTAAAATAAGACAAAATATTTCCTCGACTTCCAGGTGTCATATCTTGCTCTAAATCAGGACTTCTGGTCAGAGTCCCACTGTGGTGCAGATGCCGAAGTTGACAGAATGCTTTCAGGATTCACACTGATTTTATCACTCCCACCAAACTATCGTCCAATTCCTAAAAATCAAAAAGGCCGAAGAATTTGTCATTACATATGCCTGAGCATTACATTTAAAACAAAAAGTTTTCTATCTCTTTGTCAGCTAAAGTGGACCTCCGCACCAAAGCCATGTTGTTTTAGCATGAACGCTCACAAGTGGCTGCTTTTTTTGTTCTTGGCTAAATGAAGCATTCTCTCCCTGTCAAACAGCAAAGCAAATGAGCAAACTTCCCAAGGTAAATAAAGCAACAGGGGTGGTTTTGCCATCTGCCAGAGAGAGCGCTAGACAAGTGCCGAAACCGAAACACGAGTCGCGCTCGTGGTCTGTCTTTATGGTCTGTAAGGGGTGGCATGAGTGACACTTGTTATTGCTAGGCAAGGGGTTAAGTAGCACCATATCTGAGTGATGTGTATGCAGTTATTGTTAACGGAAACGAAGCTCCCAGACTTCCAGTGCAGCAATTACCCCTCCCCTGCTCACTTCTCACATCGTGTATTCTTTCCTCTGTCCTCCTTTTGACGACTTTGAAGCTTCACAAGCTCAAAAGGTATGCACATTAAAGTGGTACTCGATGTTAGAAAAAGGTGTTCGCTCAGAAAATAAGCACCAATTCTGTTTCTTTGGCATTCGTTGAACTTGAGTTATGTTGACAAAAATGGTTTATTTTTTACAACGTATATTAAAACAAAAACCGCAAAAAATGGTTCTATGCAGCACTGACCTTGACAGTGATATAAAAAAATAGACACACAACTTTAGCAATGCAAAAATTGTCACAAAGAAGCAGTTTTTAGCTCTGCCCCAACTATGACAAAAGTAATGGCTATGACCTGACGTTCAGCTGAAATTTGGTTCAACACCTTGGTTATAATTTTCTTTCATAATAAAAATTCTCATTAGCCAATAAAAAGTTATATTCCTGACCTTCTGTGGCTCTTTATAAAGGGACCCTAAAACAATACTGACCGAATTTTACGAGCCTCTCATAAGTGGGACTAAAGGGATTTAAGTGTTCACCTGATTGTGGATCACCACTCTACACAATTCAAAACAATAAATGGAACCGTCAGGAAAAAGATTGCTGGAAGTCTTAAAATTCAAATGCTCTATGCTTGCCACAACCTTTGAAAGCATTCCTGCAGCTTTACGTTCCACTTACGGGCAATGCACAGTCAGGCAGTCAATAATTTGCGTGCCTGCGACATGTATGCTCGTCGCCAATCTGCTCGTCTGCCAGCTTGACGATAAGCGTGCCCAGCACAACCTGTGCTCAGCACACCTGCACAGCCACGAAAGCCCCCAAACGTACCCGGACGCTCTTGTCAGGGTGGTAGGCATAGCGGTAGAGGCAAGGCAAGACAATGGGCCCCCGCTCGGGGTCCATCCTGCTCGGGTCGTCGTGCCACTCCTTCTTGGCCTTGCAGTATGTAGAGGCCTCAGTCTTACACTCCTTGTACAGCACAGGGTCTAGCCTGAAGAGAGAGCAAGCCCCGTTCAAACCTCTTTCGTGATACGGGTGCGGAAAAAATGAAAAGTCAGATGCCTGCCAGGCTGTAAAGGGGAGAAAGGTATGCAGAAGAACAGCACAGAAACACCCAAGACTTACTTGAAGTCTCGAGCCACAAAGTACTGAATTTGAAGCAGGGCCTCCCGGCAGTTGTCACTCATGTGGTAGCTGCTCACGTGGTCCATGAGGCAAGACATGACTCTGCGAGACCAAGTGCAATGTACAACCCGACCGCGCCCCGGTTGTGCCAAGGCTGGACCTAAACCAACCTGCCGTGGCCAGGCTTGACATCCTTGCAATGAACATCGACGACGGGCTGGCAGGCTTCCTGAAGCACGGGGTCCACCCGCCAGTCTTCCCCAGCACCGGTCAACTTGACAACCTCTTCCAGCTTCAAGAACGGAAGCAACGACCCGCGGTTAAACAGATCTCACTTCTGCATATGGTGATCTCATGGGACAAGGTCAAAGACGCAGTGCACCAAAATGTATGTGAAGCACCTAGCCTCCCAAAATGACAAACAGCATTTGTACAACTGCCTTCTAACAAAGGCAATGCAATGGTACTTTGAGACACCAAGGCACAGTGCAGGTACCTCTACAGCAAATAACTCGCATAAATCAAGCCGCAACTTATCGCAAACACTGACCACAAGGTCACTCCTCATGTATCTTGAATTTCACATTAGCTCGGTGATTTATTACTCATTTGGTTCTCACGGGTACAGATTCTAATTCAGAGTGCATCATATTCAGATTTTTAATAAGGCTTTGCAAGCAATTGAAATAAAAAAATGAGACTCGCTGAACGCTCACACTTGCCTTTTTGTCAATTGCCTAGTGTCTCGTGAAAACCAACCACTGACATATGTCAATAAGAAAACACTAATGTAGATTTGTGAGAATGCAAAACCAGGGTTGTCCTCGCACACCATTTTCCAAACGGACACACCACCGCTCCCTTTTACCGTGTGGCTACCGACAGCTACATTAAGCACACCGGTCGCAGGCAACCAAAACAGAAAAAAAAGGATTTCAAAGCAGGAGACCTTGCGGCGGCACTGGTCGGAGACGCGCTTGGCACCTGGCACAGTTGGCCTCGAGTTGCGCATCAGGCAGTGCAGAGTGCGGCCGTTCTGCTCCAACCGGGGACGACAGAAGTGTCCAATATCTGCTTCGCAGGCTGCAGCCAGGTCCGGCGTCAGCTGGTAGTTCTCCATGAGAAACCGCCGGTGCTCCAGGATCTCCCGATGACATTCTGGCACCACAGGGTAGTCTGCACCCGCAGGCAAACAGGACTCGAACTTCCAACTTCTTTGGCTTTGTGCGTATTCGGTATAATGTACACCAATATGTATGAAGGGTGTTAACAGGTGTTTCTATAAAGAAGACGGCAGTTACACAGTTATACTATCTATTTATTGGGCTCGGCGGACATTAGATGAGGGAAGAACAGTCACGTTAAGTCGGTTACTTCACTGAAATCGGTTAACTTTTTTAATTAATTACCGCATTTATTCAAATATAAGTCTACCTTTTTTTTTTTTTTTTTCAGAAATGTCAAAAATTAAGGGTCGACCTAGAATCGTGATCAAAGAATTTCAACCTACATTCGCAACCAAATTTTGCGACCCTACTGGGGGCATTGACCCTTCAACCACCTGGCCCGAGCTGTACTCGTCATGGAAGGTTGTACCAATATCGCCGATGACGGGTAACACTTGTCCAGCCAAAATGAGGGTTTGTTTTCACTGCCAAACCCGAGACAGGTTCGTTCATCCATCCATCCATCGCGTATCTAGCCTTGTAACAGTGATCAGAAATGGCAGCACGCTTGAGTGATGCCGGTGACGGCCCTCGGAAACGGGCTCTCTCTTGCGGCAGTTTGAACAGTAGCGACGATGAAGACATCGAATCTGTCTCTGGAAGTGAGTCGGACATGGATTTTGAATACGAAACTGACTTAGACAACAATTACAGTGACGAAGAAGACGACGCGCTGGCTAGTGTTCAAATGTGGCAACGCGTAAACCGCGTAAACACTGAAAACCCGCCACCCGCGCCTCTGAGATTTCCCATTTTGTGCAGTGCCTGGGATTCTGCGGCAACCCACTGACGAAAAAGACATTCTCGGCTGGTTCAAGGTTGTTTTTCTCTTATTGGTACCTTGTCGACCTCATTGTGACAGGGGCAAACTGCTACGCGGTCCCGCATTCCGCAGCGCGGGGCTCTTCATGGAAACCGGTGGACCGCGAAGAGATGATAGTGTTCCTTGCGCTAATAATTTTGCAAGGAATCGTTGGCAAACCGCAAGTTGAGATGTATTTGTTAGCGCTAGTACGGAGAAACGTCTAGGCACTTTATCTTTTGTTACGGTGCGTATGTTCAGATAAATACTGCACATTTCAGCACGTGTTATTCTATTACTCTTACATGCACTGAGGGAAAGCTTCCATAAAAATCAACTTTTTCTTTTAAAAGTTTAGTTAATACCAATCAGAAACCAATCAAGTAATGTATTTGCAATATCAGAATGACGAAAGAAAGAATATGTGGAGATAAAATTTGGTAAAGTTTGTACATTTTTTTCGAAAATAACTTTATCGAGTCACCCAGCCGGCGTTGCCGTAGTACCGCGCCGCTTCTTGTTTCAAAAAGCTTTTGGTGCACAAAAACAACCGAAACAGCACCAACTGACGGCCCGCCCGCGGGGCTCTCGCGCACATCCCTCAAACATTGGGTTTCGCCATGGCGCCTGTAGCATTCCCCTTGCTCAGCAAGGGGGAAGGGGAGGGAGAGGAACACGATGCGCCATGCACCTTTCCCTCCATCCCTCTCCCTCGCAAACGTGCACACGAAAAAACGGAGGTTACTTTTGTTTGTTGTTTGCGGCGGCTCGCGTGTTGCTCACAGCGGCTCGCGGCGTTGCCAACACTACTGGCGTCTTTGTATTTGGTCTTTCATCACTTTGCTTGTCTCCACATTCTTTCGTTTCTTTTTGCCGCCATTTTACAACAGTGTCAGTGAGATATTGTTGCGAATTTGCAAGGATGTCTGCCAAGCTGACGAAGCTTCGGATGACGATGACATGTCCAAAAGTTCTGACGATTAAGTTTTCCGCATCGCCCTGTGATTTAGCCGATAGCTGTAATTAAAGGTTTGTTTGTTTCTTTTGCCCAAACTTTCCCCTGTTCCTAAAAGAAAAGAAAAAAGGTTGACTTATATTCAATTTGTTTTGTTTTTTATTCTTGGTGGGTTCACTAATGGGGGTCAACCTATTTTCGAGTAAATACGGTATCTCGTGGGTCATGTTGCAATTACAGAATTGACGGCAATTACTTTCGGAGGCTCAAACAATTTAAACAATTTGCAAAAAGATAATAATTTTTTAAATCTTCGCTGTTCAGTTTTCGCAATTTTTTTTTTGCCCGATTTTAATATTGCACTCAAAGAGTACCGTGAGCCCTGCCCACAATGACGCTTACAATAGTGGCGCAGTCCTTTCAATCCCATCGTCAGTATCTAGGCAGAGCGACCTTGATGGAAGCGCCGACGACACACTGCCGAGATAGTGACGACGTGACTGAAACGACTACATACGTCCCCTTTTAAGCGTCACTGTGGGCAGGGTACGGCACTCTGCACCCAATATTGAAATCGAGCGAAAGGTGTCCGATGACAGCCACATGTCGGGAAAAAAATGTTTTTTTTCCTTTGCGATAATGCAGTGAAATCGCAGTATTTTGGGAGAAAGTGGCACATTTTCTCTCACTTGTGCCAAGATAAAACAATATTAAAAATTAATATTTTAATTTTCTACCAGTAGTTTTCAATAATACGCTATTGAATGTTCACTTCAAGATAAGCTTCAGCATTCATATTTTTCCAAGTGTTGATCGCAGAGGGTTAGCCACGTTGAGCATGCCTCCTACCGAGCACTGGTGCACTGCGGAGAAGTAACACTCGCAGAGTTTGCTTCGACGGGTGCCACTTCTCTGCAGTGCACCGCTGCTCGGCAAGAAGCGCTCTCCACAGTTAGTGCACACGTACCTGTATTTAAAAAGAAACGGAAACTTCGTTAATGTTGATATCAACACTCCACTCCACTTTTTATATTAAACTGTTGATATCAACACTACACTACACTTTTTACATTAAACTGCAGCTATAATGCAAGAGTATATGTTGGGCAGAGATGCCTTGACAACACTCATCCATCATTCACGATTGTCCTTTTTTTCGTTTCTCAAGGCAGATTTATAAATCCCCTTGATGAGGTAATTAGGTGTAGCTAAGCATCTATATGCATGGCTTGTATGGGATGTCACCACGCCATGCTGGTGGTCCATAGCGCGTGTTCTTGCCAAGAAAAACAATTTCTGTGCTGTGAAATGTACACTACAAACAGTATGCACTTGGCAGCGAGGCCACCACAATGGCAGCTGATGTGATGTCAGTGCAAGCAATGTGCAGGCTTAATTTTATGTTAAGTGCATCATTTACTTGCCTTCCCAATGTAGCAATGGACTTTCTGATGCCAGTCCATAAATCTAAATAGATAAAAATTAATTTGGCTTAGAAATGGAAACTTGGGAACAAACTTCATAAGTTCAGCTGTACAGTCAAGCCTGGAAATATCACACTATAGTATTTCGAATTATTGTTTATATCAAACAGTCCAAACATCCCCTTGAAAATTGGATGTAATAGTATTCACGACTCCAGCAAAACGGACGGCACCAAGCGGGAAAACCGGGAACCAGCTGGAACAGGTCGCTTTGCGCCTCTCCGCATCTCTGGCGGCTTTTGCGGACACATGTTGTCGGCGCGGTGGCGAACAATGTAATTTGACGAAGGTCCGAATATTTCTCAAGTTTGCCCAAGTGTTCATTAGTGTGGTAAAGCCTCAGTAGATTGATTCCCTCCATCATGTGTTTGAACGCCTGTTTAATCTACAACACACAGTTGCGTGCTTTCAATTTTTTTTTGTATGGGGAGGAATCACGGAAAAACGTTACGATTTCTTGCCTGTCTCAATCACATACAAAGTGACGACTACTTGGTAACTGATAGGTGGTTTCTTTATAGGGATGCAGAACAGTGGACGGAGGGCAACAGACGAGGTGTTTCGCCGAAGGGAACACCAATGTTGCAGTCAAGGGAATGGGAAGGTTCGACAGCTGCCTTTCTTGAGTTTGATTGTGTTCCATTAACTTGAAGATTGAGCCACCCACGCCGGTCCGTGTGTTGGCTATTCACCTTAGCTGCTTTTTGCCGAAAAAGCCTCTGGACCACACTGAAAGAGTTGGGCTGATTTTGCAATTACTTGACCTCGGAAAACCTGCTCGTTGCATACGATTAATGAGGGAAATTGTCTGGTTTCAAAAGATGGGGGGACGCGTCTCGCAAAGTTAGAAGCTGTCACGACATTATGATTTATTGCACCTCCAATATTTATACGATGCCCCAGTCGAAGCCAGCAGCAATATACGTCTACATTGGTCAGGCTGTACGGCCACAAAAAAAATAGTCAATTTCTTCCTTCAGGATTCTAAGTCAAGTTTGATGCAGACGGGGTCTGCGTGACTCTCCGACGAAGACTCTCCAGTTTGTCCGCATTCGTCTCCGTGCTGCGGGCTAGAACCATTTGGCTGAGTTTAAGTAGTATTTCTCTGTTTGTCAAATACACTTTTATTCAGTTCACCTAAAAGCTAGTCAACTAAGCTCATATTTCAAGCCAAAGAATATACTAATACCGCTTTAGTGGGACATAGTACATAATATTATACATAACCCACATATTCGTCAAAATGACTTCTCGATTACTACCAATACCTGAATTGAAATATGAGTATGAGCCACTTAGTGGGGGGCCAGCGAGTTAACATGCTCCTCAGTTCAACAAGCGCTTGCTTAATTTTTGTAATTTTCCTGCAGCCTGTGTTGTTGACCGAGCAGGCGACTGGGGCTCGATTTGGCGGACAGGCAAGTCGCATGACAGAGGCATCCGAGTTAGCTGGAAATTACTCTCAATGGAACAATTCAGTAGCCATCGCTGCTTTCCTTAGCTGATTAAAACTGATTAGAGTCTATTACTATCTCTCCGGAGCCCATAGTTCCGGTTTTGAACGAAATCTCCGAAACAAAATTTTGACATGAAAAGAACACAAAGCACCGGGAAAACAAAACTAAGCTTTGCAAGTTTATGTACACCGGCTACACTTAACAGTCAAAGTTCAAATATCTATAAAATAGGGCATTTAACAAAAAAAACTGTTAAATTGAATGCGCCACCCATTCTGCCGGCCCAGCCGACACGACGCAACGCGACCTGTTCCCAGCCACTATGTTCGTTTGGTGGCGGTGCCCCCTATAGGTCGTCGCGAATAAGAGCGCTGTCTTTCTGTATCGAACTCCCATGGGAGGGACATTCAGTATAGCAAACGAAGCCCAACTGCCCGTTGCTTCTCCCACAATCTGATTGCGCCGGTGGCGAGCCCATTGCTTGCGTTGCAGGGCCAGCAGACCGCCAAGCCAGCATACACGCCGTGAGAGCGGTAAGATACGCAGTGAAAGAGCAGTTGTGAAAAAAGAGAGACAATGAACCAGAAAAAAAAAGTGGAGGATAGAAAAAGCAAGGGGAAGGGCACGCGCACGTAGGGAGAGCAAGGAGTGCTCACTGTCAGAACGGTAGCCTGCACCCTTTCCCCAAACACTGCCAATGATGCTGCGTGACTCCCTAGCCCCAAAATAAAATGAGCAGAAAGAAAAAAATCTTCGGGACAACGGTTGTGCGGCGGTGTCTGCCGTCTCCACTAACTATGCTCTGCTGTATTTAGCAGCTCTTGGATGCTCCATTTGGTATGCTCCCCTTCGTCGTGACCTTTGGTATTAGCAGAGACGCCAGGAAATTTCAACTCTAGCTTAATTTAACATACTCTTGTATATCAAATTATTGATATATGAACTATTTTGTGATCACCTTTGAATTCGAACTATCCAGGTTAGACTGCATTTTTATTTAGGCATGGTGCAGTAGGGAAAGACTAAGAAACTACTCTATCTATTTGAAAATATTCGGCCAAATCCACTATTTGCTTCGAATTTGATTCAAACTCAAAATCTGCTCTTCACACATGCTTAAAGGGGTATTCCAGCGACTTCTTCATGGACACTGATTTGCCTGAAAATTTGCTAACACACCAACAAACATCGCTGAAATAGTATCCCAAATATCAGGCCAAAATATATGTCTTTTGCAAAGTTACTGAATTTACAATTTTGGTCCTTACCGTGTTTTTCAAACTGACAGTCTCTACTGGCAACAACGAAAAAGTGACGCTAGTGGAAGGCATGGGTTCACTTTGGACTGCAGCTTTTGCTCCCAACTGACCAGTGTTAAATGAATGCTTTGGAAGCTCGCTACAGTACCCGCACACCAGCACGAAGCAAATGCTTGGCATAGACTATTTTTTAGACTGCTTGCTCACTGGCAGGCCTGCCTTCCAATGACGTCACGGCACTGAAAAGTGCGGGTATATTTGAATGTTGGTTTTTGCAACATTTTTGAATGCTGATTTCACAATAAATGTTATGAATTTCTCGACACTGATCAGCATGCCGGAAAGAGCAAACGTCGAGGATTCAGAAAAGTAGCTCAAAAAATCGCCGGAGTATCCCTTTAAAGGGACACTGACAGGATATTTATGCTCGCCAAGGTCTTTATTTGTACATGACATATGAGAGCCCAACTACCCACACACAATTTGCCGATCTAAATTTGTTTTCTGCCCCCCCGAAAACCGCCGATCAAGAACTGGCCGGTTTGAGTCGCGTTCACTCTGTTCTCTGTGGTCACGTGCCGTTTTCTAGGGTTTAAGCACAATAATCAAAGTCATGGGTCATCAAAGGCACACACTAAACTTAAAAAAAAAAAAAAAAAAAAGACATATTTTTTGGCACTTTTAAAAAACTGCAAATACGATGATTGAAAAAGAAAACAGTTGCACAACACGTGACTTCCGTTAAGTTTCTCCTCCTCTACATTTCTTCTTCCTCCCCAGTCACGTTTTGGTTTCGAGCAGTTGCGTTTTTTCACTTAAAAATATATGTGACGCTGTAGCAAAATATTGATTGGGTAATCTTCCTACACCCATAATGGATCACCCGGCAAAAAATAAATAAAGATTTTGAAAGGGTGTCAGCGTGAACTTTTTTTTGTATCAAATTGTGCAATCTCATACTGAAAGACTGCCCACGCCATATTTTTCCCCCATTTACCGCCTCACCACGGGTGGGCATTCCTTTTCGATTTTACGGTACTGTTATCGCACACTAGAGCAACTGCACAACAGCATGGTGCAACAGTGTATTTCAGCTCCTACCATTGTGAATGGCGTTCTCGAGGCAGAGGAGAATCTGGGCAAGGCGGAACTCCCGCCGCTCCGAAGTCTTGTCCCGGCAGTGGTACATGCGGATGTCCTTGAAGCAGGCTGTTGACAGGCCCTGGTTCACCCGGTAGTCCTGCAGCATCAGCTGCTCACGCTGCACCAGCTTCTCCCGGCACTGCAGCCCCAATCGCAAGTGTCACCATCACCACCCAGTAAAACTTGACACAAGACTACTGAGTAAATCCTGTTAAAGCCAAATGCAGACATACTAAAACAGTGGTACCGTGAGATTTTGTGCCCCAGTTCTATTCCCTCTAAAGGACGATTGCTCCAGGTGCCGCAATTCGGAAGGTTGCAATTCTGCAACATGTACAAGGCTTCAAATTCACTTAGACGGTCCGCAAAAATCAGTCCGAAGCATTTTGCAGACGGGGCGCACCGTCTGCGAATGCTGTTGCAGGTTGCCCAAAACTGGTCATTCTTTTTTTTCTCTTTTGAACAAGGTAACTCACGACGCGAATAAGTTGAGCCAGTTGGTTAAACTTAAAGGGGCACTGACACCCCAAAGTTACGTGTTTTTTTTTGTCTAAAACGAAGCAAGTTGTAGTCATAAAAACGCAAAACAAATACCGCAACGCAAAAAAAAAAAATTTACCACGCATGCTCCTTTTTATTTTTGGCACTTTTCTCTCTTACTTCTCACCTCCCCGCTTCCTTACTTTTTTTGATTTGTGACCTCAAATATCATGAAATTTAGAAGCTTTGTAGGCGACATTTCTAAAACATTTAATAACGGTAATCGTAAAACATGTTTTTTAACGCAACTGCAAATGCACTACGGCCCTTCTTTTTGAAATACCTAATATCAGTCAGGTGTGATGTCGCCTCCTGGATTTTTATCCTCCCTCAGAAAACATGGCGGCACTCGACGCATGTACCAGAGGATGATCGGCGAGTCAGGGAATCGGACGAAGCGGTCTTTTTTAGGTGCTCGAAGACCTCAGACTTCGAAAACGAAATCGTCAAAACAACTGGGTTTGGTGTATGTATCGTAGTTTTGTTTCCGACTCCGCCGGGGCAGCCTTTCACGCAGAACCGGCAAGACGTCAAGCGTCGTCTGCTCACGGCGACAGGCGGCACGGCACGCACGGAGGAAACCATTTATTCCCAGTACGCCAGCGCCCTTCTCTCCCACTCCTCACCTCCTCGCTTCAAGTCGCGGCAGCAATGGCAGTTTGGAACGGAAGCACAAAAGAAACTCAACTCGCAGGACAGCTCAATATTTGCAGTCACTGCAATGGCGCAGATTGCACGGGAACTTTCTACTTCACAAATACTGAATTCCCAAGTTTCGAATTTTGAGGGTAATGTTCAGGCATTGTTTTCAATCATTTCGGATAATTTAAAAAAAATATTGTCGCGGTAGTGCCCCTTTAACCCATTTACTTCCAAAGCCGGCGATGCGCCGGCCGCTTCCGCCAAGGCCAAAGTGTGAGAAGCCGGCGATCGCAGTCCTCTGGAAAACGCATTGTTTTTAAAAAGCCCCGTAAATGGCGCTTCCCTGTACACTGGGTTCAGGTTGTTTCGTCTTTTTCACAGCAGATGAAAAATAGTTGTCCACTGTTTTTGAGCTTTAGTTGTTTAGAAAAAAAATACGAAGTTTGCAGCTTTGTTTTCTCTGTCGATTCGTTCGCTACTTCTGAAACATGGCGTCGTGAAAGAAAAAAACGCTCACATGTGAGGAAATCCTCGAGCTGGTGTTCGAAAGCAATAATGAAAGTGATTGTGGCGACGATCCAGAAGCTATATTGGACCAAAAAAGTAGCGACGATGAGAGTGATGGTGAGAGCGGTAGTGATTGTGAAGGCGATCTGTGTGGCACTTCACATGCCCGTCTGCTTCAAGACCTTCCACACCCGCAAGGTACTTCGAGTGCATTGCTTCCGGAAGACATTCCTGAACAAAATAAAGTAAGAAGTGTTCACCTGCGAGTTATATAGCAGAAGTTATAGAGCCTTCTTTACACGCCACACACAGCAGTCCGCGTGGGGGAAAGGTGCACGGTACAGCTCGCGGGAATGGGCGTCGATGCTGCGGAAGCGAAAGGGTTAAAGGGGCCCTGCAATGACTATTACACTGGTTTTCAATGTGCACCGAACCTGAGTGCACAGAACGTAGGAACTTAATAAAACTGTTCTCGAATTTCACCTTATTTTAAAAGTTATAGGCGAATTAAAATTACAAAAACAAGCGAAAAATAACTTCATGACGTCTCTAATCCTGGCTTGGGTGGCTGTGAACTAGAGAAGGGGCAGTGAGCTCAGCGAGTGCTCACGGCTGCCGCACTCCATGTCGATGGCTCGAGAGGGCACCACTAAAGCATGTGCTGACCCCGCTAAAGCAGTCAACCGACTGGCCCCGCTAAAGCCGTCAACCGATCGGCGCTGCCGAGTGCTACAAAACATTCATGTGTGCCGCACGAAGCCTCTCGTCCAGCACTCCGACCATGGCGCCACTTCATCCCCATCAACATTATCATTACCATCCACAACAGCGCACCGCCTGCACAGGCGATGCGTGGCTCATGCTAGAGCTCGCGGGGCAGAACTGCTCCAAGGCTCAGCCAGTAAAGCCAGAGCTTTTTATCTCTACTTTGTCTTTCTTATAAAATAAAACATTTATTATTATTATTATTATTATTATATATTCGTGGTGCTTTTATGACGCTTGTAAACCCACCCCCTCGTAAAATACCTGACAGCGATGCAAACAAAGATTCTCTTGCTTAGGTCGTGCCTGGTTCACCTGCAGCCAACCTGAAAAACCTGACAGGAGCAAGGCACCTAGCCACACATTGTCAAAAATGCAAGTACAAGGCCAACTTAAGGAATGTTAGCATACTAGGACACCACAGAAACCAGCTTGCATGCGATATGCTGGAGGCCCTTTCCATACAAAATGAGGACCAATCGGTTAGTTCCCCTTCAGTTACCTTGCACAACAAGGAGAAAATGCTCCGGCAGGGAACCAATTCTCTTCTTGATTAGAAATATGAGGAGGAGGAAGTAATAGGAATATTAGATGCCATTGATCGCTCAAGCATAAAAGAAAGAGGAAGAAACAAAACCAGTTGAAGACAAAGAGGTTTTTCATTAAAACAGTTGGTAGCCCCAGCGGCAGTCTGTCCTTTCCTCATCTCCTTTATCCTTCCTCTTTATGTACAGCTAGTACCACCCAACATGAACAAGTTAAGTTCATCCGTTGATATTTTAACTTCAAACTTCAACCACCTAGCTGCATCTTTGTCATAAATTGCAGCACATTACACAGAAATCAATTTTTGCGGACCATTTAAAGCAGGTTTTAAGCATTACTGTACATGCTATATTCATACTGGACGCTTTCCCAAACGTTGACCGAACGTTTCCTACAAAAACTATACATAGCATAGAAAATGTATCGATGTCACATTAGTCACCGCCAAGGGGCCTATTAGGCGGGCACAGAGAGTTTTGAATAATTCAGGGGGGATCGGTGGCCGAGTGGGCTGAAGCGCACACCCAGCTCGACGCGCGTGGAGCGAAAGCTCGCGCTGCAGAACCCAGGGATCCTGGGTTCGAGCCCCCCACCCCTGCCCGTTTCGATCTGGATGAGCATCGTACCGGCGTGCGGTCGTGTATCACTACTGCGTGGTGCACGTTAAAGACCCCAGGCTAGCGGTTGTACTGCACTGGCTAAATTGCTCATCTACAGCGTGTGACTCGTCGCAACTTTAAATGGCAGACCAACTACACGCTGTATAAATATCCCCACAACCCCAATTATTATTATTGAATAATTCAGTCCCTTAACTAGTTTAACATAAATAACCTTCCGATTAGTAAAAATAAATGTACCGTAATATCCCGAGTCATCGCCCACCCCCCAACCGCCTGAAATTCTTTAAAAAAGTGGGGTGGGCCATGTCTCGGTGGGTGAGCACAAACACTTGAAAAAAAGCGGAAAAAACCGCCTATTTTTCTCTGCGTATCTAGCGCTGATGCACAAGAAATACAACAAACTCAAAACTCGATTTAGTTTCATTGTTTTATAGAAAAAAATGCTCACGAAAGAATATTTTACTATAGCAAAGTCCGATGCTTGCATACGCGCTAGAAACAACGCCGATCTGCATATAGCACGAACGTTTGTTCCGTGAAAGAATGTGGCCATTATGTTCTCCTAGTTAGTTAAAAAAGAAAGAAAAGTCTACAAGAAAATAGAAAAACCGACCAGGCGCAACGAGCGAGCGAGCGAGCGAGCGGACCAAAGAAGCGACCAAGAGCAATGCTGGGAAAGCGGGAAAGCCGGCGGTCGCGTTGGCAAATACTTTGGCGTCGGGCCAAGTCGGGCGCCTTGTCAATTGCAAGCTCTTGCGCAACTTTCTTGTTTGGTGCGTACATACGTGCGTCCGTGCACGGCGGGCTACCAATGCACGGTTGGGACGCTCTGCAAACGTCTGTGTAGGACGTTCCAGCAAAGCTTTATTTACGCTTTGGCTTAGCCTAAAATATTGCACAACCGCGGTCGCGACGGGCGGGAAGAAGGAGCGGGTTCGCAATGACCTTACTTCCGCGGAGACAGACTTTGACCTAACACTCCGCGGTTACGTTAACAAACTCTTATTTTGTTATCTCCATCGTTTTCTTTTCGCACGGATACACGACCACTTTGAGGTCGCTCACGGAGGAAATGCGTAAACAAAAAAAAGTGTCTTTCCCTCCTTCGTTTTACTTTGTCACGGACGTCCTCCAACTGTAAGGTCCGCGGCCGCGTCATTCGGGTAGGATGAGTGTTCGCGGATCGCAGAGTCCGCGCTGGGGTATTTGAAGGGGTGGGCGATGACTCGGTTTTTTTTCGGAAATCGATATTGGCCCAAAAAATGGGGTGGGCGATGGCTCGGGGATGGGCGATGACTCGGGATATTACGGTAGTATTACATGTTTTCAATTAGAAACTTGCTGGGCATCATCAAAAACCAAAAATCAGTAAAGGTTAGGAAGACATTAAGTATGAGGGAAGCATGGTGGAAGGCCCAAGTTATTGTATTTTCCGGAATATAATCCACGGACTATAGATGTTTAAAAGTTGAAATTTTACACGCACAGACTACCTACAGGTGCGAACTATACTTAGCTTGCACGTGATGTCATTCATGGCCATGCCGGTATTTTATGTGCCTACCACAAGTGGTCAGTTCACTGTGCTAGTTTCACACTGCAGACGCCATAGTTCGAAGGAACCAGTACATAGAAATAACCGGCAGTGCCCAGCAATAGTGACACTTGCAAGCCATGTATAGAAAGACAATCTTTTTTTTTTAAGGTTGTTGATTATGATGCAACAGATTTTATGAAAGACAAGTTATGTTGTGAATGGTGTGAATTACGTATGCAGCAGCTGCAGACTGTGCACCGACTACAGACTGTGCACCGACTACAGACTGTGCACCGACTACAGACTGTGCACCGACTAGACTGTGCACCGACTAGACTGTGCACACCGGCTACAGACTGCACACCGGCTACAGACTGTGCACACCGGCTACAGACTGTGCACACTGGCTACAGACTGTGCACACCGACTACAGACTGTGCACACCGACTACAGACTGTGCACACTGACTACAGACTGTGCACACTGACTACAGACTGTGCACACTGACTACAGACTGTGCACACTGACTACAGACTGTGCACACTGACTACAGACCGTGCACACTGACTACAGACCGTGCACACTGACTACAGACTGTGCACACTGACTACAGACTGTGCACACTGACTACAGACTGTGCACACTGACTACAGACTGTGCACACTGACTACAGACTGTGCACACTGACTACAGACTGTGCACACTGACTACAGACTGTGCACTGACTACAGACTGTGCACTGACTACAGACTATCTAAGACAAAACTTTTTTCCAGGCGTAATTTAACTTTGCAAACTTCGCACCGGGTGCAGATTATAGTCCGGGAAATACGGTATCACTCAAGCCACAAAACGCAGCACTGGCGAAGTGAAAATGCAGATGATAAACAGAAAAATCACGCGGGCATGTCAAAGCTTGTTGAACGAATATACGGCTCCCAGAAAAACAAAGCATGCAGTTTAAATCATACTAAAACTGACCGATTTAGCAGTTTTCGATAATGCTCAATGAAGTTGCCACTTGGAACTGTTATTTTTACAAATCAAAAAGTTAATTACACAAAACTAATAAAAGACTGTTGTTTTAAATGCCATGTACCTAAAAAGAATAGACCCCTTGACAGCGACCATTACTACAGTACCAACCCTAGTCCTGCACGATGCATACATCTTTTGCGGACAAATTTTGGCCGGCATTTCGTGAAGCCCCTCACATACTACAGCACAAGCTCTCAAAGGGCAAAAGACGTCTGGCTTCTCCACACTGTCTTCGCAAAAGAGGTCCAGAGGAGCTCGTTGCCCAGGGTCGTCATAAACCAGATGCCCACCTCCTGGCTCATGTCACGGTCCGAGCGGTGCTTGAGGAGGCAGCGGTAGACGCGTCCCTCGCCCGAAGCCACGTTGGCACAGAAGTGCTGCCGGTCCTCACGGCAGGCAAAGAACAACGGCCGGTCGAGGTGGAAGTCCTCCCCTTGGATGCGGGCCAGGTGCAGGATCTCCTTGCGGCATGACTTGCTCAGCTGCTCGCTTGCCTTTGAGAGGCACTCAATCGTCTGGCCCTGCGAGTGACGCTCCTGCGCCCACCAGCCGTAGGGGAGAAATCAGCCGTGGGGAGACGGCTCCTCCCAACATGATACACCCGGTACACATGCTAGTATGCTTGGTACCCTTGGGTTATTGGTGCCCACGGACCAATAATAACCGCTTGAAGGCTTCAGGTCGAACCACTGCGGGTGAACAAGTTTGCGAGTTTCTATTGTCAATTGCGTGTTGCGCACTCTCCCCTGCCGTCTGGGCCATGGAGATATTGAAATAAATACATTTAAAAAGCATTGACGTGACAAAAGAGCAAGCACCATTAAGTGACGCAAAGGCAACTCTCCTCTGAGGGATCGCCCATCCCGCTTTTCTGGCTAAATATCAGTAACATAAAAATTCCGAAACGTCGCCCACCATCCCATTCCAGTCGGACATCATATGATGTCCGACGGGAATTGCATCAACTGCACGATTTGCGGTGCCGGTACGGGTGACAAGCGAGTCCGCAGCGGGTGACAAGCGAGTCCGCAGCGGGTTCCCGCGTTTTTGTTCGCAATCTCCCCGTCTAATATTGTTCCCCGCAGCACGAGAGTTTGTAGCAAGTTCTCAAGTTTTGGGTCCACGATCCGCACCAAGACATTGATTCCCATGGCAAACAAGTTTGTAGCTGGTTCCTGCGTTTACCGCACCGTGCCGCTGGCTGCAGTATCCTTTCCCGTGACACGAGAGTTCATTGCAAATTCCCGCATTTATTGCTTTGTGAATCGCGAATTTGCCATGTCAGCGATCTGCAGTATCAGTGCGTATATGTGTCACGTGGTTTGTTGTTATCATTAACTATTTATAAAGTTTTGCCGTCTCATCGCCAAAGATAGCCCACCTCATGTTTTTCACCACTTACCTCTTCATTTTGGGTGGATGCCCTTTCGAGATTTTACAGTGCTTGAGTGATGTTAAAAAAAAAAAGGGAAAAAAAAAAAAAAAAACTAAAAGACTTAGTTGTATTCAAGACATCACCAGAAAAATGAAAGTAGGTGTGAGAACAATCTTGCCAATTCAAGGTGGCATGCCCCTGTATCCAGCAAAAACCTCGCCCAGACACTCGGGCTCGAAAGAAGCAATTGCCCACCTCGGGATCCTTGGAGATCCGACCGCAGTTGAGCCTATTTATGTCTTCACCGCACTCTTCGGTGAAGCGGTACACCAGTCGGTAGTCCGAAAACACCACAGACTCCATGCGACTCAGCAACCCCCGGCACTGCTGATCTGTTGCATTCTCCGAGTGGTCCATGAGGCAAGCTAGGAGCTGACCTTTCTCCGACGCATCACAGTTGGGGTACTGTAATATCGGTGCAATCGGATTATGACAAGACTGCTATGAGCGGTGCATTACTAATAACAATTTAAATTAATCATACCATTTTTAGAAGATTCGAACAGAACTGCTTTGCTGCTGCAGTGAAACGTTCATCTTGTGTAACGTTACGCCTGAACGTCCACAACAGCTGGAAAAGAAGGACGATATGTGTTACAAACACTCGAATGATTGACTGTCAATGGCCAAGGCTCAACTGTGGCCAGGAAATTTTGGCAGAAAGAGTCAAGATTGCATGGCCACCATGGTGCATTGTCGGATTTCCTGTTGTGTGTAACCCCACCCTCATATTGTCATGAGGGGCCTTTATGAAAAAATAAATAAATAAGTGTATGTAAAAGAAGCACTTAAATATTTTAGAAAATCACTGTCTAGGCTCTTGTGCTGTAAAGTTACGTCGGACAAAACTGAAGTTATGTCCGACGTAACTTTACTGCAAGGTTTCGAGTTATGTTTGAGGGAACTCGAAATGAAAATGAAAGTTACATCCGACGGATATAAAAGTTAAAGTTATGTCCTGTATAGCCCATGCAACCTTAATTAATGTTACGCTTTACGGTCGATACATGACTTAAACACGAACTTATTGTGAATTATTACGTTACGCCCGATGCAGCACTCGTTAATTAAAATCGCGACTCCATCTGTACCTCCAGGTACAGATGCCCGTCACATTATTATTTTTTTTTCTTTCTCGTATTTTATCTTTATCTTTAAGGACAATTTCTTGCGACGCTTTCTCAGAATCGTGGACGTTCAAAGGAATTACTGAGATAGAACAGTGATGTGATACAAACTTGCTGTTTACAGCAGCAGGGTTTCCGACAGACTTGTTGAAAACTGGCACGATCTTCACATACCACTCAAGTCGCCACGCGCACTAGCTTTGGCAGTGTTTTCTTCCAGGGTGTCTTAAATAAAGAGCTGATTCGAGGGCACCGCCCAGGAGTGAGAATGACAAAAGGCCCTCGACCTTTAGCCAGATCAACTATGCTCTCAGCCCAAGCCAGCAAGGGCTACAAGCAGGTGTAACAAACGCAGCAAGGATAGCAAGAAGTGTTTTCATATCGAAAAAAATTCAATAAATTGTCTTATATGAGGGGAAAGAAAAGAAAAAAAAAAAAAAAAACATGTGACGTGACTGGCATCGAACCCACTTTCAGCAGCCTTGGTGTGCGAGGAACACACTCCAGCCCTCTCAACAAAGCTGAAGGTACGGAAAGAGTCGAGATTTTAACCGATTCACGAATGCTGCATCGGACATAACGCAGTAAAAATTCACTATAATTTTGTATTTACATTATGCATCAGCCGTAAAGCAAAACATACGCATAGGTTGTGTTGGTTACACAGGACGTAACATTAACTTTTATTTCAAGTTCCGTCGGTTGGACATAACTTTAATTTTCATATTGGGTTATGTCGGACGCAGAGCCGTATTCGCGACTCCAGCAAAACTGACGACACGAAGCGGGAAAACCGGGAACCAGCCGGACCAGGTCGCTCCGCACCCCTCCGCGTCTCTGGTGGCTTTCTTGGACGCGTGTTGTCGGCGCTGTGGCGAACAATGTAATTTGACGAGGGTCCGAAAATTTCTTGAGTTTGCCTGAGTGCTCATTAGTGTGGTGAAGCCTCAGTAGATTGTTTCCTTCCATCACGTGTTTGAAAGTCCGTTTACTCCACAACAGACGGTCGCGTGCTTTCGATTTCTTGGTTGGGGAGGAATCATGGAAAAAACGTTTTGATTTCTTGTCCGTCTCTAATCACATTCAAAGTGACGACTACTTGGTAACTGATGTGGTTTCTTTATAAGGATGTAGAACAGTGAACTGAGGACGACAGACGAGGCATTTCATTCGAGGGAACACCAATGTGGCAGTCAAGTGAATGGGAAGGTTCGATAGCTGCTTTTCTTGAGTTTGGTTGTGTTCGATTAGCTTCAAGTTTGAGCCACCCACGCCGGTCGGTGTGTTGGCTATTTATCTTGGCTGCTTTTCGCCGAAAAAGCCTCTGCACCACTCTGAAGGAGTTGGGCTGACTTTCGCAATTGCCTGATTCAGGAAAACCTGCTCGCTGCAAATGATGAATGAGGGAAATTATCTCTTTTCAAAAGGTGGGGGACGCGTCTCACAACGTTAGAAGCTGTCACGGCATTTTGATCTATCGCGCCTCCAATATTTATATTATGCCCCCGTCAAAGCCAGCAGCCACATACGTCTACGTTGCTCAGGTTGACCGGCCACAAAAAATGCTAATTTTCACCGTTCAGGATTCAAAGCAAAATTCAATGCAGAGACGTTCTGCGTGAATCTCCAATGAAGACTCTCTTCAGTTTGTCTCCGTGCTGCCGGCTAGAACCATTTGGCTAAGTTTAAGTAGTATCTCTCTGTCTGTCAAATATACTTTTATTCAGCAGTTCACCTAATAGCTAGTCAACTAAGGCCATATTTAAACCCGAAGAATATACTAAGATCGCTTTAGTGGGACATAATACGTAATACATAACCCGCTCGTCAAAATGACTTCTCGATTGCTACTAAAACCTGAATTGAAATACGAGTATCAGCTGCTTTGTGGGGTGCCGGCGGGTTAACATGCTCCTTGGCTCGAGAAGCGCTTGCTTAATTTTCGTAACTTTCCTGCAGCCTGTGTTGTTGACCGAGCAGACGACTGGAGCTGTTTCCTAAACGTGGATACGCACAAAAGTTTGATTTCGCAGACAGATAAGTCGCATGGTCGAGGCATGCGAGTTAGCTGACAATTGCTCTCGGTGGAACAATACTGTAGTCATCGCCACTTTCCCTAGATGACCAAAACTGATTAGTATAATACAGTCTCTCCGGAGCCCATAGTTTCGGTTTTGAACGAAATCTCCGAAACAAAAGTTTAACAAGGAAGAACAAAAAAAAAAAAAAAAGGGAAAACAACATTATGCTTTGCAAGTTTATGTGCACCGGCTACACTTAACCGTCTCAGTTCAAATACCTATAAAATTGGGCATTAAACAAAACAAAATCTGTTGAATTGAACGCGCCACCTGTTCAGGCGGCCCGGCCGAGCCAACACGACCTGGACTCAGCCACCATGTTTGTTTGGTGGTGGCGCCCCCTATAGGTCGCTGGAGTCTCGAATATGGGGAGAGTTTGGTCAGTCTATGATCTCGCCGCCGTAACGCTCCCCTCCAGAGCGAGCCAATCAGCACGCGGCGCAGAGTGAGAGGCATGAGCGCATGCGCGTGAATTCCCGGCTGCTCGCAACTGGGTGGAGAGGGCCGCCATCTTCGATCATTCTCCCGGCGGAATGCGTGGGATCGCCATTTAAATCTAGATTACAGCCTTTTATATCGCTGGCTCTGGCAAGAAAATGACATTCTGTTATTCCTCGGTGGGTTAAAAAGCTAATGAATGAAGATTTTTCGGCGTATGGCCACAAACTTTTATTCAGGCGAAAAAGAAGTCTGCCCGTAGCAGACGACGTGTAGCCTCAGCAGTGCTCTTCTCCGACCAGACTCCGACAGCGTTGCTAAAAAATGGCGGTCGTCTCCTCTCTGCTCCCTTCTTTCTCTCTCGCTCCTTCGGCGCTCTCCTCCCTTTCATTTACTTTTCTCCTCTCCGCCGGCTTCCTTGCCACACCCACTGGCCAAACTCTCCCAATATACGGCTCTGGTCGGACGTAACCCAATACGAAAATGGTGGTGTGCAAATCAACTCATTCAGTGGTGTGCAACTCGAAACCTTGGGGTAAAGTTACGTCAGACGTAAATAATTTTTATTCTGGGTTCCGTCGGACGTAATGCTAGACACTGCGATGAATTTAAGATAATGCTCAAAATCAACATTCAAGTTGTAACGATAAAGCAAAGATGGCAAGTTAGCCTCCATGTTAACCCAAAGAGTAAAGCTATACGCACTCCGGAGTGCGCTTCGTACGGAAATGGCTATACGCACTCCTCGGAAAGCTCATGTCGCTCGGGCCACCCTTTTCGGACGACGCGTGTATCACTGGGGAGCTCGTTAACACAGCCCCCCACCTGCGTTCACGCCGCTTCGCGGCGACAGTATGCGGCTGCTAATTGCAAAACTTAACCAATACACGCCGCTTCGCGGCGTCCAGCCGGCAACCCAAGCCCCGCTGCCCCGATCGCACCGCCGGAAAGGGGTCCCATACCATTTAGTTCTGCGAAGTTTCGTCGACAATGAATTTTTTAGTGTTCATCGCAAAAAAGAAATGTAACGCCCAATGCCTCAACAAAACAAAATGTTCGAGAACATGAAACAAAAAAAAAGTCGGCCCACCGCGGATCGAACCCGTGTCCACATGCGTACAAAGCAGATACCTTAACCACTATGCTATGCCACTTTTTTTTTTTCTTTATTGCCTGGTTAGACAGATTTTTTACAATACACGCAAAAAGGAAAGGCTAAAACACTTCAGCCGTACGAAGGCCGTGGCGGTATGCTAAAATCGTTTAAAACTGGCCAACTGATCCAACAGTGGTAACCAGTCTGGAGGCTCGGCGAGGGCGCGATAAGCTTTTCTTACATAGACAATGTTTTCAATAAAGTTTTCACGCACAGTGCGAACATTCACGTCTGCGTGTCGTAAACTCATTCTCGTCTTCCACATACTGTGGAGACTCAATAACAGAATCATATCATACGGAATTTCATCTTCATTTTTCACAGCCAGATAACGAATACCGCGTGGGTTGACAGGTAAATCTTTTTTGAGGGTACGCTGGAGGATGTCCCAGTGGAACACAGCGTCCCAACATTCGATAAACATGTGTTCTACGGTTTCGGCTTTTTTACACAATAAACAATTGGTGGACCAGGGGACGAATAAACCTTTTTCCTCCAGTTAAGTTTTCACCGACTATGCTATGCCACCGCTTAGAAAACTGCTAGTGACCATTCTTTTTATACAAGTTCAGCGGAGTGCGTATAGCCATTTCCGTCTGAAACGCACTCCAGAGTGCGTAGAGCTTTATTCTAACCCAAATGCAACAGAAGGTCGGCCGCGGCAAAATTTTGTAGTTATAAAAAACAGTGTCACACTCAGTAATAAGCAACATCCCTGCATTTCTACACAGAAACGAAAGTAACTCACGTGATGACACTCGTCGGACAACTTCGCATCCTCTTTCCTCTGCAGGTTAAAATAGGAGAAACAATAATGACTCGAAAATGTGGCAGCAACAAAACCGTCAATCCTCATTGCGAAAAGCAACCAAAGGTGGCAATTCTTGTCAAAATAAAAACAAAAACCGTGGCTCCCATGACACTGAACGACAAACGGACATTACAACCTTAACTGAAAGCAAAACTGCTTAAAACTTATAGGGGGTGACCCAGACGAACTTCATTCGACGCTAATGCCTAAAAGAATAGAGAAAGTTAACTATTCATATCAAGAACAACGGCAAAAGCGTAACCTAGATTAAAAAAAAAATTTTTAAAAAGACGAGGTAATCATGGAAAGTGTCAGCAAAGTTACGTACAAAAGAGAACAAAATTTGCCACGCCTGGAAGCTCGGCACTGCGAATTATCTGCAGCTATCTTTGTCACATGTCCGTGAGCGCAGCAAAATTCTTGACAGGCAGCGCAAGCATATCGACACGCCCGATGAGCCCCCGTGAGCAACGAAACAGTAGTGAACGAACTTACCTGAGCGTTTTGAACGCAGTCTAGCACGTTAAAATTGTTTGTGAGAAGACTCGGAGCGCAGAGCGCCTTCAAATCACTGGCACATTGAGGTGTTTCGGCCAGTCTCAAAGAGCTGGCCGGGCTCGCGTGCTCGGCTGCCGCTCGCTTCAAGAGCTTGGAGCTCGCGAGCTGGGGGCCGCCTGCCAGGGAACCGACGACATTGTCCTCTCTGTTGGGCGCGGGGCCGCCTTGGTGCGAATCCGCCTGGGGCACGCAGCACGACAAACAAAGCACGAGTAGAAACGAAAATGCGCACTGACTCAAACTGTTTAACAAACGACACCGCTCCTGGGACGCCATATTGGTGGCGGTGCCAGCCGTGCCAGCGGTGCGGACTCGAGGGAGCACGAAAAGCAAAAGTGGAAAAGGAGTGGAGGGGGAAACCGGGAAGTAGGAGAGGAGGTGAAGTAACGGACCTAGCGCCACCGAACGTCACCAGAAAATACATCGTCGCTTTTACCGCTTTTACCCACTTGCTTCTTTTCTATTTTCTTTTTCGCATAAAGGCATTATTACAATGGGCTGCGTTCAGGCCCTTACGTGTTTTTGTCAAGAAAGAAAACTAGAAAAATTAAACGATAAAAAAAAAAAAACTCCGAACTTGCTTAAGACTGCGGCGGGAATTTTGAATTGGGGCAAATTCAGCGCAAATGAAGTTCCAACTCGAGAGCACTATAGTGTTGCAAGCTCACTTTCGCTCGTGAAAATCGGACGAAAACGCAGAGAAATAGATGTGCGGGGCATTGGTCGCACCAGCGAGAGGGCTAAACTGGGCGAACCGGACGACCTGCCCTGTCCTAGTGACCTTCCGAGTCACCGGGTGGGACCAGAACCGCCGTTAGACAAACCTGTTTGAGGGTCCTTTCCCAAAACATATTCCTAGTTCAGACGCCACCTGCACGACATTCGATGTTTAGCTCGAGAATGCTCTTGACGCTGTGTTTCTCATTCGCCTCAACTCTGATCGAGCTTTCCGGCGCTGAACCGCCGCAGGGTCCCGATGGGAGAGTGCATTTCGACGGGTGAGTCGATCATTGTTGGAGACAAATTTGAACCTGCTTAAATAATAATTTCCCCGGGAAACTCTAGGTCACGTGTTTCTATACTAATATGATTATCAGTGGTAGCAGTAGAAGTTTACTCTACGGCGAGCAAGTGTTCCAAATTGCGTCTTTAACGCATCGGCGCGCAAAAAAGAAAAAAAAGAAAAAAAGCACGCTAATTAAAGAGCAACATAGAGAACACGCCGGGAACGCGCGATGACTAGGCAGCCAACCTTGAACCGTCATTGGTTCAGATCAGGGGGGGGGGGGGGGGGGGGGGGGGAGGAGGGGGGGACAAAAGCACGTGCTCGTTTGGGGAACAAACGCACGAGGTGCGCAAGGAGCAGACAAATTTGCTCGCCGTCTTTGGCGCATCGAAACGTAAAGAGGGGCGCGCCAATCAAAGGGCAACGTAGAGACAGGGAATGAGCGATGACTAGGCAGCCAAGCTCGCGACGTCATTGGTTGAGGTAGGGGGGAAACAAACGCACGAGGTGCGCAGGGAGCAGACCAACTTGCACTCCGTATTCTCTGTTTCACAGGGAACGTCACGATCCTCGGGAGCCAGTCAAGCAACGCCAAAAGTGCATCGTCACGGCACTGGTTATTTTTGTGCGTTTTCTATTACTGGCTAGACCAATCACGCAAAGTGAATGCGCCGTGATGGTGCGCTTTTCTTTGAGCATGATTGGTCTAGCCGGTGATAGCAAGCACACGACGAGCGCCATGACGGTGCTCTTTTGGCGCTGCTTGATTGGCTCCCGAGGATCGTAGCACTCCACTAAATTGATATCGTTGGAAGCTCGAAAGCAAGAAATACACACCCATGCTGCTAAAAAAAAAACACGGACATTGTTTGTTTCCTTTTTTGTTCACCCAACTCTGTGTTTTTTAGTGTGACCACTCACCAGGTCGCCTGCGCGCTGACTGTTTTAACGTGAAACGAATTCTTTTGCTCGGTGTTGTGTATTTTTCGTGAAGCCCAGATAAAAGCGTGACGCGTACGAGGCTCGACACTGATTGGTTAACGGGTGGAAGAGGATGAGTGAGGCACTCGACGCTGATTGGTTAACGGGGAGGCCACGTGCGCAGTGGGGTAGTCGAGAAGGAGCTCGACCACCTTTGCGCACTGAGGGAAAGGAGCTCGAGAGTATGGAAGGCACTGGAAGATCGCCGCGTAGTATCGGCCGGATTAGCGGTAGTACATGTTTGCAAGTACGGCCTCAGGGCGCCGCCATCTTGCTCGGTTGGGGTGCGCTTGGGCGTCGTAATCGGATTATGGCCGCGCCCAAGTGCACCCCACTGAGCAAGATGGCGGCGCCCTCGGGCCGTATGCTCGCAAACATGTATAGCTTCATTCTGGGAACAAATATGAAGCGTATACACACGGTACGCGTTAAATTGTCTGATGAAGAGCGCCGTGAACGTATAGGGTGTCTGGCGTCTGGCAACTCAGGCTACACGTTTGTGATATTAGAACGTTTCACGTATGCAACGATTTGCCTTTCTTTTCTTTTTCCGGTACCAGTGCGTGCTTCGTGCGCCTCCCCTCAAGAACGATCGGCGTTCGGGAGCCATCTTTAGAAATTATATATGGCGGGACGCGAGCCACCGTGTCAGCCACGCGCGTTTACCGCGCGTTTATTCAGTTTTTAGTATATAAAAGAAATCCGCATGCTGGAAGCGCATAACTTTTATTTTTTCCTTCTCATTTGTTAGGTATACGGTGTACAGGCTGTATCCCCATGACGTGAATCAACTCAAGTATTTGGCTGATTTGGGAAACAGTGACACGGACGGCGTATGTACCTCGTGCCTACTTTTTCTTGCACCCTTCTGCCACACACTTCAAGGTATACCCCCCAAAGAAATGGCGAGCATTCATGATTCGAGTGCCAAGCCACGCGATATCCACACAAACTAAATCGTCACAGTACAATGAGCGATCGTAACTCTAAAAAAATACGAAAATCGACGGTATGTACACTCTATAAGTGGTGTTGTTCGATGTAAGGAAGTGCTGTGGCCACGAAGCTCACACTGCTCATACATCATATACAAAAGACATGGCGAGAGAATGATTTGCGGGCACGCCTTAGGCATCTTAGAAACACGTTGGCTTCACAGATGCTTCAGACATGTCGGCAGACAGTTGTTTTTTTTGTTTTTTTTTTGGCATGACCCATGCTCTGTGATGTGACACGAGGAAGGCGCCTCAGAGACTGTCTTTTGTACGATGCACGAGCAGTGCGTCCGCGCGGCTTTAGTGTTTTGCATGATTGTATTTTAACCTTGAGGGATGCTGGCCCTTCAATGTTCCAGTTCGACTTCTGGATCGAACCGTCTCGGGTCCATCGCTTTGTGGACGTCAGCGTGTCACCGGACCAGAAAAGGCAGTTCACGGCACAACTGCAGATGAGGGAAATACAGAGTGAAATTCTCATCCCAGACCTCGAAGAGTATGCTTTACCTGTTCTTTAAAAAACTTCACGTATTCAATTTTAATCCTGCTAAATAACACCTCGTTTTTTTGCTTTGTTTTTATTTACTTGAAACAGCACTGTTCGGGCTGAAGCGGGGGTTATCCTCTTCAATTTAACGCAGTCAACTCTTAAACGGAAAGGGGACGTGTAGGGCCCTGCGTTAAATACATTCGTAGCAGGTTGACTATAATCTATTGTACCCTACAGAGGGTGAAGAAAGGCGCGAAAAGGTCCTCCCACAAAGCCCTTCCCTCTTTCCACTTTAGCGAACGAACGCTGGGAAGGGGGGGGGGGGGGGAAGGCGAGGAGGAGACTCTCCAGTGCTCGCTTTGCTAAAGTGGAAAAAAAAAAATCATGAGCCATTTTACTTTGTGAAGGTGTAAGACTAGCGAAGCTGTTTACACGACACAGACGTGACACAGAAGTTTGAATAAAGGTACGAACACATTTATTGTCTTGATCGGTGGTCACTGTGACGAGCCGCAGGAAACCAGACACGCACGACGGGACCGCCACCCCGGGAGAGGGAAAGGAAACTAGGCACGCAAGCGGCTTGAAACGGCCACGAAGAGAGGGCGGTGCGAGCGGGCCGACGCAGGTCGCACAGCGGCAAATCTTTGAGAAACCTTTATTATCCAAGGGGGATAGAAGGGTGGGTGAGGGCATGACGTCAGCCGCGTAGCCTCCACAAGCCATGCTCCCTTGACGCCTCGCCTCTTTCTCATTTTCCTCCTTACTCTCCTCACTTATCAGCCCAACATGACCACATCACGTGACCGTAGCTAGCCTTCGTCTAGCTAGTCTAGCCTTCGATCTGATAAAACCTACCGGACGGAGCGCGCGCAAGCCTGCAAGGAATCCTCCTACGATCAACCATCCATCTCGCACGTGACACCAATCGTCAGGGAGATCTGCGGTCACGTTGGGCACAATATCGTTTAAACTTTTTATGACTAGGCTTCCCCAATATTGCAACGTGCCCCCTCCTAGTACTTATAACCGCCTTGTTATTATCTACCCGAGAGTCTACTGATCTTGAAAATGGTGCCTATTGATAACTGATCCACAGAAACTGCATATCAAAGTGATGAGACGTATAAGTTTTGCATAGAATGAAGCGATTTTGCACCAGATTCGGGACCTGAGTTTTGATGCGAAAGTATTAACTGTCTCATGGAGCGAGCTGACGTCATCAGTTTGAAGCACGAAAGCGGCTCCTAGTTTCCGCGATTTCACTTCCGGGTCCATTGGCTGGCGCGCGTCGACGGGGCTCACACTGGCCGCTGCGCCATGGCCTCCGAGATCCCGAAGCGCGCGCGCGCTAGTACGCAGCAGACGACAAAGGGAGTGGACGAGCAGACGACACAGGGAGCGGACGAGTGGCTTGCATACTTTCGCATTCACAGCGCATAAGAAATGCTTAGGTGTACCTCAAACTTTTTCGTTGACGCACACGAAAAATCCACGGAACCTTAGTCGTAAGCAGCTTCGCTGCAGAAGAGTGGAGGGCTTCGTGGAAGGATCTTTTCATGCTTTTCTTCACCCACAATAGGGTGTAGTCGCGAGGCCCCACATAGAGCGTTTCGTCCGTGAGCAATTTATCTTATGACAATTCGTGAAGCTATTGAAACAAACTTGTTATTTTCGTCTTATTTTTGTAGTTTATCGAGCATATTATTGTTTCCGCATGAGTAAACAGAAAACCTAGGTGAGATATTTTCTTTTTTTTTTTTTTTAAGTCGCGTTTTTTTAACGGTTTATTGGATTTCGGTTTTGTTCGCAGTAGATATGGATTAATCTCTCGGACCCGCAACAACCTGGGTCTAGTTGCGCCAGGCCCCCAACAGTTACATCCGCACCAGAAAATACCATTGAAAACAAATTAAAAAAAAAAAAATAATAATAACGTGCGCGAGTTGACATTCGTAGTGGAAAGCGCTGAGCAAACTAAAAGGATGCAGGAAACAAATAATTGTCTTCAAATTTTAAAGCATCAATCAACTTGGAAACAATAAATCACAAAAAATGACCGAACGCTCGGCAGCCTAAAAGGATGTGGGCAGCAAATAAGTAGAAATTTTCAGAGGGGTGTATCGAAATCTAGAACAAGAAAAGCCTTGCAAACTTTCGAAAGCAATTCTCACACGCACTCACCTTTATTGTTCCAGTACCTCGGAAAAAAGAAAACAGCACAGCTGCTTCGTTTTCCCCCTTTCGCTGCACTTCTGCATCTGCCAACTATTACCCATTACATGCTTTTTTTTTTCCTTTTTTTTAACGAAGCTTTAGCGCCCCCCGCCCCCCTTCCCCCCTCCCGAAGTCATGGGCATCCCAACAATTCCCCCCCTCCCCTAAAACAAAATGGCTACGTTACTGGGTTTTGTTTATCTGCCTCAGTACCAAAGCGCCCGCCTCAATAGCCCCCCCCCCCCCCCCCCCTCCCCATGCGCACACACGGCCTCCACTATTCGCGTGACGTCAGGTATCACAAATTATATATTGCTCCCTTAAAGACCCAACAGAGAATTACATGAGGTGTGTGTGTGTGTGTGTGGGGGGGGGGGGGGGGGGGGGGGGGGGCGAGAACATAAAAGGTCAATAGGTAGAAAGCACTCACTATGCGCTACTACCAATATTCATAAAAAAATGGAAGAACAAAAGAACGCATCATGTAAATAGAACAATAAACAACATATATATAAAAAACATAATTACAGTCATAATGAACAGTGGTTCTCAAATGGGGGGTCACTTCTGGGGTCCGCGAGACCCTCAACAATATTTTTTAGTTGTGCCACGTATTGATGAAGTGACCGAAATGAAGTGATGTGGCACCTTTGTTTTATGTTTTCTGCTACGTAGCAATAAAAGGCACCTGTTTCAGGCTCCAGATGTGTTAACTTACCAACGTCCCCCCCCCCCCCCCCCCCCCCCCCCCGCTGGAAGGGGTCCCCCATCAGTGCCAGCGGTCCGCAAGGGGTCCCCGACACATCCATGGCTGAGAACCACTGATAATGAACATTGATAAGTTAGAAGAAGTCATAATATCAACAGAACCAGTCCCTTATGGAAACAAAGAGGTTAAAGGGATGCTGAACCGACATCTGGATTCCCCAAAACACGCGGCAAAAGCGTGCAACGGGATGCTACAAACACCAAAACATCACTCATATAGCGATATCTCGAACGGAGGACCGTATTTTTCAAAAAAAGAGGCGCATTTGGCAGGAATGTTGACGTCATATTTCTCCGAGAAGGAGAGGGAACGGCCTCGCGTCTTTGCTTCGCCTCGCGGCCTTGAGGAAGCGAAGCGAAGAGAGGAGGAAACTAGGTATCTTGACGGTCACGCGCCTCGTCGGCCTGGTTCAATCTCGACTTCTTTTTCCAAAAGTACGGCCTTTCATTTGAGATATCGCTTTCCTGGTAGTGTTGTAGGGATTGTAGCGTCCCGCCTACACCTCCAGCATTGTTTTTTTGAAATCCAAATTTCGGTTCACCATCCCTTTAATGGTCCACGAAACAGGATGGCGTCAGCAACGTCTACGATACAATCGGAATAAGGTGGATATGTGGGCTTTTCGGCACATTTCAACAAAACTAAAAGCGTCAAAAAGCACGGACGATGTGTCCGTGGACCTTTTTCTTTTTGTGGTTCGTAGTCATGATCAGAACATGAGATCAACCCTATGGTGTTGGTGAATTACGTGCAACAGAAGCTAGTCGCAGAAAAGGGCACTGAAACACTCGTCGAAAAAAACACAAACGTCAATTCCTTCGTGAGGTGCTCTTCCCTTTTTTCCCGAGAGTTCAATTTTCGAGCCATCTGGCGGTTTCCGGGACACCTTTTTACACTGGCTGAATTTCGTTCTAGGGAAATTAACAACTCGACAAGGAGTTCCACTGACGTTCCAGACTTACGGTATCCACGCAGTTTCTTTGCGGACTACCAGCGCTTGACTACGGTGAGTTCCATATGCGACCGTCCGCAGCGCTGATCCGTCAACAGTCCAAACTCCCCTCCTGACTGGTCTTGCTCTTTTCTCGCTGTCGGGGACGAAGATTCACAACTACATGCAAAGTTTCAGCGTCAGAAGGAGATCGTTGGCCAGCGTGATAAGCGTCGGAAGGTCTTTTGAGAACAGGGATCTCAAGGCAGTGAAGGCAAGTCTCATCCTCTAAACTCTTTCGGCTTCCAAGGGGCGCAGGCTAACAACGTTACCATATCACAAAAAAAAAAAAAACAAAAAAAAAAAACAGGGTGTGGGGGCTTTTACTGTTCGTGATTGCTTTAGCCCGTTGTAGCAAACGCACAAACATCCAGCGCTATGGCTTTGCATCTTTTGGCGCTGCTTAATTCCAAATTTGACACATACAGAGTAAGGTCGGTCTGCCTTCGAGGTACGGCGACGCTGGTTTACACTGTAGATGAGAAATTTAGCCAGTGCAGTACCACTGCTAGCCTAACGTGCATCATGAATTGTAGCGTCGGTTAATCTGCGCGTCATCTACTAAAATATGAATACAACAGCC
The DNA here is from genome assembly GCF_016920785.2 of Ixodes scapularis. Classification (NCBI taxonomy): domain Eukaryota; kingdom Metazoa; phylum Arthropoda; class Arachnida; order Ixodida; family Ixodidae; genus Ixodes; species Ixodes scapularis. The sequence goes on from NW_024609884.1 coordinate 51,311,841, forward strand.
CGAAGCGATTCGACGCGCACAATCTCTCTCTCTCTTCGGAAGGCTATATTTTCTTTTAGCACTGTCGTACTGCGGAGAAGCAGCGCAGCACGGCTCCTGCACAGCAGCCTTGTTGAGGATACGAGCGATTTTTGTTTTGTCTATTTTGCGGCCCTAGACCGAATTCACAGCCCCCAATCCAGATTTTCATATCTTATATAAACTGATCTAATCCTGATAATACATTGCAAAATTACGCGTCAAGTGTGCAATATCGCATAAAAGAAATTGTACAAAACATTGGTTTCTAACTAGTTCATTACCGACTCGTGGAAATGGGGCGTGCTGGTTAAGTTACGGTGGTTGTGGAGAATAACATAGAGGTCGTGTCGTCCGGTTTTAGTCCTCTATGTTATTCTCCTCAAACACCGTTCATTACCTAAGTTTCGGAAAACGTTCATTCCAGATATATTGCTGTCAGGACGAATGAACCAGCAAATGAGTGAACGATTGCACGTAGTACATGCATGATAAGGGGCGTGAAGTAACCACTGCTATTATATGGCATTCCAGCTGTCGTCTGGTTTTGCGAGGAGGGCTGTTTGGCTCGATGGCGGCATTCACGCTCGGGAGTGGATTTCGCCGGCCACTGTAATGTACATCCTCGAGGAGGTACGAACGCACTTCACTTTCCTCGACTTACAAGAGCTATCAGATGTCTCATCACAGAATGCCAAAAGCAGTCTGACTAATGAGAATAGTGACTCATTATTATAAAAAAAAAGAAAACAAAGTAACCAAGAAAAAAGAAATAAGCCGGTGACCCATGAGCATGGGCGTACCAACCGGGGGGGGGGGGGGGGGGGGCAAGGGGCGCTTGCCCCCCCCCCCCCCCAGCTTTGAGTGTGGTGTGTGTGTGTGTGCGGGGGGGGGGGGGGGGGGCAAGCCATGTGTTTTGCCCCCCCCCCCCCCCTGAAACATTGATAGAATTGCTGCGTGTTATATTGTGATTGCCGTGCTCATTAAAGGGATACTACAACGAAATTTCGGCGCTCATTTTTTGGTCTATATGTGTTCAAAAAAGCACCATCAAATCGAACATACCAATATCTTGTTAAAAAGTCACGAAAAGGAATTTTAAAACGAATTAAACGATTAGCAAAGAGCACCTGGTGGACGTCGCTAACGCTTCGCTTGTAATGCCCGTCTAGGAACCTTGGCAGCTAGTGACGGAGGTTGTCTCGCCTCCGGCCACGACGAGAGAAGAGGGGCAGAAGGAACTCCCCTCTTCCCGAGAATGCCTTTTGTGTGTCACAGAAGTCGCTATTGTCCCCCTACAAGATTATAGAAGATTAACCCGTCACTCAAAATTTGTACAAAAGCAGCCGCTTCGGTGGCTGGAACGACTCGGCCATCTTCTCGACGTCAGCCTCGCCGTAGCTTTGCTCGTCTTGAGACGACCTACGTCACGATTGCGTTGGATGTCACGTGGTCTCCGCTGGGCCTTCTCCGAGCGCTTGCCAGAGTGGGCCGTTTATAAGGAAAAATACAGCCACCAGGCTCAAAATACAAACGTGAGATTGTCTTTTACGGATATTGTGGATCATATTCAACCTATTTTTAAACACGACGGGAATATTTCAAATTTCGTTGAAGTATCCCTTTAAAGTGTCCATCAGTAACGTATAGGCGGAAAGTTTTCAATTTTTCGGCGAACTCTGTTAACATAATAATGCAGGCAATGCAAAAGTGCAAGCGAGCTGGACAAGAATGACGAAAATAATCAATCATTAGATTAATAGATTAGTTTCGTCGTTCTTGTCCAGCTCGCTTGCACCTTTGCATTAATTGCATTATCATCATAACCTTAAAATGCAGGCCGTTCACCCTTGCTGGGGTTAGACTGGTGGCGGCTGATAAAACCCGCTTGTTCTACTGCAAAGTCTAACTCCTGGTTAACTCAGTTGGCAATAAAGAAAAACAAATACCGGTTACCTCAGTTGCTACAGCGCTCCACTGGAAATGGAGAGGTCCTTGGTTCGATACCAGGACCAGGCGGATTTTATCCGCCGCGAGTCACCTAGCTGTGTTTGGAGATTTGTGTTTGTCCTTTTCCCCCATTGTTCCCGTTCTCCAGGGATTATTTTCGTCATACTGTTAACCTAGCGCATGCTTGATTACTTTCAAACATCCCCTGTGGCGTCTACAAGTTGATCAGTGGATACAGCAATGACAACGACACCACCAGAATCCTGGATACCTTTGATGTGTACGCTCTGCCCGTAGCGAACCCCGACGGCTACGAGTACACGCACACCTTCGTAAGTGTTTCATTTATGGCTAGAAAAACGTCACTCGAATTGTGAGCCCGTTCTTTGACACGATGTTCTGCGGTGCTACTTTTCAGAACCGGCTATGGAGAAAGACCAGGTCAACATCTTCGAGCTTCTTCTGCCGTGGAGCTGATCCCAACAGAAACTTTGGTTTCAAGTGGAGCTGTAAGTTCTCGACACACGCTCGCCTTTCGGCATCTATTTTTGTAGCCGATTTCAATCGTTTCCACTTTTTTTTATATATATTTCTTTTTAACTTTTTTTATATTTTTGGGGGGTTTCTAATAATTAACAATCATTTCCCTGCTCCGCTGGGTAAAAACGTTTGCTGAATGACACTTGTTCCCCCTAAAAATTAGTATTTCTTTAAATATAATATTAGGACGAATATTTCCGACAATCGAATGCGAAAACATGCACTCACTATACATAAACCAAGGTGGAAAAAAAATCACGTTTCTTTTTAAAGAAATTAAATAAATCAGATTTATTTGATTTGTATCAAATTAGCTTGATTTATATCAGATTAATTTTATTTAAATCCCTATAGTTACAAAAAAAGTGATTCTTAATCACTTTGTGTTCAAGCTCAAGAACCGTAGTAAAAAAAGTCCGGCTCCTCGCGGAGCATTACTAATTTCGCCCTTCATGTGTTGAATTAAGATCTATGTAGGTGGGCATCCGAGAGTAGCTTTGTGTCATCTTATCAAGGCGTACACGTTTCAAACGCCACAGGCATCGCTTCTTCTTCTGACAACCATGTCATGTAAGAACTACTTGGCAAAGCGCACGAAGAATGCGCAAAACTTTTATTTTCTTGGTGTGCCAAACATGGCAGATTGATTTGTCCATTCGTCTGACTACTGAAAACAACACGGAAGAAAGAATCGTAGCAAATTTAATGTACAGTTTAATTATCAACTCTTTTTTTTTTTTTTTTTTTTTGTAAACCCCTACATAATAGAACATAAATACTTGGGAATGTAAAGGCGCGTACGAGCTGGCTTATATTGAACATGACATAAACCCCGAGACTGCAGGCACGTGCATTTTTTTAGTTAGCGAAAGAAAGGCCAAAGTTCCGGTTTGCTCAGAAGACCACGCAGAAACCAGATTCGCGTGTGGTGAAGCTTTTGCGCATGCGCCGTGGCTGCAACAGCGCCACCGCAGAGGCGCGACGTCAGTGATTCTTTGATTTAAATACCAAAGATAATGCACATAAAAATACATCAAATGATAGACAAACGGAAAACAAACAAATATTTTTGAGATTATTCTTGCGGGAAAGGTTTGATTTATATCATGGTTGAAACCTCGATTTTTATTTTCCGCCCTCCCATAAACCGAAGCGTCTCTTCAGAACTGGATGTGACGATCCAATCCAACTCTCACTCCCCCTTGGAAGGTCTCAGTCATTGTCTCAGTCCAACACCACGTCCTCAGCGCTCTTCAGCCTGTTTCTCTTTCCCGCAACTAACACTGACAGTGCGGTGGGAGCCAGTGGGAGCGACGTGCTAGTTAGACTATCCCACTCCCGCTCCGCTCGTACGGACACGCAGAAAGAAGTGGGGGTCAGGGGACCGAAGAGAGGCGGTTGATTGGTCCGACTGGCGCGTAGCTCCCACCGCACTGTCAGCTTAGAAAATGGCCTTGGCGCTCACAGCCTTTGCCTAGGCGGAACGGCTGTGCGAGCGCAGCCTAGTGGGTTTTCCCCCTTGTGGGAGTTTTACGTACCTTTACGCCTGGGACCGGTGCTCAAAGGGGAACCCGATGCCCGTTCCCACGCGCGGCCGACGGCTACCGGCGAGGGCGGTCGTCGCGCCGGGTTTGCCAATGCCATGCCAACAACGATGATCCCGGTATCCAACAGCGTTTATTGGGAAACAGGGGTCCCCGACAAGACACTGCCGACACTGCGGTCAAGCTAGCCGTGGCCACAGAGTGCCCGCAGCGCCCGCCGACCTGAGAGCCAAAGAGCTATTGCGAGCGCAGTCATCGCCGGTGGGCCGAGCGCGGGAGTTCGGGCCAGGGCTCTCCGCAGACGGACGTCCACTCGAAGGAGGGGACGCCGACTGTCAGAGCCAGGGGAAACGCCAGCGTTGAGTCATCGCCGGTCGGACGAGCTCGTACGCCGCGACTCGACGTGTCGCCCGGAGTCCACTCCAGGGCTCCTCGACCATACGGCCGCCCACACAGAGGAGGAAGACTCGACTGTTCTGCGCTATCTCGCTGGTCCCCCGAAAACGGGAGACGGGCGGAGGAGTGCGAGAGGGTAGGCCAACATGGTGGCGTACTCTGCCCGACACGATACGGAGCGAGCAGGCTCGAGGCCAGACAACTCCGGCCGGAACATCCGCGACTTACGCCTTCTCGGGGGAGGGAAACCAGTGGCTCCCACACCTTTGAATTGAGAGTAGAGCCCCTTGCTGCTTTTCTGTTTGTCTTGCAAGTACGGCCAAATGCGCAAGCGCACGAGGCCCCCTCCTGCATGTTCTAAATGGCGGCGCAGCACTGAAATAAGCGGCGTTTGGAAGCAAATGGTGACGGAGCACTCGTCCGTCTCGCGCGTTCACACAACGGCGGCTGTCGGTACTTGTAAGAAACGCAAAGCGCGAATTTGATCGAGGCGCTTTAGTTGGGAGTAAAGTTCCTATACAGGATCCCTACGGGAGCCAGAGTTGCGCGTCTGTTTTCCACGTGCCGCCGCACCGCTATTCGCCGAGATCCGATCACGTGAGGAGCAGACTCCAAATGCCGTGAAAGCCACCGGTACGGCTGCTTCGCCGACGGTGCAAGCGCCTCTGCGTACGTTCTGCAAAAGCGGGGGGGAGTGGGAGGAGAGGGGGGGAGCCGGTTTCTCTATGACGTTGGCACCGTACATATGTCGATAACACCTGGGTGGTGGGGGTTACTGTGTTACCTGTGGCACAGTCTACAGAGCTCGTTATGGTCGAGCGTGCTGGAAGTATGGCGTAGCCAACTTAGCGAATAACCATGTATTCGTGCATACGGCTATAATGCGTCTTCGAAGGAATTCAGTAGTTTGTTGACAAGAGTCTATAACAAGGTCTTAATGCGATGCTAGATGGTTGTTCAGAGCACGTACGATCGGTGACATGCACGGCTTAATTTATATAATGTTTGACAAATATGCCTTACATATATTTAAAAAAAATACTGAATTTTAATAGTGAGAGCACAAAACAGACGGAAAATATTTTTTTTTTTTTGTTCTAAATGCTGCATGTTGTATCTAACAGGACTGGAAATTCTGCTGTATTTTTTTTTTAAATTTGTTTAAGCTGAATTTTGGATACAGTCCGGTGTTCGTTTTTCAGCAATTTTCCGTAAACCCCGACTTTACTGAACCCTTCCTCTGTGAGAACAAGTGGGATCAGTAGGTGTTCATGGCTTAGAAACCAAATGCAGCTCGGATAGTATGTGCAATGCTAATTGCAAACGTCAGTGTAGCTCCCAAATCAGGCACATCAAAAAAAAAAAAAAAAAAAATGAGACATTCCGGAAGTTGGAGGGATCCGGCAGCACATCACAAACGCCCAAGTTTAAGGAAATTTAGCTCCATTTATATATTCGAGCCTAATACTAACACACGAGGAATTATACACAGAACACTTGGGACGCTGCAGATAAAACCCACAGAAGACAAAACGGTTCCAGAAGTTGCAGGCCCACGAGTGGAATATTTTGTTTCGAGAGCAGCCTGACACCTCGACAATGGTATTGGCACCTTTCAGCGGGAGGCTCAAGCAGCAAGCCTTGTTCCGAAGTGTATGCCGGAAGCAAGGCCTTCTCCGAGCCCGAAACCAAGGCCATAGCCAATTTCATCTACGCCCGCCGGAAGGAGATCATGGTCTACATCACGTTCCACTCATACTCGCAGCTGTGGCTTACTCCGTGGGGTTACACACCCCTCCGCCCAGCTAATTACCTCGAGCTGGTAAGTCAACATAGCTGTGCAACTCGAGTGGTGTTTCCAGTGCATTTAGTACATGCGCAAAATCTCAGTGTTGGGTTAAGTACCGCAGGTGCCTGTGAGAAATCCGAACCCTGTTTTTCACACCGAAAAAATAAACTAGACTTCGCGGAGAGCTCAAACTCCGCCAAAGTTCCAGCACCAACCGTTATCTTATTCAAAAGGTATTAGCGATTTTCTGAAATATTCAGTGAAATAATGGCGGCAGACGGAGCTTTCGAATACAAGGCGCTCTTGGGCCAGAACCGAAAACGGGCGAAAATGGGTCCGATTTTCCCACAGAAAAAAACAAAAAACGGTTGGTGCTGGAACTTTGACGGAGTTTGAGCTCTCCGCGAAGTCTAGTTTATTTTTGCGGTGCGAAAAGCAGGGTTCGGATTTCTCGCAGACACCCGATACATCCAAAAAGTGCTGAAAGTACAAAGTAAATGAGAGGTTACGTACTAAAGAAGCCCTGCAACGACATTTTTTTTTTTTTTTTTTTTTTACTGTTTTTTAAATTTGGACCGAATCCGAGAGCAGAGAACGTAGTAACTTGGTGAACGTTTTCTTTTCTCGAAATTCGCGTTATTTTAAAAGTTATAGACCGACACGCTGTTTCCAAACAAGCCCGCGTTTGCCCACACCAGGTGTGGGCACTGCGCGTGCGCAGAAACCGAATTCGGGAGGAGTGAAGCGTCTGCGCATGCGCAGTGCAGAGCCGTATATGGGGAGAGTTTGGTCAGTCTACGATCTCGCCGCCGTGACGCTCTCCTCCCAAGTGAGCCAATCAGCACGCGGCGTAGAGCGAGAGGCATGAGCGCGTGCGCGTGAACTCCCGGCTGCTCCCACCTGAGTGGGGAGGGCCGCCATCTTCGATCATTCTCCCGGCGGAATGCGTGGGATCGACATCCAAATCTCGATTACTGCCTTTTATATCGCTGGCTCTGGCAAGAAAATGACATTCTGTTATTTCTCGGTGGGTTAAAAAGCTAATAAATGAAGATTTTGCGGCGAATGGCCACAAACATTTACTCAGGCGAAAAAGAAGTCGGCCCGTCGCAGACGACGCGTAGCCTCAGCAGTGCTCTTCTCCGACAAGTCTCCGACAGCGTTGCTAAAAAATGGCGGTCGTCTACTCTCTGCTCCCTTCTTTCTCTCTCGCTCCTTCGGCGCTCTCCTCCTTTTCATTTACTTTTCTCCTCTCCGGCGCCTTCGTCGCCACACCTACTGGCCAAACTCTCCCGATATACACCAACTCATGTTTACATAGGGAGGCTGTAGTATGGTGCCTGGAACGCGTCTCCGACTGGTGTGTTTACCGCAGCCAAAAAAGTGGTCCCTCGATTTCCGCCTGATGACGTCATAAAAGTGTCATGCTGTCGCCAGTCGCGACCCTGGCGGCGTCCCAACAGTTGCGATAAAAATAGGAGACGCCTGTTCTGCTGCAGGTCGGTTTCCATTGTGACAGTTCACGGAAGCTAGAGCAGCCGGAAGTTGGAACGCCTAAAGCGACGCCGTGACGACAGCGACACTCACGTTCGCTCGTGCTTTTCGCCAGCATTTCTACGGCCAACCGCCAGGATCGCGACAGGCAACAGCATGACACTCGCGTCATTTGTTGCCACATTGGGACCACTTTTGATGTATGGGCGGGATAGGGCGCTAAACGCACCAGTTGAAGACGCAATCGAGGCACCATAGCTGTAGTGAGGGTAGGCGCAACTCAAAACCTGGAGAGCGTTTGCAATTTAATGGCGGCGCCTGAGGGAGAGGATTCGAGAAAGGATATGCGCCAGTGTTGCCTGCACGAGAGCAGGCGCCCTCTCTGTTGACACTCTGTTGCTCCATGCGCCTTTCCTCCTTTCGCCTCCCATTGCAAGCAACGAGCGGCTTGGCGCAGCCTCTCATGCTTCCTTCTCGCTCCGAGAATTGCAAACGTCGAGCGGAGAAAGCAAAGTTGCCAGACAAGTTGCAACGTCCAAGATGGCGGAATTTACCATTTTTCGCGTTAAAAAAATACTTAACCTATCGCAACAAAACTGGTGGCTATGGAAAAGTAATCATTCATACCTTGTGTAAATTATTCAAGCACCTTAATGGGCTTTTATGACCTGAGTTAGGAAAGAAAACGACCCTTTGCCCCATAGACTCCCAGCAAAATTTAGCAATTAAATGGCGTCCATGTCCCGTGATCGCCGATCTAGCAGTTGCACCCACCCTCACTTGAGCCTCCCTAATGTTTACAAACAAACCAGAGCGCCCCTAGCGGACGCCACCGGCGCCGCGCATGCGCGATGGGGGTGTGGGCAAGAAGCTCACCGTCGCCCATAAACAAACCATTGGAACGCGATGTTGTCGGCGTCGGTGTAAGTCCCTCTGCCCTTTTTCACGTTCGAATTGTTGATTCTACGTCTTCCTGGCGATGTCTGACTACTTGAGCGGCGTAAGCGAAATTACCGAGGCTCGTTACACCGCAAAACTTCGCGTGAATAATGTGACATGTGGCGATTCATTCCGCGTGGACGTCGCATTATGTACGCTGAAGCCTGATTCGCATGATATTTCACTCGCAATTTTCAGTCGCGACGTCGCTCGGGCTGCAAAAGCCTGAACCGTAGCTGAGATGGTCGACGTCGATGCTGAAAATAGAAAGCAGGATCGAACCAAGTGAATTAGGCCTAACAAGTCGGTGATTGTTACTGGTAACAATGATCAACATCTCCTTGTATCTACTGTTTTATCGAGCCTGCTTACCAACCTTCAAATTTGAGTCTTTTGAAGGCGCACTGGACGTAGTCCGCATGTGGTCCGCACAACTTGACGGTTTTCTGGCGTTCATGTTGGAACAAAACAAATAGATCTGATGACCATAAATATCCGTGAATTCAACCCAAAGTGCTTCCCGCCCAAGCAATCGTTGCCCGACGGCGTCTGCTTTCCCCTTTTCACGGCAAATATCCATATTCTCGGACGAACCGAGCACGTGATAACTGACCTTCAAACCTTTCTCGACACTTTTGGTACGGCCCCAGTCGCGGCGTTTTGGCGAGAAGGTAGGTTTTTGTCTGGTTCCTTTCAAAACAACGCAGGAATACACGTCTGGTACGGGGACTTCTGCCCACAGTCCCAGACCGGAAGTGCGACCGACGCGCCACCACCGCGCCGTGACGTAACAGAGATGGCGCAGTGCCGTCGACAGCGCCACCGCAGCTGCGTGACGTCAGGGCCGCGTGTTAAAATTACAAAAAACAAGAAAAAATTAACCTCCTTCATGACGTCATTGGTCCTCTGTCCCCACTTTTCCCGCGCTGGAGGATTCCCCTTGCCGCGGTAACTGAGGAATGTGGGGAGAGAGGGGAAGATGGGGAAAGGAGGTGAGGCCGAGGAGCGAGAGCTGCCCGGTAACGGGGCAACACGAACGGGGCAGTTCTCTCTCCTCGGCTGACCAGGACCAACGTCGTCACGATTCCGTCACATGGCGCACGCGTTAGACACCACAGGGCGCCCCCGTAGGAGGAGGAGCAAAGGGCTCTGAGGAGGAGGTTTCCGCGTCGTCCGGTTAAAATATGACGCACTGATAGTTACTGTCTCAGTGCCCGCTGGGTTGCCCGAACCACAAGAGACGTAGCGCGAGAACTGATACCACAAATCGCGGACACGGCAGATTTGAGTTTCACGGTGCATGCTTGCAGGAACTCGCGCGTTTTACGGTGCGATGAATCCGCGGGAACCCGCTACGATCTGGCATGTCACAGGAACTCGGGTTCCGCGGCGCGTCAAAGACACGCAGAAACCGGCCACAAGCTCGCATGTTACCGATGCCGCAAATCGTGGACGGTACCGTTTCAAAGCGCGATAAATCAACTCCACCTAGATTAATCAAAGCCTAACAACAGGGATTATAAATTTCGACGTCATCACAGTGAGGTCGAGCGAAGACACCGGTTGGGCACGTGTTGCGTCAGTGCTCGGCTGGGCCTCGCGTTCAATCAACAAGTCGAAGGACGCTTGGCATTGGGTTCAATCGCCGAGGTGGCGCCATCCGACTGTGATGACGTTTCATAGAGGAAGAGTGGGGCGTTTAGAGGCCTTCATTATTCTAGATGGTGTTGGTTCAACACGCGGGAACCCGCTACGAACTTGCATGTCTATGTAGCCGATGTCGCGCGCGTAGCTCGTGGACACGGCAAACTCGGGTACCATGGTGCGATAAACACGCGGGAACCTGCTCCGAGCTCTCTTGTCACACGTACCAATACCGCAAATTGGGCGGTTGATCCGTCGGGAATAGGGGGTCGGTGACGTTTCGGAATTTTTAGCCTATGGATGATCAGCCAAACAAACGGGATGGGCAATCTCTCGGGGGACGGCGTTAATTGGGATTTTATCGCAACCCATGCCCATTTCATCCAGGTGAGCATGAATGAGAAAGTATTACCAGTGGCAGTATAAGTTACGATTGGAACAGGATTATGCGAGTATTTGAACAGTAGTTTTGAATCATATGCTATTCGATATTCGTTTCGACATGAACTGCGTCTGCGATATAGCCCCGTTGAGTGCGCTTCGTACCGAGCATCGGTGTATTGCGGAAAAGCAACATCCGCGGAACCGTGCACTGGTGCTTGGTACAAAGCGCACTCAACGGGGTTAACTCGCCGTGATCATTTTCGAAGTGGGAATATTAAGCAGTGATAGATTGTAGGCGAGATCGAGATTTTGTTGTGTTCGTCCGTTTTTTATCGTTCCCCATCTCAGGGTCTACAAGATGTGGGAATATTGCTGCCGGAGGAAAGCACTTTCAAATTGGGATGGAGCATGCGCGTACTTGGAGTAACTAAAAAGAAACGGAAAGTATGTGAATGTTGATATCTACATTGCAGCACAATTAAATCGTGGCTACTATTCAAGAGTATGTTAGGCAAATATCTCCTGACAAGCTATCAATCTTTTCAAATCCGTCGTTTACTTGCCATAGGCATTGTCCTTTCTGAGGCCACAATCTATACTAAATAGTTGAAATTAGCTTAGAAATTGACAAATGGAAGCTTGGGAACATCATTCACGTGTTTAGTTGGGTTTTCATTTAAACATGGAGAAGTACGTAGTGGAAGACCTAAAACAATATTTGATATTCCATTAGAAAATATTTGGCAAAAACCACTATTTTCTTTGAACTCGAAATCCACTATTCACAGATGGCTAGATTGTAACGAGAATGATAGTTCAACCCCAACATACAATCCCTTTGACTGTTTTTTTCTTTTTAATCACAGATAAAACACTGTCGTCTAAACACCAATGTGGTCAAATCTTTCCGACATTAAGCTGTACGAGCAAATTGTAACAATGCGCCGAGGTGATGTTTGGGATAACTGTGTTGTGCAGAGTACAGATCCACTCGACCACTTGTTTAGACAGGTACATTGAAATATAGAACCACTGGGTTATGCATATGCATAATCTAGAACTTTTAGTTGCTCCAGCGATCACTACTTATCAAGGCACCCAATGCTTAGTGTCATGTATCCGCTGGCGGCCAAGAGATGGCGTCACCGGGCACACGCGCTTATCCCGCGCTTTTCAAGAGCACGGACCTGGGCACGGGACGGGCGCTCGGGCATTGCAATTCCAGGCGCCATTAAAAGCACATCTGGACGCTCCTCGGTGTCGTGGCTTGAGCTTCGCCCGGGATACATAACACTTAGTATTGTACTTGAAGCACATTCTCCGAGTATGTACTTTTACTAGTAGTTAAAGTATTGTTTTCTGTTACTTTTTAAGGAAAATACAACTCCTGATTCCAAAGTACATTCCCCAAATTGATCTTGGTAATTTTCTATCACAAAATGATGCTTTGTCAACCAATAAGTGCCTTGGTGATGCTTTGTCAACAATAAGTGCAATAAGCGAGAAAGGCCCAACTCCCAAGGTGTTGGGCCTTTCTCGGTCTCTCCCTCCTGGCAGGGCCCCCCGTCGCGGCGATGGGAGTCGCGCGCGCTTCGCGATTTCGGTTTTGACGCCCTCTGAGGACACTCGGGCCGTGCTAGGGCCTCGTAAATGCGACCGATTGCGTAACTCCCCCCCGCCCCTTTTATTATTGTTATTATTATTATTATTATTTTTTTAGTATTGTGTGTTTTTTTGTTTGTTATGTTGAACTTTGTTTTCGTTTCCTGGGGGTTGGGCCAACAGACGCACCAGCGTACGGGCTTCCGCCTTTCTGTTTCGCCTCGCACGCCCCCAGGAAAACACCTGTCTGTGCAAATAAAGATTATTATTATTATTATTATTATTGTAAGCTGATTACAATAAATAGCTCGTCAGCGAGAATAAAATTATATGACAACTCGACTTTAATAAAAAAAAGAAAAAAAAAAAAAAACACGCTGAAGACACTTAGGATCTGCTTACGTGTAGGAATGCTTAATCTGCGTTGCTGTGCTTTTCTATGTTTTATTTCTGAGGCGCGTCCGCTTTGACTTTGAGCGGCACGCGCTTGACGACATGTTTTTATGGCCATCTTTCGGGCACAACGCCGACTTTCCCCGTAATGGACATGTAAGGCTTTCACCTTAATAATGGCCGCCATTTCTGAAAATAACTGATGCACCCCCGATTCAGGGGCGGTTCCAAGGGGGGGGGGGGGGGGGGGGGGCGACGACGGGGGCGACCCCCCCCCCCCCCCCTTTCCCCGCTCGGAGGGCAATTTGACACATTGGTGGACCCCCCGAAATAAAACCGACTACCGGCCTGTTAGGTGGTAGCGTGCGACGCGACTGGCGCGCCGCCGCGCGGCCGGTAGCGAAGGTAGGCAGTGAGAACCCCGGAGAAAACGAAACCGAAACCACGCCGCGTACGTTGGTACGCATATTGAAGTCGGAGTGGTGCGGTTGCGCTGGGTTCACAGCATGAAGTGCTGCCTGTGCTGCGTCATTAAGTGCTTCAATAGTTATGCGTCGTGTCTCGTGGAGACAAAGTTTCACAGTTTTTCACCTCGCCGATGTTTTCTGGGACAGCGACAACGATGGAGCCGTGCCGTACGACGCGAGAAATTCGGTCTCCCGATCATGTCTGCCACTGTGTCATCACGGCTGACATATTCTTCACTGCCGCTTTGCGCTCTGCGTTTGTTTTCGTACCAGTAACGCCTACATGTGTAAGCGCCGATAGAACGAACTGAAATGCCATCCCACACTCGCGGTTATGAAATGCCAATTTCGTTGGAGGAATGCCCTCCAAAGAAGTTTCGTCCCCATCGTACGTGTCATTGATATTTCCGGACAAGTATGGCGTGCAATTTGTACTTCATGAAGAAAGATTCGAACGGTAAAAAAAGTGACAAATATAAATCTAAAGAAAACAACAATGAAACTCGGATTCACTGGAGAATCGACGATTGAGTATCGAAGTTTATGTGGTGTGCTTTCTTCCTGGATCAGCCTCCTTTTGGATGTGAAAACGCTGACACCCTGAGTTCTGTAGACAACAATCTTTTTCTCGGCTTTAGAGCCACCTATCGCAAAGTGGTTCGAACTGGAAGTACTGTCCACTGGTCCCTTCCTACCTGTAAAGTGTGCACCTCCCACGATGAGTGGTATTATCGTTGACAGCCTTTGACGGTCAAAACTTGTTCCCATTTAGTTACGCCGCCCAAACTAAATTTCCACCTGGTTTCGCTATGCCAACTCTTTTTGTTATAATAATGTTGTGCCAAGTGACGGTCATGTCAAAGTACCCGTGCGCCGAAAATCAGCACCTCGTACAACAGGTTATTACACAACAGCTGACCGCAAAAGCCCTTGGCGGTCAAACCGTGTGTTCGCCGACAGCTTTGCTTTCTCGGCTTTGGAAGCACCTTTCGTAAAGTTGTTTCAATTGGAAGTACAGTCCACCAGTCCCTTCCTACCTGTAAAGTCTCCACCTCCCGCAATCAGTGGTATTCTCTTGACAGCCTTTTCATGGTCAAAACCGGTTCCCATTGAGTTACGCCGCCCAAACCAAATTTTCACCTGGTTTCCCTATGCCACCTTTTTCTTCTTGTATAATAAGTGCTGTGTCATGTTACTGTCAAGTCCAAGCACCTGTCTGCCCAAATCTGCACCTTGCACAGCCCGCTATAACACAACATTTTGGGTCCAATATTGGATATCCCGTACAGCTTTATTTCTTTATTCGTTATAAACATAACTTTCACACCTGCTGTCTTAAAGAAACTTGGCACTCTTCGTGCACAAACTTAGTGAACATCTCACTCGCCTCCAAATATCATCGTTCCAGCAGTCCTAGGTTTACAGCGACGAGCGAAATAAATTTCCCACTCAGGGCAATTATGGTGGCGGCCGTCTTGTTTTTCGGAAAATTGCTCCAACTCCTTTTTTGGCCGCAACTAGAGAAATTACCCCTAATAACGACTCAAACTCAATATATAAGAAGTGGAGAACAGCTAAATGCCCTTCTGCCCCAGCACTCATGCAACGTCACCCTCAACTTATCGGCTCAAAAAGCAAAAGTTTCGTCCGCGCGCGCTTCCGCCGCCACAGTTTGGCATGCGAAAAGGCGCCGCAGGCTGCTGAACGCGCCTCACAGTCGAACGCCAGCTCCTCCGCTAGCGGCGCTGTGCGCGTTTTTCAAAGCGCCCCCTATAGACCGTTTTATCGTGGGTAGCGCCATTTTGAGAGCGAGAGAGAAAAGGGGAAAGGGCTACCGGCGCTTTCCCCCTTTCTGGTTGTGTAGAAAGAGTGAAAGTCCCGGGGATGGGAGGCTTGGCCGGTGTTGGGTGTCTGCTGTGCCCCAACTTCGTTCGCGCTTTCTTTTTTGTTTGAACCACTCCGTCGCTTCAACCGACACTGAAGTCCCCGGCGGCGGTTTCAAAGCGCCAATAAGTCGGCGCAGCGGCGCAAATCTAGGGGCCGTCGGCGCAGTGTGGTTCTGCGGCAGCTAAAACAAAAGGCGCAACCGAAGTCCTGTTTATGCTACCTTTGAGACCCCCCCCCCCCCCCCCCCTCCCTCCTACAAATTTTTCCGCCCCCCCCCCAAAAAAAAAAGAAAAAAAAAACGGAGTTCTGGATCCGCCCCTGCCCCGATTACCCCCAAAACAATGCATTAAAAAAAAAAAAAAAAACATTATAGCGAAATTAAAGGGCGTTATGAAAGATTGTGTTTATAAGTACTTGTACTTTACTTTGAAAGTACATTGTATTTATAATACTTTACTTCAAGCAGCGATTTCCCTACACACCCCCTATGGGGGTGTACCCCCCCCCCCCCCCCCCCCCCTTTGAAGGCACCCCCTTAATTCGCAACGACTCCTCTATTCTCAATGCCCCTCCCCCTCCCCCCCCCTAATTTCGATTCCTGGGGAAACACCCGACTTCAAGTACATTGCTCCCGGTGTTCTTACTAGTTTACTTGAAGTACAATACCGTTAATATACTTTGTACTTTAAGTACTTTTTGAATCTACTTTACCCAACACAGTTATCTTTTTTATATATTTCCAATAACTGAATGAGTTTGGCACAGTTTATAGTGTTCAACCCCCTTTCTATAAATGTGGTGTTAGCTTTGATATAGCTTGTTTTTTGTTCTAAATGCAATGCACATGCAAAAAAAAAGTTTTTGTGAACAGATGGGTATGGTAACATTTAAGAACCTAGTAAAATCAACTAATTTGCTCCTTTTAAGCCACCGAGTGTAATGAACAACCAAAATAATGTGTGAGACCTCTTTTATTTTATATTTAAAAACCCTAAAACACCATTTTCTAAGGGCTAACCTAAGTTTCTTGAGTTTTTCTTAAGTACAAAAATATACATTCTTACCAAAACCTTGAAAGTTGCCTTCCACGAATCCTACCTATCCTGAGCAGATGCATGCCAAATTTGGTTGTGATAGGACACAAAACTTCTGGACTAACTGTAAAGATGCCACAAAACTAAAAATAAATGCGTTTCAATATTACGACGGAAGTGTAGTGACACTCTTTCATGGCGGGAAAAATATTTGATTATTAATTTTTTTGTGAGAAATTGAAGCTAAAGACGAATGAGGAGACGGCTAGGCCTACCTCTCAAAATGAATGTGATTGCGGGCAACGTCACAACTTGAAGAACCGCACACACAAACGGGAGTTTTTTAAATATGTATTTGACTAATTCCGCTATCATATTCAATCCTTATTATTTTATACATAAAATAGGAAGATTCAGAGGTAAAACATCCTTAACACAAAATCAGTTCTTGCTAAACATTGCCGCTTTTCGACCCGCATCTCCCCTTAATTTCATAGTGCACACTACAAAAATAACCGCCTACAAATAGGCTTTCATCAGCTTGAATTTTGGTTGGTTTGCTTTGTTTGCAAGTTCACTCACTGCGCACCTTGTGTAGCACACTGACTGCCATGATTCGAGTAATGTGAATGTCAGCACTTCTATTTACTGCACCAAGTTCTTCTAATCATCTTAGACTTTGTGAAATCACACAATTAACTAAGGCAGGCCATACACTTCCTTTCAGGTAAACACATTTAAAATGGCTTGGGGCTGTCGTCATCTACCAAAAAAGTGTTCACAATGATGAAACATACCCTTCCCGTAGGTACGAGCCGCAAAGCTTGCAACCAGAGCTCTTCAGAAGGTCCACGGGACAAAATACACTGTCGGCACTTCCACAAGCCTGCTCTGTGAGTAGACGTTCACCAGTGCAGTTTATGAGTCTACTCTAACAGTGGAGCAATAGCCAAATATAAAACTAATGCACCTAGTACATTCTTACAATGGGCACACTACCGAAGATTTTAAAATGGAGGTTTGATGACAGCAATAAATGCACAAGCAGAGCACTTAACTTTCTTTGGTGCAAATCCACTCGCTAAATCGAGACGAAAGAAGGCCCGACTTGTGCTTGCTCCGATTCGAACCAAGTGCACTTGTCATGCAGACGTGGCATCTGGGGGCTCCGACGACTGGGCACTGGGAGAGGCCCAAATCCCCTACTCGTACACCGTGGAGCTTCGAGACACAGGAAGGCATGGCTTTACGCTGCCCAGGGACCAGATCGTTCCCACAGGAGAGGAGACGTGGGCAGGCATCAAGGCACTGCTGCTTGAACTTGCAAAAAAGGTTTGAGTGCCACGGGGCTGCCGGCGTGCACTAGGGTTTCGCCCAATCACCGAGCTTTGTCACCTTAGTGCTTCAGGTGTCCCTGGAAAGCAGGCTCAACAGGCTTTGCACTCTTCAAGCTGTGATACTTCTTGTTTGCTACCATGTGCTCCAGAAATCACTTTGGTCACTCATACTTTTGGCTGCTACCATTGAGCCAATATGATATCATGTTTGCTGTGAAGCAGAGTGAATCATGTAGACTTTCTTTTCTCATTGAAAAATATGAACACAAACCACTCACCTCAAATGCCAACTCAAAAAAATGCCGCACGATTTTGTACACTAAACTGCAATGTACTAAGATAACTTACTTTTACGTACAACACACACAACACACAGCTGGCCTAATGATAGAGCTTTACTTTTACGTGCAACACACACAACACACAGCTGGCCTAATGATAGAGCTTGTGCACATTTTGATAGTACAGGTTGGCGCCAAAAATCGCACGTAATTCAGAACATGCAAATCTAGTTCCACGCCATTATTTTAAAAATGAAAGTGTGGGTATATATAAAACAGAAATTGCAAACATGATTCCAACAAAACCGTATGTGTGATTTATGTGCAGTAAAAATACCCTTGTTTTCGGAAAATAGCATAGAACAATTTTCACATACTGAAAATTGTAGGTAACTTTTGGCTGGTTTTTCGCGCATGTGTTTCAGCCTTTGCAATCTATTCCACACGTGCAAACATGCCACAACGTAGCAACTTCGACAGCAGCAGCTGTCGCAAGAAAAAAAAAAGCATAAAAAACCAGCAACCAAGCATTTGTGTTGCATATGTACACACACTAGCAGATAGATATTGAATGGGATAGAAACTATAGGAGGCCTATCGTATTGTAAGCCCTCTTCCACAAAATTTCAGACAAACTTGTTTGTAGGAGAAACATAGTATAGATGCAAAGGACAGAAAATTTAGCAATAGCTCCAGAGGGTACCACAATGTTTCTCTTGTACGAAAGTCGGCCAGTGGTGTACCAACTTGTTTTTGAGTTAGGGAAGGGCAAACTGGACCCCCCCCCCCCAGGGCCAGGGGGCGGTGCCCTTGGTATCCAATGGGCGTCACCAGCCAGTGTTTGTCCTGCCCAGTGGCGGCTGTTTCAGTGGGGGCAAAACACATGCCTTGGCCCCCCACCACTCCGAGAACTGGGGGGACAAGCACCCCTCTTGCACCCACGGTTTGTACGCCCATGAGGTCGGCACTTAGTCAGCACTGAGAGCTTGGACATCTCGCGTAAAATAAGGTCACTGAACTGTTTATAAACCGATACAACGACGCTGCATAAAATTTAAAGGGACACTGACACCCCCCAAATAATTTTTATTTTTTTCCAGGCGATTCATTATTGTCAGAAGACTACACAATCAATATTTTGCTACAGCATCAAATATATATTTAACAAAGTAAAAAATGCAACTGGTCGAAATCAAACTGGGGAGGAAGTAGAAATATAGAGGGAGGACAAATGTTACCAGAAGTCATGTGACTGTGCAGTTTTTTTTTTCAATTAGCATTTTGCAACATTTTAGAAGCCAAAAAATGGGTGACTTATTTTGTCTGTTTTTAATATTGAGTGTGTGCCTTCGATGACCCACAACCTTGATTATCTTTGGTGATTGTGTCTAAAGCATAGAAAACGGCACGTGACCATATAGAAGAGTGTGAGCGCGACTCAAACTGGTCGGTTCTCGGGCGGAAAGAAAACTCATTTCAAGCTACAAATTGTGTTCTGGGTAGTTGGGCTCTCATATGTCATGTACAAATAAAAACCTTGGCAAGCATAAATACCCTGCCAGTGTCCCTTTAATGAGTTTGGTGACCCAGAAACCTTCAGTCAGATGACTGTTTAAGGCATCATGGTAGTGACTCTTGCAGGAAGTCACTCCAGCAGACATGCTTGCTAATGAGAGCAAAACTTTCACACATCTTCCCTTCTCTCACCTCTAATGAGCCGAGTCTACATGTACTTTCGTGTCAAGCTTCGAGAAAAAAAAAGCAAAAATTAGAGATACCGCAATTGTTTTGTTGCAAGTGGTACATCAATACATGGTTCACACTGTTTCATGTAACTTACAATACCGTATTTACTCGCAGAATGAACGCACTTTTTTTTCCGAAAAATCGATGCAAAGTTAGGGGGGGCGTTCATTACGCGCGGTAAAATTTTTGCATCGGTTATTTACTCGCATAATGAACGGACCTTTTATCCTGAAAAATCGAAGTAACTTCTTATCTCTCTGCGCGCGGCTCCCGACCCCGCATTTAAACTAAGCTGTGCAAAAAAAAATATTTTTTTTTTCTCTTAGTTCTTTGGTTTTTTTTTTTTTTTTTTTTTTGCTGCCTTTCGCAAGCTGTTTTGTTTGCTTAGGCGAGGGCTTTCCGCTTATCTTTCTCATCTCCTTGCGCGCGGCCCGCGACGCACGACCTCCCGTAACCAAACTGCGCTGTGCAAAAAAAAAAAAAAAAAAAGCTCCTCTTTTTCTTGTTTTTTTTTCTCAGTTCCGTGGGTTGTTCTTTTTTTTTTTTTGCCGCCTTTCGCAAGCTGTTTTGTTTGCTTAGAGGGCTTCCCCGCTCCTTTTTGTTACCTCCTTGCGCGCGGCGCGCGACCCCCCGTAACCTGTGCAAAAAAGAAAAAAAAGCTCCTCTTTGTTTTTGTTTTCTCTTAGTTCCGTGGGTTTCTCTTCTTTCTTTTTGTCGCCTTTCGCAAGCTGTTTCCTTCGCTTAGAGCGCTTCTCCGCTTCTCTTTCTTACCTCCTTGCGCGCGGCGGCGCGCGAACCCAAAGTCCAGACTGCGCTGTGCAAAAAAAAAAAAAAAAGCTCCTCTGGCATGTTTCTTTTTTTCTTGCTTCGGTTGGATCTTGGCAAATTTTGTTAACGCCTTTTGCAAGGCGTTTTGTTCGACTCGCTGCCCATGCATTCGCGACCTCGCTGCACCAGGATAGAAAAGTGCGTTCATTTCGCGCGCGTGGGAGGAGGGGGTCAAAATTTTGACCTCCGAGTTGGGGGTGCGTTTATTACGCGAGTGAAAAAAAAAGTCGAAATTGTGAGAGCCGACTTGGGGGGTGCGTTCATTACGCGAGTGCGTTCATTGTGCGAGTAAATACGGTATATTAATCCAACCATGTTTTGTTCCAAAATAAAATCACTACCCCCTTGTGTTCATCAGTCGTCACCCTTTTGTTTCAGAAGACAACTCTTTTTTCCTCATGTGTGCACATCAGTCAAGAACTCTCTACCACGCATGTGCTCAAGCCTCAAGGTTTAAATTAGTATTAACTAGAACCACTCAACGGTTTACTTCCTGGAAGACTATGCAATATCTTATACCCGTGCTCAACCTCTCGAGGTTAAGCAGAAGGGTATAAAATTCATGCGTCCGAAGTCACATCAAAGGTGATGGCCGATGTCTCGCTCTGAAAAACGGATTGCCGTGCATGCACACTGCTCACAGCTTCTTCAGGCAAACATGCCTATAAGAAGCTGGCACGTGCTGCACAGCCTTGTTCACCACACACCACATGGAGCCAACATCTCCATAAGCCATCAATAAAGGTAAAAGGTGAGCATCTTTTGTAATACGTTTCTGTAGAGAGAGAGAAAAAAAAAGTGTCACCAATATTCAAAGTTCAATGACATCTTCGCCATGTCAATTCATTTTTTTATTTAAATAGTACACCACTCGGCAGTACTCTCTACAACATTTTCGAGAAAAAAAAAGAAGACTAATGTGGTGTCCAGAAACGAAAGAAGAATTTCACCACACAGGTGTCAGTCACTCTGCCAATCAAATGAAACCGAAAAAAACAAAATGAAGGACTACTCGGTTCCCAATTTACAAACATAACTTGCATAACTGATAATCTGTTTACAAGAAAGCACTTTAAAACAGTGCAACAAACCTTGTGCCTGCTTTACAAAGCTAGCTGGTGCAAGTCTACCACATGCACCACAGTGCTTCCCAAGTGAAACAATGAAAGCCCCCCAACACAAGTAGTATATGTACACATCTGAAATAACAGCAGTTTTAATTAAACATTTTGTACAAATAACCTTTAAAAAAACCCAATTAAAAGCATCTGTAGTGTCTGCCTATTCTACATATACAAATCTGTTAATTCTGTCAAATACTGTATGTTTAAAACTCCTGCACTTGCATGCTAGTGTTCGGAAGGTGAACAGGATCACTATCTGCAAAACCTGTTCTTATACTTTGAATGTCTCATATTTTTGGCTCTAGGAAGTGAAATGTTAAGAAAGTAGCTTTGAACTTGCGAGAAATGCAGTTGCAACATTTGCTAAATTTCCTTTTTCTTTACAACTTAAGAAAACAACAAGTTTGCTAACCTCAAGACTTTTTTGTCATTGAACAGTGCAAACAGATTACAAGAAACATAAGCAAGTTTAAAATACTAACTAAAGATAAAATAAAATTCGGAGATTAATTACTTTCTGCAAGCATTGATTTTGCCCCAAGCAAGTAGCAAGTTGTTCCTGCTAAACATCCCAAACGAGATTACTATGAGAAAACTTGTTGGCACACAAGCACATGCTCAATTTCGCTTTGCCCCACCACCACTGAAATTCTACAATATAGAGTAGGCAAAAATGGGGATGTCACTGCCTTGTCCACCATTCACATATTCAGGGAAAGGACATTTGGGGGGGTTACCAACACTCACACCAATTCTTTTCTTCTATAAAGCACCAACCTGTCCCGTTCAACCAAAACAGACATACCCCAAATGCCCACATGCATGCACTTGTCAAACTTGCAACACTTGAACAATGTACAGGATATCAAAGTTTCTTTCCAAGAAGACACACTGTTGATGGAAAAATGCAGTGCATTTAACAAACTTGGCCACAGTGAACGACCTCCTTTGATTTTGACACAACAAACCTTAACTGGACAGAAAGAGATAGCCGGAATGCACTTTTTTCGTGCCTGTTAGTAAAACCAATTTTGTCACATCGACTTTCTTGCAGAATGTCCAAAGTAAGCCTTAAATCACGCACAATGAGCTGGACATGTTGAATTGCAACAACTCCATCTCACAGACACCTTGGCATACACTCTGTGGTAGACTAGGTAAGCCTGAAACTTGACCAACAGCTGAAGAAGCCAGTTTCTGTAGATGGATTACTAACAAACCAGGACAGAATAAAGTTGTTTCCAACAAAGAATGCCACTCGCAAACTCACTTCCGGAGATCTTGCTTCGAGTACCAACACATTGGCTTTCCCACATGGACAGCACAAGATGGCATATCACGTTGACATGCATTATATGTTCAACGCACACACCATTACACGCACATTCACCATGTTTCACACATCTGGGAGGGGAGCTATTTACACGGAAGGCATGGCCTAGGAAGAGCTGGCCAGTGCCGACGACGTTGCAAAGCTGGATGCAGGTCGTCTGTGTTCATAGTTGACTAGACGCCGGCCAACCAGGTACCTGCAGTGCAGAAATTTCTTGTTTAATAAACAAGCCAAGGTCAATCTCTGGTTCGCTAGGTTACAAAACTGCAGACCCAACTAAAGTTGGGAGATTCCCGGTTTAAGATGAATGTGGAGGACGACACGAAAGAGTCACCACAAAAGAAAACAAATAAACACAAATGGGACCTACTTATCGTTCTTGATGTGCTCGTAGAGTCGGCAGAACTGTCGCACCTGGAACACCATGAACGCAGTGAAGGCACACAGTGCCAGCAGAGAAGGGTAAATCCTCCGAAGCACAAGGTTCTGTGTCTCTTCCATGGCCCCTGCACACGGAAACCAAACACTAGTGGCAGCTCCTTTCTAGAGACGCTACCAGAAGGAAGAGCAAGTGGCATCTTTGACAGAACCAATTCACACAAGCGTCAATATAAAAATGTTCTATCTGTGGGAATCCAAGCTGTTTTGTGTTCTAGGGCAGTTTATCTTGGTATTTTGCTCAAGCGGAGTCCTCGCTAGCCTGCAAGGTGAGTGGGATTGGGTTATAGCCAAATAAGCCTGGAGACCAAGTGCTGGTAGAGCCACTGTGTGGGGGCCTTAAAGGGCTTATAGCGACTTGTCTCTAAAGGCACTAGTGGACTCCTTCTTTCTGTCAGTACACATGTGGTCAGAAAGTTAAAATGATAGAGGGCGACCATTACATGTCTCTCTGTCAAGATAGGCTTGTGAAATCAACATAAAGTGAGCCTCTATTACCAACTAGGCTGGTGGCTTTGTCAAATCGACCAGCAGCAACTGGAGAAGATACAACCCAACATGTGGCTGCCGGTGCACCATAAAAGGAAAACTTTACTCCCTCGATTAATGCGGGCTTTGAAGAGCCACCTAAACCAGGCACACCTATCGCGCAAGGGAGAAAAAGATCAACAATATGCTTTCCCGATTTCCACAACAAAAAGAATTACATCAGCCTTGCCTCACCCCTTGACAATCAAATGTTTTTTTGTTCTTTTTTAAGATGTTTTTCAGTGGTTTGGTTTTGTTTGCAAAGGAATAGTATAAAGAAAGAATCAACGCACAAGGGTTTTTCCTAATTATCTAGCGGGAGCACATACAGTGCTTGGAAGTTGTTTAGGTTTAGAAGCATCAAATGAAAATACTGAAGCGAAAAGTTGTCACGTTTCTTTTATTCAGTTCCATTTTGGTGCATCCACTTCAAAGACATTTCAACGGCTTCAGATTCCTAACCGGAGGTACTTTACAGAACTTCTCCTTCAGATGAACAACTCTCATCCTCTAAATTTAACTCCGAAAGTGTTGGAAGTCTGAATCGGAAGAGCCAGTGCTTCCATTGGCACTACCGCCAGAGCGGCCGATATGCGAAGTAAGCATCACGTGTGTGGAGCATCTGATTTGGAAGCTATAAATAGTCCAGCAAAGGAAAACTATGTGCGAATATAATATTTACAGTTCACCAAAGACATAACTAATAGCAACACCTCCGGTGGTGTGCGCAGCTTCGCAATTCTGCAGGCACCTTAAAACGTGTAATCCCCGCCATACATGTACGGCGACGACCAGCAAAGGGTTAACTAAAAAAAAAAAAAAGATGATTGCAGAATGTTCCTCACAGATATGAAAAAGGCTATGCAAAATACTATCTCTTAGTACCATAAATTGATTAATAAATGCTGAAATTGAAAACAACTACACCACACCCCAATATTCCTCTCGACATTCGAGCTGTTCAGAACACAAAGGTTCCAAATAGTGCTAAGTCATCTGCAAGGCAAAATGCATTCACATGCAACAAGCCACTAGTTCTAAAAGAAAGGCCACCCTCCACTGTCAGTATATAAGCTGTGATCCTGTCTTATTGTCATGAGCTCACAGCTCTGAAAGCTATTCCCGCAGCACAAGTGCTGACCCATCCTCAAAAACTACATGGTTTCGTGGCAGTGCATGCAGTACAAGTGACTCACCAAATGCAGGAACAATGCTGCAGGCTAGGACGTAAGGCACAGCCAGTGCCAGACCGAGGGCCACCACTACAGGTGTCACCAAATCCACAACAATCAGGTGCAGATTGATATTACGCAGTCCATCGTGGTACATCTGCAATGGTATGCCAAGACCACATCGCTGAAACTTGCAAGTTGTCAACGCGCCAGCCCCGGAATTCCCTTTTAGAAACATATACCATGAATGTGCAATAAAGACAGCTTCATGTTCATCAGTATGTACCCTTCTACACTTTTAAGCCTGAATAATGGCAAAGAGGGAGGAAAGGGGAAGAGAAGGAGAGGGGATAGCTGTAGTCGGAATGAAAAAGAACCCATTACAGTGGAACCCCAGCTATTCGTCACCTGTTTATAAGACGTCCCATATTTAGCGACGATTTTGTGCAGGCCAGGCAAACTCCCCATAGAAATAATGTAATAGAAGTTTGGATTTCACAATGTGCAATTACATAAATAAGTTGGCCAAAATTGTTAAAAAGGGAACTACCCGATGCCGCAGCACTTTGGACGAAGGTGACGGGGTCGCAGTCTGCATACACCCACAATAGTGCTGCTCATTTATTTCTGAGGTTGTGGCACTTGAAAAGAAATTACTGATCACTTTTCATCTGAAAATGAGGTACGGTGTTTGCACGATTCTAACGCACACCCAATGCTAACGCACAGGCAGATTCAGCTTCCAGATATTCAAAAAGTAAACTGCTGCCGGTTCTACCATGCAGGTAAAATAATGCAGATTGAACACATTCCTCGTAGAATATATTTCATGAAATGCACGCCAACACAAAAACAAATGCCGTACACTAATCGCCATTGTCAGAGTCCAACAATGGTTCTTCGCTGCCCACAGAGGTAATCCTTGCTTTCGTCCAAAGCGTTTTAAAGGGGCCCTGCAATCATATTTAAGCGTCTACCTTTTTTGCGGTTTCCAGGTCTCTTGAGGTTCGGGCAAGCCAGCGGGCACGGAGTTAGTAACTAAATATCAGTCCGTCATATTTTAACCGGACGACGCGGAAACCTCCTCCACCTACGAGGGCGACCTGCGTTGGCGAAAGCGCGCGATATGTGACGTCTTTAGTCCTGGGCTTACTACTGGTCAAAACCGCTAAAATCTTTTCTTTTAGTCGAGATACAAAATATAAGTGTCGCGAACCGTTTCAATTATGTATGAAAATAGTTTTTGTTCAGTATTTTAGATCAGAAAAGAAACAAATGCAGTTTATAAAGCACGAAAACAAGAAGGGCCCGTCGACATACTCACCACCAAGCGGCGGAAAAAACGGCGCATACTAGAAAGGGCTAGTGGGATGAGGCGCCGACGAACGGCTTGCGTAGAAAGGTCCCGGATGTACGCGGCGGCGCTGCGGTCGTATACTGGCTCGAGGATCCGACCGGTTCCGAGTGTTCCGAAGGCTTTCGGCGCGGGCTTGGCTGGCGATTTTGCCATTTGGCGGTATGGCAGCGCGAAGTGGCCCCCGTTCTGAACTGATATTTACCCCGTGTTTGCTGTCGTTTGTGGCCAATGAAGTGTTATGCCGAATTAAGTCTTTAATCGTGCAGCAAAAGCAATGCGAGCCGCCCTGGCCGCCCGCTTCATACAGCCCATCCAACACGTGCTTGAGTGGCGCTCTCTTGAGCCGTCGACACGGAGTGCGGCAGCCGTGAGCGCTTGATGAGCTCACTATCCCTCCTCTAGTTCACGGCCACTCAAGCCAGGACCTACGACGTCATGATGGACGTTATTTTTTGCTTGTTTTTGTAATTCTAATTTGCCTATAACTTTTAAAATAAAGCGAAATTTGAGAAAAGAAAAGTTTCTTTAAGTTACTACGTTCAGTGCGCTCAGGATCGGTGCAAATTAAAATCAGTCAAAACGTTGTTGCAGGGCCCCTTTAAGTGCCGCGCTTCTTGCGCATGTACGAGTGCGCGACCGTCACCTTGCGAGCTCGTCGGGTTTCTGGGATGGCGAGGCCACGCAGTGCTGCTCCGTGTTATTTTTTCCCGCCAGCGTGATGGACTTTCGTAAAGCCTCCTAGTGAAATTATTTTTGTTTTTCCATCTTAAAACGGCAGACGCGAGTCTGTAGAGGAGAGAGAATGCGCGTGATACGCATACCAAAATGGCAAATATAAACAAATGGTCACGTTGGCGATGGGACTAGCCACCTTATACAGAGTACAGTCGACTCTCGTTAATTCAAAATCTCTTAATTCAAACTTTCGGATAATTCAAACTAACGCGCAGGCCCCATCCTATGTGTCTCAATGGGAAGAAACTCCTGATAATTCAAACTTTGCTTTATTCAAACAAATTTGCGGCCCCCCTCGAGTTTGAATTAATGAGCGTCGACTGTATTGCCTTTTTCTTGAGTTTTGGTTTTTGGTTACAGTTGTAACGTGCATGTAATTTTGGCCATTGATTTTGGCGAAAAAAAAGTGTGTTAGAATCGTGCAAACACGGTAAGTTGAAAATAAAATGTTATCATTGCCTTTACCACACCACACTCTGGTTTTCTTTATTTCTTTGAGGGCTTTATTCTTTAGCCTGGCAGATTATTAGCTTAAAAGTAATTTTAGAAGTTCCGCATTTTTTTTTTTTTTTTTTTCTGTGGGGCCGAGTACTGAAGTTCAAACATTGTTTTTCGGGTTATTCAGATTATATGTTTTCATGCAGTCCCATGAAGGTCAGAAGGAAACGAAAACAAAGAACCCAATCTTTTTGAGTTTTATCCTATCTTAAAACTACGAAGTGTGCGAATACCGAATAGTAGTTATCGAATCGAATACCGAATCAAATTAAGAAAAAAAAAAGCCGAATATCGAATCGAATAGTGATTTTATTTGTAGGAATTTTAGATTATTATGTCTGCAGAGTTTGTGCCTGGTGCAGAGTACGCACCTCGCACGGAACAAAAGCTCAAATGTGTAAAATTTTTGGTGGAAAACAAAAAGCAGCTGCTCATGGGCGTTGGGCACTAAATATCTAACCTTATAGAGCATACATAATCTATCCACACTAAGCGTCACAAAAAACCAAAAGTTACAGCCACACGTGCCTTTCTTGTTAAAAGCACGACTTAACACCACGACATGTCCTTTTTTATATTTATATATCTCAGAAAAGGGGCATTTTGCGATCTTTGGTCTCAATTTTAAGGGCGAAAAAACGCATCCAAGACTTTTTTTAACATAAATTAACAGATAGCTTTTAAATCTGAGTTAACAGTCTTAAACAATAAAATCTGATGTAAAACAAAGCATGTGGTTAGGTGGCCTGAGTCACCGTCCAACTGCCGCTATGCATAGATTTCTCCGTCCATCTATCCTGTTTAATACCTCTCTCAGACGGGCACCCAAAAGGACCTTTATGCCAAAGGCCTTTAGGATTTTCAAATTGCCTTTACGTTCAGCCGTGCCAGACAGCGCAAGTAAATGTCATTTAGACAATGTTTACAGCGATTGAAGTTTCGAAGCTCAATTCAAATGCATATATAAAGTTTTTCTGAAGCAAGCAATATATTATAAAAGACAAAATGACGAGTTTAGTCGAGTGATTACAACAAAGTCCTCTTCAAGCCCAAGCAAAGTAGTTTCTTGGCGATTAGCGGCAACCCTGGGCATCTCCCGCTTCAGTCCTAACGTTGCTCGTGCTCCGTCCTTTCCGTGCTTCTGCTAAGCTTTTGCCTTGTTCGGTTCTGTGTCGTGCTCGCCACTTGAGGTTCATCGCACGCGTCGGAGGTCCTCCAGATGATCTTCCCAAAGTCGTATCAGCGCCCAGGTCGCCTCAACGCTCCAAAGGAAGTGCGGCGACCCCTTCCTACTCGTCGACACTCGGCCGTCGTTCGATGTAAAGCACGACGTGAGAGTAAGATACAGAAATATATATGTACAAAAAGACATTAAATATATACAGTATGGATAGTAATATAAGTAGAGAAATAAAAGCTAGATAAAAATGTTTGTAAAGAAAATCGAGAGGAGGAAAACCGGAGTACCAAAGCGGACGACGCGAGCAGGCGACGACGAGGCCTACTAGATAGCTGGGGCCGTGAGTACAGAAAACTATTCGTAGAGCGAGATTTGTACAGAATATACGTGAAACACGCTCTTTCTCAATAATAAAAATATAAACGCATTGATTTTAGATATCGGTACAATCTTTTATTTCAAATCGCTTCTCTAGTGTAGACCGCTGCTAACGAGAGTAGGCCTTGAGCAGCCGTAAAGGAGTTGCGGGAACTCAGGTTCACGAAAAGGACCTTTACGCTAAATGCCATTTGAGTTGCCCTGTGGCACTGCCTAAATGACATGTACACTAAAGGTCCTTAGGCGTAAAGGTCCTTTTCGGTGCCCGTCTGACAGGGGTATTAAAGAGCCTAGATTTAAAAGAGGGAGCAAGCGAAACTGGAACCACTGAGACGGCTCCAGCGCAGATCGGTCGTGAGTGTGCATGTGTTGTGTAGTTGCGTGGACTCTTAAACCAGGAAGTCGAAAAAGTGTGAAGTGAAATATGACAGTGCAAAATGTCAAGGGAAACATACCTCGTCGATGACCCTCTTCAACCACCAGTTGGGGCCCATGAGTGTCACGGCACAGATGATCTTGGTGTGAAGGACCCCCAGTGCCCAGTCCTGATTGCGTGCATTGCACGGAGAAAAAGCAACAATTTAATTGGTCAACTTAGTACATTAGGACAGCACTAGCCAAATTCCGGCAGAGAGGTTACAGGCTAAATCTTACAGCATGTAAGCCCCACTCTGGCAGCAGTTGAATTAACGTCAGCAAATCAACCTCCTGGGCTTGAAGAGACCCTAAACTTCTAAAGAATGTTTTTTGCTCAAGTGCGAGGATAGAGAGCACATATACCTATATAAATGGATGGATGCTAATGGCTGACCTCCTGAAAAAACATTTTGAAGTGTCTGGAGTGCAGATGTATGCCTCAAACAAAATCCCCCCCCCCCCCCCCCCTAAAAAAGAAAAAAAAAAAAAAAAAAAAGAGAGAGAGAGAAAAAATTTTTTTAGAATAATATTTATATTTCAAGATTCATTTTGAGCGAGCGGAAATCTCATAACATGCTTCTATTTTGTTATGTCAAGAGATTTTGAGTGCACAAAAAAAACTGGCAGAAATCTAACACTTTGAAAAAAAAAAAAAAATGAATGCAAAATTTTTAATTAAACTCTTATGAATGCCTCTAAGCTCAATTCAATGTACAGAGCCAACATTCGTTCTTGCAGTGCTCAAGTATGCTGCGTGACACTGTTAGTGTGAATGCAACACAGACACTTTTTCACACTTCTTTTTAAAATGGTACCCGACGGGCACCATATTCTACTGCTCACATTAGTGCCCAAAATTATCACTTTCCACAACACTAAAAGTTTTGATGACAGCTTTTCAATTTGAAAAGAAAAGATTGAGGAAAACTGCGATTGCTCGTTTGTGCTAACAGTGTTTTGCTACACACAGCCCATTCAAATCACTGCTGCCTTCTTCGCCCCTTCGAGCAGTCACTTCTTGCAACTGCAACAAACTGGCTTATCAACCAACTGAAGCTCCAGAGGATGTCTGACATCATGCAAAACTGATGCCCACATTCTCAATGAAACCCCACTAGCAAAACAAACGGCCATTATTTACGGTATACGAATGGAGGGGAGGGACGGGCGACTTACATGCCACAGGTAGAGGAGAGGGGTGGTGTTGAGCGGCACCCTGAGCGGAATAATGACCACAAGGTCAAACAGAAGCCCCATCAGCAGAGGAATGAGGCCCAGCAGCAGGCTCATGGCCACGGCCGATTTTACAGACTGCAAGAAAAAAGCAATCGACGACCCCAATGGCAATCAACTCCAATTTTGCTTGGCCAGGCACTGCACAAACGGGCTGGCTCACTGGCATTAGCAAGGAAACAAGCCCCTGGCCCAGCATTTCACTAAGAGGAGGACTGTTCCTCCAGAGATCCCATAAACATGCCTGGAAAAAGATTTTTTCTACAGTATAAACAAAAGCACAAGCACATGTATACATATATGAAGGCTGTGAACAGCAAATGCTATTAAGTTGAAACGACACAGACCAGAAGCGAGATGTCACAGTTGCCTTTTATGCAAATATGGAAGTTTCGTCAACTGGAGCATACCTGTCTCCCAGATTTTACGTAGGGTCTACCAACACCTTGAATGGAAATTTGAATACGCTACTAAACAATGGCAACCGTGCCTTCCTATGCCCCCATGCGGAGAATTAAACGAGGCCATGCACTCAGTGTGTCGCTCTAGGGCAGGCACTCAACTCAAGGTTGAGGGATGTGGAGACTTACAATGAGCATCCAGGAGTGCAGCTTGGTGAGGATGGTGTTCCAGCCTCTGGGTAGCCAGCTGCAGAGCAAAGTGAGGCAGCGCAGCGCCAGCCAGCAGGAGTACAGCCCACACGCTGCAGTGTAGAACTCGTGCACCCGGCCACCGGGCATCAGCAGCAGCATCACTAGCCGGCCCATGCTTACTGTGGGTAAACATAGAAGGCAGGCGTAGCGGTTGTTAAGCGCATTCCCACTCCTACCACCGAGGGAATTTCTTTCCAACTCGAGAGAAGGTGGGCAAAATGCCTAGGCATATCTCGTTAGCAGGCAAACCAAAGAGTTTTTCTACAATGGTGCGCAGATATTTTCTACAGTCGCTCACCGATTTCTCAGCCTCCATCGGGATTACGTGCAAAAGTCTGAATACTGAAGCAGTCTGGAAAACCAATTTCATTTGAATTATGAAATTCTCACAAAACTTCAGATTGGTGGCCACTTTCCACTTGTTCGATGGAAATATTGAACTCTCGTACAAGTTCCGTGCCATACGGACTACTTTACCCTCGTTTGATAATCGCAGCTTTCTTCTCTGTTGTCACAGAGCTTTATTGGACTAGTTTTATTATGAATCTTCTGGCACTGTTTGACAATGTTCTGCCAGCCAAGATCCCTTTGCTACTAGGCCTATAGACAGAAAGCGCACTCGAATGATGGCAGGAATGCCCGGTGGCGAATGGCTACCGGCAGTAGGGAGCAGGCAAGAAACGATTTTGCAAACACGTCCGAAATTTTGGCATCCCAAAAACCGGCCAGTGACACAGATAAGGGTTTCAAACAATACGAATGAAATGTAGTTTTTGTAAAAATCGACACACTATGCAATGACAAGCCAGTACACCAATGTTGCTTGAACATTATTACAGCCAAATGTTTTTCTAACTCTAATATATTAAGACAATTTTGGTTTAAGCCCCACATTTCCCCTTAATATTTTATCGTAAAGGCTATACTGTCTGCCACCTACACGAGAACATGTGCCACAACGAAGACACTAAAAACGGGCCTTTAATTAATCTCGGAAACCTAACCAGAGCCCTCCAACGAATTGAGCCTTTCCCCCCAGCGGCTGGACAGCCATCAGGAAGAAGCAAGATTTGTCAGATTTCGGGCCACAAACTATATAAGATGGTGGAAAGAAACAGTAAAAGCACGGAATTATTTCATGTAGTCCAGAGGAAATCTCAAGGAAGTTGGCGAATAACACCGTCGTTTCGAGTCTTTCCTATTCTGGAGAAATACCCCGTAATTCATGCAACAACTCCCTCCCCACCCGATGTGCCGTGATACCACTGACTCTGGCAATAGGCCGACATGCCTCATTTACAGACGATGAAAGATTTTGGTCTTTAGCTCGGCACGCAAAGCCCATCCCGATCGCCAGAAAAGCACAGTACGGGCGTATCCCTTGACCCCTGCCAGGGAGCCCCTCTGACCTGGTACAGTAAGCAGGAAGAAGCTCATGGCTGTCAGGCTGAGGCAGATGAAGAGCAGCAGGAAGGCCACCCGAACGGGGAACCAGGGGGGCCTGCGGTATGCCTGGAATCCCGAAGGTCCCACCCCTTGGAGCAGGGCCTGGTGGGCAGCGGCAAGCACTCCCGGCTGCAAGCCTTCTCCCTCCCCTTCCTCCTCCTCTTCCTCATCTTCTGCTCCTTCTTCCAGAAGCTCTTCAAGGGCCTGCGAAGATGACCGACCACAATCGAGTAGAACACCTGCTGGCTTCATTGGCACCAAGCAAAACACCCCTTGGACAACTCCATTCAATAATGGTCAGATCCAACAGCTCACTGCTATCAAACATGTGCTGTCCTGCCTTCCGACATGACATTCATTAATGCAAACAAGTATGCGATTGATGGGGACACCATTATGTTTAGTTCACTGAGCTAACAGAAATGCTGGAAACGTCCAAGGCTTTTCCATTTTACCTTGAATATAGCTCATTTAAGTACTTTACATTAAACTTACCCTTGTAATGTCTACACCTCATACTCCACACAAATTTTTTAATATGACATCTCGAGGCAATAAAACACTGTACTCTGAAGTAGAACCGAAGATATCATATCACATCCAGTAATAAAACAGGAATGAGCCAATTTTGAATAGCACAACACTGTTGTTCGGGTTACCTGGAGCACATGTTGTGGAGGATCCACTTCAGGACTTGCCTCCGCCTCTGTTTCTCCCGTCGACACGGAATCTAGTGAAAGGTCTGTTGCATATCCATCCTGCAGGAGTCGGTTTGGAAAAACACGCATCCCGTGAAACAACAGTGGCAGTCATCAACTGCTCCCATTGTTGCCTGATGAGCCTCAGGCACCTTCACTATGGCCCTCAATATAAGCGGGGACACAGAGATCTGATGGTGCTATCGTATGGTCCCTTGCCTTATACCTCCTCAATCCAGAGTCATCATCATTTCGATTTTTATTTACTTGAAGGATACTGTGGTTTTTAATGAGAGCCATAGCAGGTATGATATACATCAATTCATTTTAGCATACATATACAGCTGAACCTGGTTCCAACGAAGTCGATGGGAATCGGAACCTGGGAGTCCCCCCGAAAAATCACTTTTTTTTAATGCACACGGCAGGTGATGGTCACGCACCATATAGCATAGCCTTATGTAATGGCTGCTGTCCTATTTTTGTAAACTTTCAGTACAAAGCAGCTGCAACAAAGTCATATTTCTGTTCCTTACTATAAAGTCATTTCTGCTTATTACAGTGGCCACGCTCCAAGATTGCCGTTTGGTATATGCACGTATGCGCACTTCAGCAAAAGTGCCATTCATTGAAATTCTGAGCCAACTAAGCTCTACTGTATATAGCGGCTCTTAGAGGCTCTATTTGGTAAGGTCCCGTTTATCGCGGCCTTCGGTATTGTAGCAGAGACGCGCGGAAATTTAAACTGGAGCTTAAGTTAACATATTTTTGTTTATCACATTATCGATATATCAAACTATTTTACGATCCTCTTTGAATTCGATACATCCGGGTTCCACTGCATACTTCCAGTCCATATACAGTTCATCATTTCAAGTACTACAATCCAGCCTTGAACATAAAGTGCTTCCAGCAGCTAAATGCTACTCATACATTAAGTGGCAAAAACGACAGTAGCATTTTAATATAAAAACATTGTAAATGCCCTTCAGTAGCTGGGAAGCCCAGTGGTATCTTCAGCTTCAACCACAGCCGTCGGGACCCTAGTCATGGCACAAATAAAAAAAAACTACCACATCTCCACGTGGTGAATGATGTTGATTGGGGCGAAGCTCTGGTGGTGCTTGTCTGCGTAGACGCTGAGCCGCAGCATGCCGAGCCTTTCGTTTGTTTTCATCCATGTCACGCTGCGGTCAAATGCTCAAATGCGTATATAATTACGTTCCATACCACACATTCTTTCTGACATGGATGAGAACGAACAAAAGGCTCGGCATGCTGCGGCTCACCGTCTACGCAGGCAAGCACCACCAGAGCTTCGCCCCAATCAACATCATTCACCACGTGGAGATGCGCTTTTTTTTTTTTTTTTCCCCCCTACACAAGCACGGGAGCACATGCTCACGTGCTCGTGAGCACGTGAGCTCACGAGCACGAGCACCCGACGCCGGACGGACATACGGACATGGCTAGCCCCTAGGGAGCTTCTCCCCTAAAATATTTGAAATAAAAATTTCAAAGAGAGTGTAGTTTACACGTCAAACAAATTTTTCAGCGGTAGCTGTTAGAGCCCCTTTCTGGCAAAATCCAGCGGCAGCCATATGCAAAAACCACATGATCACGGGGAGAGCGATAGCGTTGCCGCACTCTCCCTCTCTTCCCGACATGGTCGCACCAGCACTCACTCAGTTTTTCCCCAAACATGGGCAGACGACGCAAGATTCGCTCTCTGCCCGCGAAGTGGGAGTGGCAAGGATACCACACTGAGGAGAGTAGACGGAGGGCTGCAGTGGCGCAAGAACAGCAAAGGGCGCAGGAACTTGACTATCACGCACAAAAGTAAATCTCTACTAAAAGTAAAGCTCCTAAAACAAATCGACTAAATGCATACCTCCTAAAGCACATCTTTCAACAACGCAAGAGTTGCCACTGTCGATCGCAGCTCCCTTTGTGTGGTCGTTTGAAATCTCTTGATTCTGCCGCTTCTCTAAACTTTCTTGAGCAAACGTCACTTTAGAAATTGTGACTTAAAAAAGAAACAAGCGTGCCAGAGCAAACGAGGCCTTGCCAACCTGTGCCGAGGTGTCGGCAGAGGCATCAGCAGAGGCGTCGGCAGAGGCGTCAGCCGAGGCGTCGGCAGAGGCGTCGGCAGAGGCGTCGGCAGAGGCGTCGGCCGAGGTGTCGGCCGAGGTGTCGGCAGAGGCGTCGGCAGAGGCGTCAGCAGAGGCATCCTCGGGAGTGAGGGGCACGTCACCCAGCAAGTAAGAGCGTAGATCCAGCAGGTACGAGACGCACAAGCACCAGCCACGCACAAGGGCCTTCAGCCACTGCTTCATGTGACCCTGCTCCAGCAGGGTGGGCAGCACCACCTGCAGCAGAATCAGCTCCAGCGAGATCTCCTGCGTCGGGCTGTCGCTGCAAGGAGCGAGCAGACAAAGTGGTTACTGCCTTCTCAAGAGCCCCTTAGCTGCAGGCAGCGCTGAAGAAGGCTGCATTTTGTCGCCACACACAACTGATTTTGAGCCTCCAAATGCTCCAAAACAAATGGATCCACAGCCAACCCTCCGACACCCATAGCTTACCATGTCACAGGGTTGCCCAGTTACGTCGAGCAAACTCCTTTTTAAGGTCGATGATAAGCTTTCTGAAAAGTTAGCTGTCTCTTAGCTTTCTTCGGAGCTCAACTGCCGCAAAGCCGTTTTTGTTAACGTCAGCTTGATTTATAGACCAACTCAACTCTCCAATCTACCGCCCCTGAGGTGGCACGTGCTGTCGGCACTGCGCACATGCAGACACTTCACTCCTCCCGAATTTGGTTTCTGCACACACGCAAAGCCCACACCTGGTGTGGGCAAAGTGGACTTGTCTGTAAACGGTGTGATGGTGCATACTTCAAAAATTCATAAAAAGTTATCGGCGTGCACACACCCTCTAAAAAACGCAAACATACAAGGATCGTCGAGCCCAAGGAAGAGGTGGAAAAGATTGAAAAAAGAAAGGATTAGCATCCCAGTTAAACGGCCCTGGGTGCGCCGAAATCAACAATGGACAACGAGTGTCCTAGCCACGAGGAAAGATGGAAATTAATCAAAACTGGGGAAGCCCATGATCACGACTGTTGCGCAAGCATGCAGTGGCATTCAACTGCTGTGCTTAACTCCTCGTGCATGGTGCGTGAGAGAAGGAATATCAATCTTGAGTGGACATTTTCTACGGTAGCAGTGTTTGTATGCTATTAATTAGTGGTGTTTTTGAATGCTCGGAGCACGTAGATCCCTGAAGCAGGTGCACTGCATGCAGCATGTGAAATTTCTGTGCTCAGTCAGGGAAACTGCTGGTTAAGTAGGTACACAATGATGGGTTAGAGCAGTGGTTCTCAAACGGGGGCCCGAAGGCCCTATAGGGTCCCTGAAGGTTTTCTTGGTGTCCCTGAAGTCTTAGACCATCAATTGAGCCGAGCACTATACAATTTTTTTTTTTAATCCAGGCTGGCTGCCCCACAAACATAAATAGACGAAACCATGTGCATAAATGAGTAGGGTGGATTATTCTGGATTATTCTCCATTTTTACGGATGCAAAGTTGGTTTGCATGCACTCAGTTTTCTTCATTCAGGGGTGGAAACAAGCTTCAGCCTTTTGTAGCAGGCCTGGGAGCAGAAAAGATGCCCCTTTGGAGCAGCTCTGAAGTAGTAAAAGCTCCGATTTAGAGCAGCTCAGGAGCCACAAAAGTCGAGTTTCATGGCGGCATAAGTAAATCTTGGAGCTGGTCACCCAGGTCAAAATTGGGGCTCTAAACATGGAGGTGTTTTCCTTAATACAAAAATATCAAAAAGAAAAAGCATCTCAATGTTATGTTTCAGAACCATTTCCAAACATACCGTTTCCCTAAACATAACCCCTCCCATAGCATAAAAAAGCAAACAGCGTAATTGCAATTTATCCGAATGGCAGCTATTGAGAACTGCCCTTGTAGTGAGTTGGTTCCTCTTATGGACTTCCAATAGAAGGCATATTCAACAAAAGAAGCACAACTCAAGCCTCATGAAAAGAAAACATTGTTCCTATTTAACAGCCTAAATCACAAGTTCCATAAGTTGAAAACAAAACCCATTCAAGATGCAATTGTGTGGTATGTAAGAAATCCCAATACTTACTGACTACATTTTTCATGATTATAAAATACAAATGTTCCAAGTTCCTTTTTAGCAAACACCAAAATGCATTCCAACACTCAAGTAAGCAGAATAGAAATCTACTCTATCTAATAAAAGGACAAACGAAAAATATTGAAAACGTAGTCATTTCATTCCTGCTCATACATATGCCACTTGGGCCCTTACTAAAACAAGCATGACTGAATAGAATAAAAAAAAAAAAACTTGTTTAAGATTTTGTTAAGAAAGAAAGTGACTGAAAAAACACGAGTCTTTACAGATGGGGAAACCAATTATAGTTTTTACTGTTACATTAGGACAGGAATGAGGAGCGCAGAAGCGGTCTTGGCAAAAGCAAACACCCTAAAGACACAAACAACAAAATTATGCCAAATGTTTAATTTTGTAGAGTATTTATCGCTTTCTTCAGAGATTAGAAGATATGTGAACACATGCCAGTAGGCTGCTAGGTATGTTTAGATACCGTAAAGTCCTAAAAAAAATGCCCACTCAAAATTAAAATATAAATGTAAAAAAATGTGAAGTAATATTCGAGGTTGCGGCAGTACAATTTGATTAAATAATTGGTGATAAGCACGGCGGGAATTCGCTACGCACCCCAAGCCCATATCACAAGCGAATGACGTTTTAGCGAACAGCGACGTTTTAGCGAATAACGGGTGCGCGCGTCAACCCCCTCCCCCTGCACTGCACTTTCGCCGCTTCGCGGCGGCAGTCTGCGGCGACTCATTAGAAAAAATGCTAACCCACTTGACTCCCACCCCAAGTAAGTGCCTCCTGTACTCCCCTGTCACGGGAATGGCAGCCAAACACGGATGCAGCACATGTCCTAGCCATGTGCTGCATCCTCGGCATCCTCGGGAGTGAGGGGCACGTCACGCAGACGGTACGAGCGTAGGTCCAGCAGGTCCCTCATTAGAAAAAATGCTAACCCACTTGACTTGACTTGACCCCCCCCCCCCCCCCCCCGAAGGGAATGCCTCCTGTACTCCCCTGTCACGGGAATGGCAGCCAAACGCGGATGCAGCACATTCGCGCTTCACAGTGCACGCAAGAACCTTCTACAAACTCCAGTGTCACGGGAACCGACATCGCGAGCACAAATCCAGAAGAAAAAAAAAGGGGGGAATGAATTAGGTATTTGCATGTCATGGGAACGGATACCGCAGATTGCGGATGCTGCAGATTCGTGTGTCACGGTACGATAAACATGAGGCAACCTGCGGTGAACGCCCTTGTCACACGTACCGATACTGCAGATCACGCGGTTAATGTTTTGGGATTTTTATGTTCTAGATCAGGAGTTCTCAAACTTTTTCGTCCCAGGGAACCCCAGCAAGCATCAAAAAGTCCCCAGAAACCCTCCCCCACCCTCTCCCTTTGTCGCCAACCAAAAATACTGGGCATTAAAGGCCTTTAGATAGTGAACACGAGTTTATTGCACTGACAGAATAACACGAAATGGAGGACTACAGACAAAATGAGAACGCAGAGGGGTTGATTTGGTTCACAATGTAAAATACATTAGTGCGAAAGGTGACGGTGCTTTGGGTTAAACTAGGGGGGGGGCACTGCAATTTCAATGCTCGCAGAACCCATGAGACCAGCTCGTGGAACCCCTGTGTTCCACGGAACCCAGTTTGAGAACCCCCTGTTCTAGATATTCAGGGGTTCATCCAAAACTTGACGGTATACGCGATTTAATGTGTACGGTATTTCGAATACATGCGGCCATGCTCAGCGCCACCGTGCAAAGAAAATAATAAAGTAGTAAACAACGAACTGATGTTTTAGTACTTCTGACAAAGCCACCTATTCATGTCTCATTTTAGGAGATCAGACAATTACACGCCCGTTGTTGGCTGAGCATTAATGGCACGAAGCAACGCACCCAAAGTGCTTGGGAGGCACTGGTATGGGGAACGGAAATAAACACACAACTTTTATTGTGTGCGGCTCATATTTGTCCAAATACAGTATACTTCTGAACAATAAAATTGTTTACTTTTCCTCGCGTTCCACACGGATGACTTACACAACCAACTCGCGTGGTTCACTCTCGTGCTGCTGGCACTCGACAACTTGTCAAAAACCACGAAACGAAATGGAACACTGTTCATTTACCTGGTCCAAAATAAATCATGATCATTTTCGTTCAATGAAAATTGGCATTTGGTGCCTGTTTTCATCAAACAAAAATTAACTGCTTTAAGAAAAAACACAAGCCTAAATTTTTTTTTTTTTTTTTTTTTAATTTGTTTTTTAATTTTGAGGTTTTCAGTTTTAGAAACTAATTATACACCCTTAACTAAATTTCATGACAATACGCCAAATAGTTACGTTAATATAAAATATTTTCAACACATTGTGAGGCAGTAAATAAAGTAAAGGAGTTCAATGTTTGAATGCATTTTTCTCAGTTCCACTTTTTGCTGCAAATTTCATACGAAGGAATCTTTTGTTCGAAGGTGAAAGTATTCTGTTACCACAATCAAGATGTTTCTGAACTCTTCCACTTTATATTCAAGCAGTCAAAATGGTGCTTATTAGCTTGATTTGCATATCATAGATTTCTTAATGAAAAGTGACACACCATCTTATGCAGGTATGTAAATTTGTCCTAGAGAGCTGAAACTTTGCACAGTACACCTACATCTGAAGCTAAATCTCCCTAGCAAATTTCATTCCGATCACTTGAGTAGTTCAAAAGTTTGACCTCTAGCCAGTGTCCCCCCTTAATGCAGTTAATTTTTGCCAGTTAACTGCTTCCCATTAACTGCTTTGGCGCAACGTTTGCACTTGGAGGCAGGATGGCGCAGCGAAAGTGGATTGGTGCACAATTGGCACAGTGCTTCTACCCCTGTTCATTTACCCGGTTGTCATAGCCATCATTCATACTACACCTTGCCCCTGGTGGATGGGGTCCCCCATCACTTCCCCCGATCCAAAAGGAGTCCCCTAAACATCTGTGGTCAAGAACCACAGGGTTAGAGCATTGAAATTCCTGAAGCAGGAACTTCCCCCAAATTTAATGCAAGGTCAGTATAGGCAGGCTTATAATGATCGCTCAGAAATGGGGAATTAAGCTGGAGACAAGTGGGCGTAAGCAAAATCAGTGCTATCCAGCGACCGGTTCGCTCACCTTGAGATGATGACGTGGTAGGGCAGGAACCCGGGCAGAAGGGCCTGGATGACACGCACGGGCACCCAGACCATGAGCAGCACTGTGGTGCCAAAGATGACCAGCGACACGAGGAAGCGTCGCACGTGTTGCAGAATGGGCAGGTGGATCATCTATGAGGGAGAACGTTCCTTTTCGACACCTGGTTTTGCACGCTGCACTGGCCGTGCGCAAGGAATGCCTAGCTAATAAAACCAGCTGCGAAAGCTATTCTCAGACTCACAATAAACGGCACAACTACTTATTCAGGTTAAGGGCACTCCTCTCTTAACATCCTCGATACAATTTTTTTTTTAGAATGTGCATGTTCCACGAAAAGCATGCAAGAAAACAGTCGGGTGTTTTGGTGCACCTTTTCCTCCCGGAAGTGGGACTGTGTAGCAAAGCTGAACCGGCACAGCACAGTACAAATGGCGCGGCACAAATGGCGCGGCACAAATGGCGCAGCACAAATGGCGCGGCACAAATGGCGCGGCACAAATGGCGCGGCACAAATGGCGCGGCACAAATGGCACAGCACAAATGGCGCGGCACTTCTGCCCCTGAACTACCCCCCACTTCCCACTAAATATTGAGGCCCTTGCTCTCGATACCTGCAGCTGCTAGCCATCTGCCCCCACACCCCCAGCAGCTTCCAAACAAATAAGGGCTGACCTCCTGGATAGGGTTGAAGTCGGGGTCGTTGAGGTTGCGGAGGAACCAGAGGAGTCCTGGCCGGAGCACCTCCCGCAGCAGGAGCACGAAGGAGGCAAAGTAGAAGACGTACACCATGCCAACTAGCCAGTGTAGGAACATAAATGTGCCTGGAGCCAGCTGGAAGCTAGACTCTCGATCCGAGAGGGTGGCGTCCAGCATCGTCTGCAACGCACATGCCCATCCTTGGTTAGCCGCTTGGCAGCCGTAGTTGCCAACACGTTTTTCTAAAGCAAATGCCCAGCTGTTCCTAAATCGCTTCAAAGGCCAAAAAAAAAAAAAAAAGACGTCGCGATGTGGTATTTTAAAGAAGGTCTGCTAATCCACCTAAACAGCAGACAAAACTAAACCTTTAACAGAAACTGCAGCTAGTGCCGACCTCCTTTCAATAGTGCCACACCACTGTGTTTACACTGCGGTAAAACTAAAAATTAAAGAAAAAAGAAAAGTAATAAAATGTTTTATCAATTGCATTCAGTATTCACGTCGGGTTGTACAAATAGGATGGAAATGCAGCAAAGGCTCGAAGGAAGAACTTAGATAGTTACCCCCCTCCGAGACTTCAAGTGACAATCTCAAAGATTTCAAAGAGCGCTAGCTATTTCAGCACCCTCGAAAGGGTTCAGTTCCTTGGGGGAAACCTTAGCCACTATTCCATGGCTTACTTAGGCACCTAAATTAGATTAGGATAATCTAATTTAGGTGCCTAATAATCTAATTTAGGAAACATTTAAGATAAACGGCACCTAAATTTTCGAGCGAAACGGGACGTAAATTTTCATTGACTGCAACGCGTCATGTGGTGCTATTGCAACAGTGCCATCGTTGCTAAGGAGCCAGCCAGACTGTTGGTGGCGCAGCGGGAGGGTGGGACGCGGGCATGCACTGGCCTGACATTAGGCCTAAAACAATAGGCCTATCGTTACGCTTTGAGGTCTAACGCCGTCAACTGGTACCCACAGCTAGGGCGATGATGATGACGGTGAGAGGACATGTGATTTCAGCACGCGCCAGCCGCGCTTTGCACTCCCGCCGCCGCCTCACTTAGTGGCGCAGCTGTCACCAACGAGCCAGGGATGCTTCCGCATTCACACCTCATAAGAAGCGCCTAGGTGTCCTCGGAGTTTTTTTTTTAGCTTTCCCAGACAATGTAAAATACAAAGCTAAGATGGAAATGATTTATTGCCGCAAGGCCAGAAATGTTCAGTTCATCTCGAAAACTCACGAGGGAGCAGATGTCGAGCCACCAGCCGCAGACGAGGGGAAACAGGCCAATTTCAACCACTGAGAGAAGAGACACCTTGACCACAACATAGCAGAGGCCCAACAGCCGCTGGGTTCGCCTCAGCTTGGCCAGAGACGCCAAGGCGTGCAGCAGCACCAAGGCAATGCCCACAATCACGTAGCCGCACAGCGTCGTCAGCAGGCCCTCAAATTGGGATGCCGTCACCTGCAACCGAGGAACGCACGTCATCAGGGAGTGTATAGGGTGTGGAACTCCTCATGACCCTTTGGTTTTGCAATATCCAACAGTAGACGAGTCTTGATTCATTCAGGAAAAAAAATTATTGTCTAAAAATTAATTCTGTGATATTACGGTTTTTTCGTTCCAATTTATCCACTGTTATAGCACCTCTACCACATACGATAAGTCAA
Organism: Ixodes scapularis; assembly: GCF_016920785.2. Taxonomy (NCBI): domain Eukaryota; kingdom Metazoa; phylum Arthropoda; class Arachnida; order Ixodida; family Ixodidae; genus Ixodes; species Ixodes scapularis. The sequence continues at coordinate 51,355,011 of NW_024609884.1, forward strand.
ATTTGAGGGCTTTATTCGTCAAACTAATGAAGGGCACCTGGCACGTCCCAGCAGAGGACTGAGGATTAATTTCGACACCTTGGGAATTTTTTGATGTGCAACCGAAATTTTAGTTATATGGCATGGCGCCTTCCTCGCAATAAGCCTTCATCAGATAGTAGGCACCTCGGCCGGGGTTCTAACACGCCAAATGAGGATCAGTAGGCCGACACTTTACCTCAGAGTCACAGAGGCAGCACCATGTAGGATAAAAGCTTCTAAATAACTGACAAATATAACCTTTCTCTGATGCTCTCCAAGGTCAAATGTAATACAAGCCCAAAATAAATATACAAGGACATAAAAATTTGGATTAGAGTCACATTAGCATAACACTGGCCTAATTTATTAACAATATCACACTGGTCATAAAGAAAATATGCAAGCTCTCATGACGAATAGCCTCAACAAACACACATACACACAGAAAAGTAACTCACATAGTTTTTCAAGCGAAATCCCAGGATTGCAAACTGGCCAATGTGGTAAGGACAGAATGCTGCAAAAACGAAAAGATCAATATTGATGATAGCAAGTAAAATCAAACAAAAATATTTCAATGGTTACTGCAAGCAATGAACACACAAGTAACCAGAAAATATATAGAAGATGAAAGTTTAACAAGCGAGTCACAGCAGCACACTCACCAAACACAAGGATGAAGAGCGTGTTGAGCGAGACCACCCAAAAGACGTGCTCCTGCATCACACAACATCCACTCGTTAAAAGTCTGAAAATGAGTTTAAAAAAAAGTATTTCGAAGTTCTTACCAGAAATACCAATGAACCATCAAGTCCAAGGAGCTGCAGAAAGAACACAAGGCACCTGTCAATTCTTCCCTGTCAAGTGAGGTGAAACGTGTTAAAAAGAAAATAGAAGCAAACTTGCCCTTTCCCAAGTGAGTTCCTCGGCTGCTCTGTCCCACTCGATAGGATTCCAATTGATGTCATCTGGGCAGACACCAGAAAAAGAGTCAGAAAACATAACACGATAAATGTGCACCTGCTTAGGTGCTTATATATAACATAGGAGAGGTAATTAAAGACAAAATGCAGTACTGGTATCTTTAAAGGGCAACTCAGCTTAATTCCAAAAATTTTAGAGTAGAAACAGCCGACTCATTGTAAAATGCATCAGGACTGGATTATGCAGCAATGCGGGGATCTTAATAAATATACAATTAGAAAAGGGCCTCTGCTACGGTAAACGCCAACCGAACGGAACTATATGGTCAGTTCATAATAGAGCCAGACAGACTTTTTCCATACTCAAGCCTTCGAAGCATATCGTGTGAATGCACCACCATGCATTCAACAACATGGTCTGCTAGGTGGTAGATCTAGCAGACTTCGTTCAAGAACAACATGGCAATTTAGTACAGCGCTTCTGATGCGGCAAACACACTAAGACGTTGCAGGGACAAAAGACAGGGACACACAGGTAAAATGTTTCACACAGTCAAAACTTCTAGTTAAGGTCTATAAGTGTCCACTGAACAAAAATGTAGTTAAATGAGGGCTTGTTGTTGGGCTAGTTGGGGCATGAAGCTCAAGAAACTCGTAAGTGCAAACAAAGACAGACACGATGAAGGGGACATGAACAAAAGCTTGTCCATGTTGCCTTCTTGGGAACAGTCTTTGTTTGCACCTACAAATTTTTTTGTGTTTTTAAAAATAAAAAGCTTCCACTTATTTATCTCCAAATTGGAGAAAGGAGAGAGAGATAAAAGAAACTCGGTTGTTGCTTGACGAGCCTCTCTCTCCATCAGCAGCAATAAAAAAAGCAACCACAAACACAATATTTTTTAAAGCAAGATGCAAAACAAAAATAATGTAAAACACACAAAAAAACTAAAATCATACAATTAATTTAGTAATTATACAGGGTGTCTCAAATAGCGGCCAGGCTCTTTGTAAATTTTATAGAAAAAATGCACAAACTGTGGGAAACGCTGCACAAAATCATAGTGTGATAGGTTAAGAAACCGGTTTTTGTAGTCGATTTAAAAAGCCTGGCCGCGATTTGAGATGCTCTATACATTTATAGCATAGATGGGTTAATCTTAAACAAATAATGACCGTATGTTTTGAACAGATTCATTCAGAATTTCAATGCTATGAGCACAAAAACAATTTAAAAGTTGGGGAAGTGTACATTTTAGCATCTGACTGCCGTAAGTTGCACTGGAGTGCAGTACTATCCATGCCCCAGACCTACAAACATCATACACTGCTTCCCTATGCTCTAGGTGAGAGATTGCCATGTAAATCTTTTGATTGTGTTTAAAAAATTGTATGAAACAGCGAGTATAAAGTTATAATGATTTAAATTTGCACAATATTTAGTTTATTAAAGAGTACTTTCCTATGATTATCATATGTAACACAATGGGAAATATACATTTATATATAATACCAACAGCCCTTCAGTTTATTACATGAGGTTAGTGTCATCACAGACCATGAACTGATTAAATATTATTCCCACTACTTTTACACTTTCCATTCTATCTATATTATTTGCACCAAGCGAGAGGACAGACATGCATACAGTTTGTATTTCATGATCTAAATATAATGGCTTTTGTTTTGTTGACATTATTTGTAAAGAATTTGATGTTGCCCAATAATTTCACATAATTAAGAATTGATTTGCATTCTGTATAATTTGCTCGGCATCATTCCCTCAAAAGAATACACCGGTATCATTGACATAGATAACATATTTAACTTTAGTGTCAATATTTACAATGTCATTTATATACAAGTGGGCTCAATCACTACCTTTTCGGTGCACCTGCTGTTAATGGCCCGAGACCATATATCTATTTCTACACATTGATACCGATCCCGGAGATAACTCCTTATCATATTTAGTACAACATTGTGCACACCTAAAATATACAACTTTTGAATTAGCCTCTTATGATAAGCTCCCCTCCCACCTCAAGTTAATATTGAGGTCCCGCACATACGCAGCACGACACCAAATCCCCGCGACAATCCGGTGCACACCTTGAGCGGCGTTGTTTACGTCGTTGACGTCTCCCGCGGCCGGGATGTCCTCGGCATGATGTGGCGCCGGTCCCAGTGCTCCTGGGGCGCCATTCACATCGTGCAGACCGTGCTCTCCGCCCGCCGCTGCCTCTCCGAGACCTTCCTGGTTCTGCAGTGACCAAACCAGAAGGCCCAAAGGGCAACTGGGCTCTCGCGCTATGCCCCCAAAAGACACAGTTGCTGCCTCTACACAGAAGAGAGAGGCCGTTCAAAATACACATGGGCAAAAGAAAACATTTTATACTCCGCTTCATTGTAAAGTTGGGCCATAGTCGATGCTACGAGCCGATGGGTCAATCAAGCAGCACCGAAACTGCAAAGTCAAGGCGTTTGTCGTCTTTTTGTGTGTAAGTTAGTCTACTAATCCACTCTGGTGCACAGAGTATGCCATCACCTAGAGCTTTTAGTACATTCATACGTGCATCTTTCACCTGTGACTGTGCTCAGACTTGTGGTAAAAGGATATGGTATACTGAATTTACTCACATAATGAACGCACTTTGTTTCCCAAAAAATTTACATATATTTGGGGGGTGCGTTCATTACGCGGGGTAAAAACTTCTACATTTACACACTTCGTGCAAATGTCATATTAGGTGCCAATATGACACAGCAAGGTACTGTGGCATGTCTCTACTGATGAAGACGCACCCATGGCTGGCTGGGGGTGCGCCACAGTAACCAGGCTTTATAATTGCGAACCTTTTAGGGCGCTTTTGGCGTGCATTTTGCTGGAGGAAAGGCGCCCTACGAAGCTCACTCAGCACGGAGAGCAATGCGACCGTTCTTAGGCCTAACCACTTTCAAGCTTTTACTGTCTGAAAGCGGACCATAGACGACGGCGTGTTTGTTGACATCAATACATCCGGTAGGCGAAGAATGTCCGGGACTGGGCAATCCCTCAACCCAAGCTCCTTCACGTGTGCGCGCCGCTCGGTTCCACGGTTGATCACTTCTGCAACTACACACTTGCAGCCATAACGAGAGCGACTTGGCTTGGCCTGACTTGGACTGACCGCTTGGCAAAAGAAAATTGGCTTGGTGGGCTTAGCGGCTAGCTAAGTTGGACGCAATTTGAGACTCGTGGAGCTGAAAATTGGAGGTGCGTTCATTCCGCGAGGGAAAACAAATGTAGGGCCCTTCCACTTCACGTGAAGATGGAGGACCAGCGAAGCTGTTATCTTTACGACGTCTAAGACGATGTCTACAGGGGTGGAAGCGGGCTAGAGACTTTTGTATCAGGGCTGGGAGCAGCAAAAGTCCCACTTTGGAGCAGTTTTGGAGCAGTAAGACGCTCGCTTTAGAGCAGCTCGGGAGCAGCAAAATAAGTTTTGTAGCCGTAGAAGTAGGTTTTGCAGCAGGTCACGGAGGTCAAACAAATGTCTAAAAGTGATTTGTTGTTTCTAAATGTGAAAATGTAGCAAAAATATATGCATGCACATCCCAGAATAATTTTCAAGCAACATACATACACATTTTTCTATTTCTATTGCATTGAAATATGGAATATTGGCAATTTATGCAAAGGAAAGGCTTTGAGAACCATTCCGGCAGCAGGCAGAGTAATGATAGACTTTATATGGGAGGCCCCGACAATAAAAGCCTAACTTGAGCCACGCCAGTACAAAACCGTCTACTTAATAGACCAATTGTAAACATGTATCCAGAAAACTAAACCACTGCAAGGTGTCAGATAAACTACCTTCGCTGACTACAGTTTTTGTTTAATAAAGAATACACATGTTCAATCACTACTTAAAAAGCCCTATATCAAGTTTAGTAACAAAATACAAGGCTACTGACATTTGACAAAAATTCAGATGCAAAAATAAAATGTGTATTTTATATCTTTAGACTACCACAGTCACTCGCACATATGCAGCTTTAAGCATCGACTAGAAGAGCAACGCAACCTTATGTACTCCATAAAATGCTGTGCATTGCGTGTCTCCATAAAAAAAATTAAGGTACCACAACATGTTTCAGAATAAAGCAGTCCTTGCTGACCTGTTTTCATTAAATACAAATGTTCTAAATCCCTGTTCATAAAATACAGTAATCCCTACACCCAAGTTAACATACAAAGCTATATCTAATTACTTTGGATGGAAAAATATATTGTCTTAAAAATATCACAGCCACTAATACATATGCAGCATAAACACTGACTAGAAGAGCCCACAGGCTCCATGTTAAAAAAAAGGGTTGTGACTAAGCTGAATCTGTGTAATTTAGATACAATTGAAGTTCACCTTTTTTTTTCACAGTTTGAAGAGCAGAGTCAATTTCTTTTATGCGCTCGAGTACTATGGGCAGTTTAGAGTTCACATCTCTTAGCAGGTGTCCACTCCCCACCTTGTCCATGTCCTTAACTGCCTCACCCTTGCTTATGAGTTCTTGTGCACTCAGTAGAAGTGCTTTAAGAGAAAACAGTTTGAACGAGACTGAAAATGAGATGTAGCTGATCAGGCGCTGATCCCTGCGGGGCAGGCTGCCTTCTTACGTGACAAAAAGCCCACCAACTTCTCTCTACCCTACCCTACCCTACCCCCCCCCCCAAGCAGAAACTTATACGAGTAGAGTGGCTATAGCAAGTTAAGGTGCGTTCTTGACAGGAATCGGCAGCGTGGGAGTGTTGTACGGCATTTCTGATGTAACCCCCACTGCTCCACGCTAAAGGAAAGAAACAAAAGAGTGTGTAGCACTGCCAATTAACCAACTCGCTTAAGATCGCGGGTATTGCTTTCGCCAGTGGTTTGACGGCGGTAGACAACACACGACAGCGTGCACATTCGCGCACACAATGATGGTTTTGGTTTCGTTTTGACAAGACAAATTGAGCTCGAGAACGGATGTGCCTGTGCTCGCGATTCTTCACGGCTAAGCGTCCAAATATGGTAGGCTACCAAATAACAGGTAAAGCTAGTAAAGACCACTTACTTCTGCTCATGTTAATGGCCAAGGTAGCCCACCGGTGCCGAGGCACCAACTCCCACGATCACGGCAAATCGGGACCACGGGCAACTGCATGCGCGCTCCAACCGCGCCAACCAACTATGCCCGAAACCAAACCGATGTGTTGGTATATAAACACTTTGTAGTAAAAAACGACATTGCACTCTCGATGAACTAAAATCGACGCCTCGCCCTGAGGTTAGACATGGTCCGGAGCCCCAGTCGAGTTGGTACGAGTCACCCGCAGTGACACCTAACCAAAAGTACACACCTCATGGTGGCCCCTGGCCAACCGTTTTCCGCTGAATTTAGAGAAAACACTAAAAAAAAAAAAAAGTTGAAATTGGCGTTTTGGAGCAGGCTGGCGCAGGGAAGTGAATTGGCGCAGGGTGGCGCAATTGGCGCAGCGCTTCCACCCCTGTGTCTAGAGGACGACGTCTGGGGCGACCTCAAGGACGACCTCGAGGACAATTTCTAGGGCGACTTCTAGGACAACCTCAAAGACGACTTCCAGGACGTCCTCGAGGAAGACTTTTAGGAGGACGCCTAGAGAAATTTCAGCTTTTCCACGCTGGCAAAAACCAGAGTGGAAAGGCTGAAAAGGTTGCCGCCATCTATGAGCGACGGCGGCAAGCCGGTTGTCTGGTATCCGCCGTCGCTCATAGATGGCGGTAGCTGTCTGGAGTTTTGTGTCGACATTAGTTTGTCCACGGACACAATACTGGGAAAACCAGCCCTTAACAGCTCCGCTGTAAAAAGTCCAAATATTGGTACCCGCTGTGGGGGGTGCGTTCATTATGCGAGTGCATTCATTATGCAAGTAAATACGGTAATACAGAAACTTTCTTGTGGCGAGCCCACCTGCAAAAAATGTCTGGCATGCAGAACGCACCTGTGGCTCTTGCTCAAGCCAATCGGGGCCTTCCCCGTGGATGACTTGCTCCCGCAACCATACTAGGCTGATGAAGGCGCACAAGGTGCAGGTGACGATGCAGCAGCCATACAGGCTGTCCGATAGCACATTCTCCCTGCATACACACGCCAATCAATCAGACATTAATTGCTTGTAGAGCACCCTTCTCTCCCACTCTATTGAGATGGTCCGAGAAATTTGTGAGTATGTTCAACATATTTTTTTTCAATTCAAACATTTATCGACAGAATCTCGAGCCCACCACCAGCAAACATCTAGAGGAAATATAATTAGGTTGAAAAATGCCTGTGAAAAGCTTTGTCTTGCTTCCTTAATACAAGCAACAAACCTTGATTATGGCATTCACACACTTAGCAGCGCCTTGCATGAGGTTACAGAAGCTTACTTTATAGATGAATGCAAGCAAAGCCTTTGGGTGGGGCCATACTCTCCGATGGGAGCAGTGATTGTAAGGTCTTGGATGCTTGCCAAACCCACTACAGGTCGTCAAAATAGCCTGCTCGTAAGCTACGCTGCATCTTCAGTGTTTATTCCAGGCCACGCTGTCAAATCTCTAATTCATACAATTTTAATTCTGAGGCGTACTGAACAAAACACGGTATGTATGTAGGTTTCCTTAGCAATTTCCTCTAAGAAGAGCATAAAGGCAAAGTCAGGAATAAGTCGAAACTTGAATTTCATCTGAGACAGGAAAGCCGGGGGTGGGGGTTGAAAGAATTACCAACTCACGTGGACAGCATGTCCAGAGGTAGCGTCAGCAGTGAACTGACAGACCCCGTGAAGAGACATCGGTAGATGCGACCTGCAGGGAACAATTTGCGTTCTACCCATTTCCGGCCCATTTTTTTAATGCACAGCATCCCGAACCATGCACAATTGAGCCAGTTTTTTTAAGCTCATTACCAATATGGCCTCGGAATTAAAATTTTTGAGAAAAAAAATGTTTTTTTCGCAAATGATATGTTTATTAACTTCCAAAGAATGGTTTCAGAAACTTTCATTTATAAACATGCTGGATTTATCTTTTTGCAAGCTTTATGTGTTTTTTTTTATTTAGCACTGCTTCATACTCGTTTAAACATAGCCAGAACGTCTCACCCTCATTGGATGTGCCATTTACTCTAGATTTAGCCTGTAGAAGCTTCCCAAGTTTAAAAGTACCAATGGCCAGGAGAACCCTATACATTCAAACAGAAAAAATCCAGAAAATTCGGTATGAGCAATCTTATAGGTTGAGACCCAAAACAGGCTTTACGATTGGTCCTACCCGGTGACGTGATACTGTGCCATCTTCAGTAACACCCTTTCACAGTATCTTCCACTTCAGATCCTATTCCTGCTTTGCTGCTCTTCCTTAGTATGATTTGCCTCCTAGTTCTTGCCAGTTTACCTGTCAAAAAATGCCTGCTACAAAAGTTAGCTAGCCTACAAACGACACAAACTGGTAGATATTTTCAGGGAAACAACGAAGTCTCAAAGGGGATCAATCCTAATGGGGTTCAATTCGCCCTGAAAGTTTCAATCAAATTGAGAGAACGGTTCAAAAGTTGACCCTCCCAGGCAATGTCCCCCCTTAAGAAATACCAAAGATTTCCTTTGTCTTTACTAAAGTGTAAAGTGAGACTTACAGGCAGTGAGCGGAACTATGCCCAACCAGGCAAAGGCCACCACGGTGTAGTGTAGCCAGTACCGTATTGCAGTGCCCAAGCTGCTCAGGAGCCCACTCACAATGTCCCGGATCGGCAGTCGCTTTGGCATGTCCGGCGAATAAACTGAGCAGGAAAAATGAACAGCAATGGTGAGTTCAATTCAACTCATATTTCTGTGAAATAAATGTCTACCATCAGAATTCAGCAAAAAAACACAGACAAATTTGATGGAGGAAATTACTGAAAGGACAAATGCAGGCGCAATCTCGGCAAACATTGCAGGTTGTGTCAAGTAATAATGCAAAAATATAAGATCAGAACTTCAACAGATACCAGTGAAGTAGGTGTGGGCAATGCATACATACTTCACTAGCTAGAATTCAAACACAACGGCGACAAAACTTGCGTAAATATATTAGACATCTCAAGTCAAAGAATGTGATTATGGATTTGCCAAGGAATGAGCAATGTTCAATAGAGCCCGGGCTCTTTCTGACCCAGTGCGCTTTTTCCTTCCTAGCAAGACAGCAAGCTCTTTAGTTTAGCTTACAAAAAGATTCAATCAGTGGGGTCTTCCCGCTCAAGTTCCTGGTGTAATCTACAAAGTGAGAAGTTAATTTTATTTATCTGACAGGGCTTTAGATGGCCTTAGAAACATTGATGTACACAGCAAAACAGCAAACAAAAGTACATTTTCACTAGACTGTTGCTACGGTTAAAGGGGCACTCAAGCGGATTCAGAGATCTATTTATGATAACTCAATCTACGGGCTCTAAGCATCCTAAAAAACCCTAGATTACACTCATGGGTGACCGATTTACATATTAAAAATCTAATCGAAGGTTGAGACAAGCCCCTCTTTTGTGCACCATGAAGCAGACACCAGAGGGTGCCGTCAGACAGCGTTTTCATGCAATAATTGGTGTTTTTACACCAATTCCTACACCTTTGTCTACTACACCCATAGATTTGTTTTTTTTTTAGTCAAAATATAATACACAACAAGCCATAAAACACCAATAGTAGTGGTAACGTTCAGGAATCCCCCTGCAATTAACGATTTTCATTGGTTAAATTTTATGGAGGGGGGGGGGACTCGAGGATTGGATTTTTATTGCTCAGAGTTTACTAGGACATTGTGCCATCTAGAACTGGTCAGTTTTATTAATAAGTCCAACAAACAATATGCAATTGAAAACAAGCATCTACAAAAAGCACTTGAGTGCCTCTTTAAATGAAGCATATCCCACAAATTATTTTTACAATATCTTGCAACTGTCCACACTATTTGCAGCCGTTAACCTCAGAGTTGGCTCAAATTTAAATTTAGTAATGTCGCAGTCCATTGACATCCAAGGGCAGTGGCAATGCTCATGAAATAACTGTCTAAACACACTCACTTGGCATAAAGGAGAAGCGATGGTTGCAAAGCTCGCAGTATTCTTTCCTGCTGTATTTCAGCCATTGTACAAGGCTGCACAAGAAAAAAAAAAAAAAATGTGATTAAAAAAAAAAAAAGGGTTGACAACTATTGCTCAATTGAACAAATACTGTCAGGAAAGAAAAAGCAACAAAGACTCCGCAATTCTTTTTTTTTTTTTTTTAACAAAAAGTAGAGTGCAAAAGCAGAAACTAACACCCGTTTCATGCTTTATAAGCCTGAAGAGCTTATAACGAGTCTTAGCTGGCAAAGCAAACAAAATGGTTTCACAGTCGCTTCAAGAATTTCTTTTGTTCGCTCCATATTTTATGTTACTCTACACTGAACCAAAGAAAACAACTGGCACAGCACACTTAAGGTTGGGAAATATTGCGAAATATTGGTACTGTAATATTTGAAACACCTGAAATGGTGTTTCAGAAATACATCTTGTAAAATTTATATTTTTGTATAGAGATGAAAAAAAACAACAAAAAAAACAGTATTTCAACTGCTGTATTAACCTAGATTTCTGGGTTGATTCCTGGTTAGGTGTCCTTGTTCATGACACCGCTAACTCTCACGTTTATCGTTCTCGTCCAGCTCCATCCCCTATTCTTTCTAAACGGTGTCCATTATGAACTCCCCAGGCACCTGACCAACGTGACAACTGCATACCGAACCGTCCTGGACGCCTGTTTCGCTCTACAATTTCCGCCTCCCACCCACACCGGTTCGGTGGCTCAGCCTGCGAGACGGTTACATGCTGTTTGGCTCCTTCTGTTTGGTGGGGACGTTACACAAAATCCTGGCCTCCGCCGCCGCCACCGCCGCCGCCGCCGCCGCCGCCGCCCCCGCCCCCCCCCCCCCCCCCCCGTCCCCACTGCTCAAAGAGCGTCTGCAATACCATGGCAGCGTTACAGTGTGACCTGTGTGACAGGTGGCATCAACCTAAGTGCGAGCTCCTGTCGCTCGGGTCATATCGGCGCCTGTCATCTTCAACCAAACCCTAGTTTTGCGCCGTATGTCAGTTGCTGCAGTTCGATGAGGCGCTCTTTTCTTCGCCCGGAGCTAATGGTGACATCCCACCTCCTCAGTCTGGGACACCCCAGTGTGCCCTGGAGGACACTCGGCAACGACCCACTGGCTCTCGTAACCCCACTGCAAGCAACCACTTCAGCAAGTTCGTTACGTTCTGGTACACCAATGGATGGAATGTGAAGAACAAACTAACTGATCTCAAACTCATCTCATCGGCTCTCCCTGACAGTAATGAGTTTCTTCTCATGGGGACACGGTTGGACGACAGTGCTCGCGACATCGAGCTCTTCGGCCAGGCCCTCGTCACAGTTCGTCGGCGTGATCACCCGTCTCACGGTGGTGGAGTGCTCATCGCCGTGCCATCTGGTCTCTTGGCAGTCAGACGGGACGACATCGAGCAGCCAGAATTAGAAACAATCTTTCTGCAACTTTATCACCCGAAGGGTAGGTCCCTTCTCGTCTGCGCCTACTGTCCGCCGTCCACCCGGGCTACTGCCTACAAGCTACTCGATACGTCCATCACAAAGGCGCTTACAAAGTACTATTGGGTGGTGTTTCTGTTTGGAGCCTTTAACAGCCACATAGATTGGTGGAGTTCTGACGCTCCTCTCCCCTCCAACGCAACTGATGGCACTCTATTAAGCCTGGAGTCAACTTCACGGATTTCCCAGATCTGCCACTTTCCCACTTAGATCCCAAACTCCAGTTTCCTCGACCTTGTGTTTGTGTCACTCCCATCCCAAAGTCATTCATGTGATGTATACTCTGGTCTCTCTGGGAGTGATCGCCTGGCCATTGATTTCACTTCCGCTCTGGTTCTACCCTGCAGAGGTCACTTTGCTCGTGTCATATGGAAGTTCCACCAGACAGGTGAAGATTACATAGCCAAACTCGCTCACCTTGCCCCATGGTGCATGACCACAATGGGCGAAGACTGCTTAGCTAACATGGACCTCTGGTGCAATTTGGCACACGCAATTCAGTTGGAGTGTATGCCTTGTGTTTCTACCCGAAGGGGACGTGCTCGTGCTCCTTGAATCACAGAGGGTCACAATGGTGTTGCTCGTCAGAAGAAGACTCTTTTCAGTATGTTGCCCGTCTGCAGTGTGCTGCGACACTCGCACAGGCTAAGGCACTTCAGCGTTCCCTTATGGCTGTCCTGCATGCTGCCAAGGTTGCATTTGCCAAGTCTATCATTCTCCATGATTGCAAGGAACCGAAAGTTGTTTGGTCTTACGTCAGTCAGCATCAAACTACTCGACATGACCCATCCTTTACATCAAATGGCAAGATTGTCACCCTCCCTGGGGAGATTGCCAACATGTTTGGCAGTCAGTTTGCTTCAGTTTTCTCACCTCGCAATATATGCGCGCGCATATATTCAAGGAGATCGCAATATATGCGCAAGCGGGAGCCAGTTCCAATATTCTCACCAATGAATCGAAGGAAACCGAGGAAAATTTGTGCAGTTGAAGTACATACTTATAAAAACAAATGCCATTATGTTGCACCATTCTATAAAACGCAACCACTGTAATTTAAAAAAAAATTGCTAATCTATACATTGGAAAATATGGTAAATGTTTTTCTAGACACTTCAGATTGTTGACTACTCCTGTAGCTTCCAAATTCTGAAGGCGCTACCGTCACAAGCTTTGCAAGTATACAATGCCCTCCCATATGTGTGGGTGGGGGTAAGGTTTTCGTGCTCAGATCTAACAAGCACATAAGATAACATTGGTTCATTTTACTGGGATGTTACGAGATCACTGCTGGAAGAGGCACCCAGATTGGGTGCCTCTTTCATGCAACGTCTCCAGGTGATTTTCACAGAATTTGTTTTTCTCAAACCGTTGAAGACCTGCCTGCTTCCCTTAAAAAACACTTCAAAGGAAACAAATCTTTTTTTTTTTTTTTTTTTTAAACAGTCTAGATGGACAAGGAATGTCGTTAAACAAAGTTACAATGAAAAAAAAAAAAATTAGAGCTACATTGACCGTGCTGGAGAGAGTTCCTGAAAGTCATGTGGCTGTGCAACTTTTTTTTTTTTTTTTTCGATCAACATTTTTGCAACTTTTTAGAAGCCACAAAAAATGGGTATCATATTTTTTTTTTTTCTATTTGTAATACCGAGTGTGTGCTTTCTATGACCTACAACTTTGATTATATTCGGTGATTGTGTCTAAACCATAAAGAAGAGAGTGAGCGCGACTCAAACCGGCCAGTTCTCGATCGGTGGCTTTCGGGCAAAAAGAAAACGAATTTCGAGCCGAAAATTGTTTTCTGGGCATTATTTTTATTATTATGATTGCAAGTTTAATGGCACAGGGGCAACTAAGTTCATCGTGCGCCACACGCAAGCTTTCGAGAAGCATTACCGGTATCTGAGAAGTAGTTAAAAGTTACAGTTGGTGGTGTAAATAGCCAACTTTGTTTAAAAAGTCACAAACACATTGGAACGGTACTAGAGCAGTGGTTCTCAAATGGGGGTCCGCGGACCCCAAAGGGTTCGTGAAGGCATTCTAGGAGTCCGCGAAGCCCTGCCTCATTCGTCAAGCCCGGCAATAAAAGTTGTCTTTTTTTTTCTGATTGAGAAGAAACGTTCAAAGTATCGGGTAAGTTTTCTCGTGTGTATATCAATTAGAAAAGTCTACTTCACACAGCTCTTCATTACATACATTTATTAAATCATTATCCTACTTAACCTGTACATTTTCCTTCCCCTCACCACGAACGGGGTCCTCCATCATCTCCACCGAACCACAAGGGGTCCGCAAAACATCAATGGTTGAGAACTACTGCACTAGAGGTTGGTCACCAAGTAAAAAGTATGGGTGGAATGGAAGGTGATTTCTAAAAAGTTCTGGGAAGCAGGATTGGCATTGAGCATTTAGACCTCTGATCTGCCATAATATATCCAGGACAGTTAGCACTTTCCCACAGTTCTCACAGAGTTTCACATCCTCACCACAAAGCAAGTACAAATGGGTCAGACGGGAGTGTGCAATGTGTAAGCGACACAGAAGGACCTCAAAACGGCGTCATCTATGAGAGGAGCTCTCCCACACCCTCAAAACAGGCTTAATGGCATGAAGCTTGTTGTCCGTTTGCATGAACCAGTCCAACTGCCGGGAGTTAATAAATTACTTTTTGAAACTTGATTTGAGACCCTGGTGGGGCAGGCCGAGAGACGTTTGAATACATTCCCTCAAATAGGCAGCAAGTTGAACTGCTTTCTCATTACTGGAAATACCCACGTGGCTGGGCACCCAGTAGAATTTTATGACATGTCCAAGTTGAAGGGCCTCATTTATCTGCACACGAACGAGCTACACAAGAGGGTTGTTACTCTCAGCTAAAAAAGAGAGGGATGTGAGAGCACTTTGAGTTTAAAAAAAAGAAGTGCTTGCATTATATTACTGTCTACGATAAAGTAGATGACTAATGAGATAGTATACAATTCAGCTATAAAAATGCTAGCAATAGGGTCAAGTTTTGTGGCTTTTCTACATGCAATGTAATGAACTGCACAAACTATAAAGGTTGAGGCTTTTGCTCCGTCAGTATAAAAGTGAACATAGTCCTTATATAGGCAGGAAGCCCCATGGAGCAACTCTGTCAGTGTTTTGCAGCAAAGTAATTTCAGTAAGAGGAATATGGAAGGATGCTGTCATACTCTCAACATGAATACTAAAAGTCCAAACAATGCTTGGTTTGTTTTCAAAAAATCGGGAGGACATACAAGTTTGAAGAGCATAGCACGGATGGTGTGGATCACTATACACCTTGTATCCATAACAGAGACTAAGATATTGCCTTTGCCCCTCAAGCGACATTTGGTGAGTCTCAGCATATAAACTAAGCACGGGTGATAAGCGAAATGCACCAGTAGCAAGCCTGAGCTCCCCCCTAGGTGATGGACAGGGTTCAACATCTTTAGGACAGACGGCCGTACCGATCCATAAACCTAGGCACCATAGTCTAAGCGAGACTGTAAATAGGGAGGCGTAAAGCTGCAAGAGACAACGTCGGTCGGATGCCCAGACATGTGCGACAGCACTTTGAGGATGTTTGAGGAGCGTAGGCACTTTTGTTTTAACTCCTTAATGTGAGGTACCAAATTAAGCTTTCTATCAAAAATGATGCCTAAAAATTTGTGTGCCTGCTTTACAGAAATAGATATACTGTTTAAATTCAGAATGGGGACTAAAGACAGCCCACAGCACAGTGAAAAAGGAACACACACCGTCTTTTCGAAAGAAATCATAAAACCATTTTCGTCTGCCTATTTTCTCCTTCTACTGATTGCGAGTTGGAGCTGCCGTTCCTAACCAGACAAGCTACAAGAAGATACCGAAATTTGCACATCATTCACATATAATGAATAAGATACTGATGGTGGTATCACCTTTGTCAGGCCACTAATTTTGACTGTAAATACAGTCACACTTAATACTCTTCCCTGAGGGACACCCTTCTCTCGGATAAAACCCTGACTGGAGAGGCTCGCAGAGATCTTTCTCGGATGTTTCGAGCAAGTCATTCTCAGAGATAACTCCACGCTAACCTTGTAATTCGAAACGAAGTTCAAGGCCAGAAGAGAGTCACTTTGTTGTTTTGTGTTTATCTTGACCAGAAGGCTGCCCCACGCCATCTTCTTGGCATTGAAGTTTGTACCGACAATGCCTTCGAGTACTTTTGAAACGAGAAATGGAGAAAGCATTACAAGTGGCCTTTTAGCCTCAGAATGCATAACAAGAAACTTTGGAAATTAATAAAATTCAAGGGACGTCGCGGGATGGTCATGGACTTCGGTACGGGCCTTTTCAGGACACGATCAGAGGTTTTGTTAAGCTTGGGACCAATAAAGATGGAAAGGAAATTCAGTGCTCGGGTGCACCGCCCACCCTGGAGCCCAACAAGGAGGTAGGGGACGTGCCACAACAAGAAAAGCTTGGCTGACACGATTACTCTACCAGTGCAGCCCGGGCACTATACCCGAGTGTGGTTGCAGGGTCAGAACCTATTTCCACCCAAGGTTGGCCCTTGATGCCTAGGAAGTTGAAAAAGAAGCGAGTGTAGAAGAATAGAGAAAGAGTTGGAAGGAAAAGTGAAAGAAGGAAGAAGAGGGTAGAGGAGGCGACTGACTGAATCATCCTGGTCAGGCCAAGCCAAGACTCCCGTTTACGAGAAGCGGGGGCCGAAGCGGTATATTGCCTCGCCCAAGGGGCCCCAAAGGGTCCAAAGGTACCCCGGGCTCAGCTCAACCACCAGGATCCCCTTTCCCCGGACATGGGTTAAGCCACGCACAGCCAGGCGTGGGTGGGCGAACCTACATGGCTCGGGGTTTCGTAGTGACGCCACTCGTCAAGCACCTACTAAACTAGGTGGCCCCTGTGTGTGGGTATGGTGGCCCACGTGGCTGGGGTCAGCGGTGACGTCACTCACCAAGCACGTAACACCTAAGGTGTAGGCACGTGTTCTGTGCAGTTGGGCTCCCATTTGTCATACACTAAATAAAACCTTGGTGAGCGTAAATACCCTGTCAGTATCCCTTTAACACTAGGCATACTAAAAGCAAAATGTTAATTCTGTCGCAAATTAATTTCAGACTCGAAAACACTAACGTCGAATTTCAAGCTACATCTTACGGTGAGTACTCATCTGTTGCTTGACCATGACCCACGCAGCACTGAATATAATTTGTTCTTAAGGTGCGTAGTTAGTCACCAGCGGGTCACGGCACTTCTACCCAGAAAAGGCGTTCAAGGCTAAGGGAATCGGATGGTTTTCCAAGCCATTCATTTTCCGCAAAGGTATTGCTCCCGCACCACACAAAAGGACTGAATGTTCGACGTCGCGCGGCTGGCATATGCGACATGACCTGCTGGTGAACCACGATGCAGTGATTCGTGTTAGGTATTTTTTCCCAACCCTGGGTACTCTTTTCTAGGACTGCTGAGACTTTCACAGCTACACACGCACTGAAGCAGAGTAGCATGACTCTCACGTAATGGGAATACACATCTGCGCTCTCACTATAGCAGCAAAAAATTAGACACGTTGCACCCTCCTAAAACTCTAAGCCTCTAAATGGGAGTAGTTGCAACCATCAACGGCCGTCACCGATTCAGATCTGCTCTAGCTGGAAAAAGCCGATACAAATTAATGGTACCATTAGGTCATTCGATGGAATCAGCTTAAATTTGTAAGAATCTCAACTAAGGCAGTAGCCAGAGAAGGTGACAACTAGCAGATACATGAAATGCTTTACTAGCCACCTAATCCATCATTCGCTGTAATAAATAAGTATTAGTGCAATAATGACAAAACAAAACATACTCATAAAAGTCAAGTATGCCAACTCCACATACTCATGTTCCCACTATATTCCGTTTACCCTACGTCGACAGTGCGGTGGAAGCAATGTGCTCGTTGGACCATTCATACCTTTCATCACATATCACGCTCCTGCCCATACCCACGAGCTGAGAGCAGAGTCATGTGATAAAAGAGAAGCGGTTGATTAATCCGATAAGCACATAGCTTCCACCTCCCTGTCAGCTTAGGGGTGAACAGAGTATAGTTGCAAGAAGTTGGCTGCAGCATTTTTTCGTGGCTTCAAGTCTTTTAAAGCATTTTGACAAGAGAGAAAAAAAAAAAAAATGCAGGTAGTGTAATAGAAGAGGGAGAGTTGTGACTGATGTCAGACTCCTCCGAGAGACTGTGAAGCTGTTTGCGAGGGAAAAAGGGGCGTCACTGTCACCGATTTGAACGTAAGGTCTGTCACACCACTGTCATGACAACCCGTTTCCGAGCGTTGAGCTTCCAGGTTCTTCCACATAAAAATACACTTTTCCAGGTCCTTCCGTATAAAATCCCAGCTTTGCGAGATTACAATATGGTGCTTACTTGTCAAGAATAAAAAAAAGCCGAATCAGCAGCAGTTAAAGCCCCCTTGTGCACTGTTGTACCCTCATTCCTGCGATATCGTTAAGCGAATACCTGTTTAAGAACATGTGGAAGATGGTGTCGCTGTCAGTTATACGTCCATACCGAGTGCCTCAGTGAACCGTCAGTGCTTATGGCATCTAAAGCACACAGACAGGGTACTGCACAGATTGCATCAAATCCGCGCGAAAATGACGCAACCGATACAAACGCTTAAATGGATAGAAAAAATCGCGCATTACCAGTCCTGATGGATATATTTGATGCTGCCAGTACAGATGCATGGATGGAAAAGTGGCTTGTCAGGAGCTCCTTCTGACCGGCACACCCGGCAAATATCTGCAATACGCGTCATTCATGTCACACGCGGACAAACATACATTTAAAAATAAAATTTACGTGAAGCAAGGTACACCAGAACGAGCTCCTCGCCAAACATTGTTCTTATCGTGGCTGCGATAACCGCGATTAAATATGGTAAAAACACAAACCGAAGTTCGTAAACACGGAGCGCGATCTTGCTCTACGGGGCTCCAACATGTAGTATGCGATTGGCAGGTCGTTTCTTTGAAATAGCGTGCTTAGCCTCAACAAGATGGATAGACGCGAACAGTTTTGACCCGGAACACAGCGCCGTACGAGTCTCTTCGGCTGATAGGCGTGAATTTGGAGGCGACACTGGCCTCACCTGGGTGGGGGAGGGGGTAGCTAGTGCCGCTCTTTCGCCCACCTGCGCGTCCCTTTAAGAACCGTGCGTGTAATTGAGGAAACAAGCAAACGGAAAACGCACTACGAATCGTCTTAAAAAAACACTAACGGATATTTTCTTACAGGTTGAAGGGGGGGGAGAGAGGCTCAGTCAGTGTCAATCAGGTTTCCGTCTGTGAGCTCAAGAATCGCTTGAACAGTCCGAGATACGCGAACGCCGGAAATCGTAAACCATTACGAGGACCCAAGCCAACGCTCAACTATCCGTGCACGAAAGAAAGCTACGTCCCTGAAATCTACGCAGGGGCGATCTACGCACCAAATCATGACCGGCGGACGGTGCCAAGGGGCAAAGCATAAAATCGCAACATCTCAGCGCTTCGCCACTTAAAGTCGCTTAAGCCTATCGGCAGAATTTCCCCCGACTTGCATCAGACCTTTCGACAAAAACCGTGTCATCTTTCGGCTCAAGTCTCAGGGTTCAGTTACGATTTATAAGCTCAAGTATTAGCCGAGAGGGTCAAAATTCCCGTGCTAAACAGCAGGTCTCGTTGGGCGCTTACCTTGAAGCTGGGAATCGTCCATGTTGTTATGTGACGTAAGCACTCGGTCGGAAGTAAATAACGTCGAAATATCCGGTTCGGCTTTCGACGTCGCCGCGTTTACCTGGACCGCCTGTACCTCAGCCCACGCTCGCACAAATAAATGTTACCAAAATAAAACAAGAATAGGAAACCCAATTGTGACACAATAAAATTGTGCTTGCAACAAACTTTAAATATAAAATAAATAATCAGAACAGAATGATGTCACGATGCGATAGTTTGCGATTGTTTGCGACGCATACGAACGTGCATACGAAAGACGAAGGCCATGAACATGAACGCGCTGCGCAGCGTATGCACGGTATGCACGGACGTTGGCGCATGCTTTGCCGAGATCGACCTCAGTGCCTCAGTGGCCTCAGCGCGTTGGTAGCGTCTCGCAGTGGCGCCTCATAGTGCGGTCTAGTACCAAATTACCGATATTTATTACTGCATCAACTGTGCGAGTGCTCGTAGTTTGCTTGCAGGGCTGTAACCTATGCCGACAGTGCTTGTGGCGTGCCTCTGGTTATGCAGGAAATTGTGACTCGTGTCCGTGCCGATATCTCAAGTGACACGCACACTTCCATGATCGACCGCTGGCCACTGATCGTGCCGCCAATCATCCGATCGCGAGCTCCGAATAGTGCGACGGGTGGTACCGTGGTACCATCGAGATCCCTCATTTCATCCCTTGCCGACGGCATGGGCTCGTCTCAATCCGACGGGGCGCAGCAGCAGCAAAGCATGTTCAAGGTGAAGGGCTTGACGCTGATCAAGGAAGCCGTCAACGGACTTGTCAAGTCCTTTCCCCGGAAAGAACCGACTGACTTTCCGGAGACTACGCTCATCAGCCTGACCAGCTTGAAGTCGCGCGTCGTCGCCGCCCTCACGGCCCAGGGAGACTCCCCCGTGTCAGGAGCTAACTCATGCTCGAGAAGCTTGCGCTCGCGTCCAAGCACTTCTCAGGCGACCGACTCCTGCGCAGCTCAGGGTCCAAAGCGCAGTGCGACAGCCATGAGCGCCCACAGCGAGCCGCCGCTGCTGCTCAAGAAACCGAAACTGGAGAGGGCGACGGACTTTCCGGAGACGACGCTCATCAGCCCGACCAGCTTGAAGTCGCGCGTCGTCGCCGCCCTGACGGCCAAGGGAGACTCGCCCGTGTCAGGAGCAAACTCGTGCTCGAGGAGCTTGCGCTCGCGTCTAAGCACTTCTCACTCCTGCGCAGCTCAGGGTCCAAAGCGCAGTGCGACAGCCATGACCACCCACAGCGAGCCGCCGCTGCTGCTCAAGCAACCGAAACCGCCGAAACTGGAGAGGGAACGATCCCCCGATCCACGACCAGCTCAAAGTTTGTCCAATTGCCCGGAGCAAACAGCCAGAGGCAAGCAATCGCTACGGAGCAGAAAACGGTACTTCGGCGCCGGCGTTTCTAGCAAGAGACCGCATGCGAATGCTGCTTCGTCAACGTACGAGAGCCGAGCGACCCCTGTGCACGTGAAGGTGGAACCCTTGGAAGAGCTGCCCCAGCCGCAAGAGGCGTCATTGCCGTGCCACTCGGCCGAGGTCTCGCCTCCTAGTAGCATGCCGAATTCTCTGCCCGGCACCAGTCCCGTCAAGGTAGAGCCTGCCAATGCACCATCCGGCGTGTGGGACATTCCCCCGAAGCTTTGGGAAGACATGCAGAGCGTGCTTTTCACACACTTAGACTCCACATAGCTTTGCACTGTAGATTAGTACTCTTTCTCCGTTGGTTGAAGAACTTCACTGCAGGCAAGCCACGCTGCAACCTTGTCCATCCAAAACCTCCATGCAAGACACTTACCTAGAGACAGATGGGAGGAAATGTCCTTGTGCAAATCATTCCTCCACCCCAGCCCTGAGTGAATGTCACCATGTTTTCTTGGCTTTGTTGTATCTTATGTACCTGCATATAAGCAGTTTTGTCTCTTTTCTTCTATTTTCTTTTATTTCGTTTGTGTAAGTGTACATACAATTTTACTGTATCTGCACCGTGCATCCATGCTGAGCCTTGTCTTGGGTCATAAAACAGAATATCCTGTTTCCACAAACTGTTTTTATTACCAAAGTCTTAAGAAAAAGCAGGTATCAAATAACCTTGACAATAAAGGAAGAAATAACAGTAAAAGCAACTTTTCCCACGTCTGACGTTAAGAGAAACAAAGTAATGTAAATGGCAGACTACCCACATTTTCTTTTTTTGCATACACGGCAATAACAAAAATAGCCAAATCCACCCACAGCACAATGCAACATCCAACAGTCTCCTGCACATATTCACAGAGGTATGCAAAGACCGCTTGACACGGGAAAATAAATTAGGCAATTCGACCAGCAGCATGGAGTTCAGTCAATGATGATGCACGGACGTTTTGGAACTTGGACATTGCCATTGTCTGTGTTCTTGCGCTTGCGGAGCTCAGTGACGAGCGGCATCGGAGTTTCTTCTTCGATGATGAGAAGGTCGTCGTCGTCGTTCGCTGCACAAACGAGAAGCATGGTTACAAAGGGACCCAAAGAAGAACAGATTGCAAAGCTATAGTCACTGACAGGGTGAGAAGGACAGGGAGGGGCTTCAACTGTCCCGCTTCCAGCACGAGCTTCCTACTTTCAATGACACTTCGGCATCTTGTGAGCCTCGAGTGCGCATGCACAGTCAAAGCACGGGAAAAGGCGATGAGCGTGTGCTGGAGGCTAGGCATTCGAAAGAGATGCTCCTGCATTCTCACCTTGTTGCCAACTGGAGTAGGATATGGACAAACTGGGTGTAGCACTTTTTAACATTTCCATTACCACACAACGCTAGAATTGGTCCAGGGATTCTGTGAGGGTGATGACATGCTCGACTGAGAACATCAAGCTTAAAGGGGCACTAAAGTGCTTTTTGAAATCCTCGTTTTACGCTCTTAACTCGATGTATGAGCTCTAGGCACCTTAAGAAAGACAAACAAAAAACAATTACATTCATGTGCAGTTTATCTGCATTCTTAAAAAATGAAAGAAGTTTACAAATCTTGGTAATGTGAAACTAGGGCGCAGCTCTTGGGGAGCAAGGAAGGGTAGGGAGCGACCTCCTCAGTATGGAAAGGAGGGGAGGGTATGCCCCTCCTCCTCCTCCTCTCCTCCTGCCGCTGAATTTGTTCATGGCTGACATGACACAAAGTCGTGACGTCATTTTCCCTGGTAAGCTTAGCGGGGAAACTGAATTGGTGTTGAGGTCACATGAAGTCAATTTCCCCGCTAACTTTAGCGGGAAAACATCCCATAATGCAAAGCGCAGTTACGGTGACGGCGCCGCCGCACTCAACTTGGAAACTGACGCCTAAGTGCTGATTTCAGATGACAGATGGCACCACTGAAACTTGTTGAATGTGGTCGAACGACGGACGGCACCTGTCAGCCACTCGCGAGCAAAGGGTTCCCACGTGGAGGAGTGGACTGGTCGGTCGCTCGTCCGTGCGGGAACCCATCGCTCGCGAATGGCTGACAAGCACCGTCCGTCGGTCAATCATGTTCAGCAAGCTTTGGTAGTGCCATCTGTCGTTCTGCGACAACGTTAAGTGTTGCAACCTTTGATCACACTTTTAGTAAGCAAATCGGCCGCGCATATATGTAATTTAGTTTTTTTTTTGGGATGCTTGGAGCTTGTAGATTGAGTTATGACCATAAAATGAGGGTCGCAAAAAGCACTTAAGTGCCCCTTTAAGGCTTTAGCTTTTTTCTTGTTTATTCACCTATCATGTTGAAATTTGGTTTGTTGATGTATTTCTCAGCAGCACTTTCAAATATGCTATTAGTTACCATACAAGTCTACTAGATCCTGACTTATCAATTAATTTTGGTTAGGTTCTTTTTACAAGTCATTTAGCGTAAAATTCCCATATATAAAATATTTATAGATTTGCATTCACTAAAACAAGCTTTGTGCGGTGGTGCTATTTTAAGCCCAATTTAGATCAGAAATCATTTATGACCAAGCTGCACAAAATGGGAAGCTATATCTTTCAAAGACTAAGTAAATAAAATTATTGTTTAACATAAAATGCAACAAGAAAAGCATCACTGTAGGACGCATGTCTTGCTAAATGCCAATCTCTTAAAGATTCCCAATATTCTGAAGAATTTTCCACCAATGACCCATAAACAGGATCTCTAAAATTACAAATTTATTGATAAGTGAGAATCTTGTACTATCTTAATGACAGTTAGCGGAAACACAGGAGCACGTTGCATTGGGTATCATCGGAACACTCCAGTGGCCAAGCGTGCAATTGCAACTGCAGTGTTGCGGAGGCGCTGCAGTTGAGCACCGGGAGGTTAGAGCACTCCGATAGTACCCAATGTCATGCGCTCCCATGTTCCCACTAACTGTGATTAAGATAGCACGACTTTTTAAAAACTAATTGCATTTTTGAAATCATTACTGAGAAATACAGAAGTGTACTCATTTCAGCACTATAAATGAACAAACAAAAAAGTTAAAGACCTTCATTCTCCCTTATTAAGAGGATATCATCGTAGAAAAGCCCACACATTTCCTATGGCAACTTTTTGGTCCTTATTCTCAATATCTACTGAACCTATTGGCGTCAGAGTGGGTGTATTCAAAAGAAAATTAAAAAAAAAAAAAAAAGTCACAGCTTGGCGGATTTACATTTTTCGATTATTTTTGTTTTAAGGGGGTCTAATTCGAAGAAAAAAGCCCCCTACCTCCTTTTTTAGCTTTCACAGTTACGAATTTTAGAAATTAAAAAATAAATACAAATTGTAATGCAACGTTGCAGTGTGAAATGTATTTGTGAATCTATATCTGCTAATAGATTCCTCGGCTGCATCGTCGTTACAAAATGAATCATCGTTACAAAATTAATGCGTAGAGCCCAAGAAATGAACCATTTCTTGGGCTCTACGCAGTCGGGCCATCCCGTGATCGTGTTCACTAAACTCTATGTGTCAGCGAACAATGAGTATGTGCAGCACTGTATTTGCTGTGTACGCCCTCACTAGATGGCGCCACCGACCCGCTCTGCAACGACTGCGCCGAAGAAGGCTAAGAAAAACCAGTGGTGTTAACTTAGCAAGAAAGTCACTAAATTTAGAGTGTTTTCAGTCGTCCTAACGACAATTTTGTGTTTTTGGAGCCTTGGCAACTTTTTTTTTTTTTTCCCAGTTACGTAAATTGTTTTTACTGAAGCTAAGTAGATGGGATGGGGGGGGGGGGGGGGGGGGGGGGAATATGTCAGTCAGATAGCTCTCCGGTGGCTTTCAGGGGACAGCTTTGGGTGTCACTCATTTTTATTCATCCTGTTGTGGGTGAGGTGATGTTGGTTCACGCCGGTTAACGCGAAAACGAATGCATTCTTCGACCCCTAATCACTTTAGAACCATTCCATTTTTCAGGAATTATCAGGTGCTTAAAAAAATCCTTTGTAACCATGGGCGTACCAACCGGGGGGAGGCAAGGGGGGTGCTTGCTCCCCCCAGTTCTCAGAGGAGGGGGGGGGGGGGGGGGGGGGCAAGCCACTCAGTACCATATGCACTGAGGGACAAGTTGGAACTGGAACTCCAACGACTTGAAGAAGGCACCATCACGGCCATAGACCACTCTGACAGGGCATCCCCCATCGTACAGTGCTAAAAGCTGATGGCAAAAGTGTCAGGATTTGCGGGGACTACAAGCTAGGTGTGAATCCTGCAGTGATGACAACCCAGTTCCCACTGCCCAAAGTGGAAGACATCTCTGCTTCTCTGCAGACTTCCGTGAAGCATACAACCAAGTAATCGCTGATAAAGAAACCAGCAAGCTCCTGGTCATCAACACACACCGAAGACTCTTTGCTTAAAACCGTTTAGCATTTGGCGAGTCCTCGGCTCCGGCACTGTTCCAAAGAAGAATGGAAGAGACCCTGCAGGGAATTCCAGGAACATCTGTCTACATGGATGATGTTCTGGTGACTGGAAAGATCAATGCAGAACATCTAGAGAACCTAAGGAAAGTTCTCCAAAAAGTCAAAGACTCTGGACTGAAGCTCAAGCGAGAGAAATGCGAGTTTTTCAAAGAATCACTCTGCTATCTGGGCCATGAGATAAACCCAAAGGGGCTGAAGCCTTCAAAGAAAAACGCAGAAGCTATCATTGAAGCACCTGAATCCAGGGATGTCCAGGAGCGGATTTAGAGAGGGGGTCCGGATGTCCTGACCCCCCCTTGATTTCTGCATGTGTAAAATTTAGGGCGTAAAACGAAGGAGAGGGGGAGGGGGTTCCTAAACATATGGTACGCTGACCAACACCTGACCCCCCCCCCCCCCCCCCCTCAGGAGATTCCTGCATCCGCCCCTGGGGATGTCAGTGAACTGAGATCCTATATTGGACTTCTTGCGTACTACGGCAAGTTCATTCCGAATCTGTCCACAATACTTGCATCCTTGTATTCCCTATTGCACAAGAACACCCGCTGAAAATGGACAGACACTGAATGAAAAGCCTTCGTTGAAAGCAAGACTGCCATCATGGAGGCAAGGGTCCTGACCCACTACGACCCATCAAAAGAGCTTGTTCTGGCATGTGATGCCTCACCGTATGGTGTGGGTGCTGTGCTCTCGCATCGGAAGGATGGCGTGGAGTCGCAACTAGCATTCGCATCCCGGACTCTGACACCGGCCGAGCGGAATTACTCACAGTTGGAAAAGGAAGCACTGGCCATTATTTTTGGTGTCACACGGTTCAGAGACTA
Source organism: Ixodes scapularis (assembly GCF_016920785.2). NCBI lineage: Eukaryota > Metazoa > Arthropoda > Arachnida > Ixodida > Ixodidae > Ixodes > Ixodes scapularis. The sequence continues at coordinate 51,381,103 of NW_024609884.1, forward strand.
CCTGCTGTGTCGAAGTTTTGAGCTCATCACTGACCACGAGCCACTTGTGGGGATTTTTCGGGAAGACAAGGCAATTCCAGCCATGACAGCTTCGCGCATCCAACGCTGGGCTCTTACTCTTGGAGCCTACAGGTACAGCATCAAGCACCGACCCAGGACGTTTCAACGGAAACGCCGATGCCATGAGCAGGCTGCCCTTGAAGACTGCACACACAGATCCTCCGGAACCTCTGGAACTGGTCAAGTCAATTTCGAGCTTAGAAAACTGGAGATTTCAGTCAAGCTACTACAACAATTCACAAACAGCGACAAGGACTTAAGCCAAGTGCTACAGAGGGTGGTGGAAGGATGGCCACAAAAGCCTCCGGACAAGTCACTGCAACCATTTTGGAACAGACGTGATGAGCTAAGCGTGCATCGGAATCTCCTGTACTGGGGAAACCGAGGGGTTGTGCCAACCCCTGCTCGCCAACGCATCTTAAACCTGCTGCATGAAACTCACCAGGGAATGGTGGTCATGAAAGGTATGGCGAGATCCCTTGTGTGGTGGCCGAACATGGACGCAGAAGTAGAGCGCTGTTCACAACAATGTTCACAGTGCCTCCAGAACTCCCCAATGCCACCAAAAGCAGAACCCGTACCTTGGCCCGAACCAAAGGTATGCTGGGAGTGTGTGCATCTCGACTATGCAGGACCATTGGAGGGGAGGATGCTACTGGTGTGGGTAGATGAAAAGTCAAAATGGCTCGAAGTCATCATTGTGGCAAGTGCCACATCCGAGCAAACTGTAGAACACCTACGTGACACTTTAGCAAGGTTTGGACTACCAAGGTGCATTGTAACAAACAATGGAACTCCATTCACTGGTCAGCCCTTCCAAGACTTCGTTCAAGGAAATGGGATCAAGCATCTCCGAACTGCCCCTTTTCATCCAGCATCTGATGGCTTAGCAGAACGAGCTGTTTGCACGGTCAAGGATGGACTCAAGAAAACGGAGGGAAGAGACCTCAAGCTCCGACTTGCTCAATGGTTGTTTATGTATCGCCAAGCACCCCATCCGAGCGGAACGTCTCCAGCAAAACAGATGATGGCTTATCCAATGAAAGCAAGACTGGACCTCTGTATTCCCAGAAGGGGTGAAGAGGCAATTCTGGAGCAGTTGCCGACAGAATCTAGGCAACGGGCCGAGCAAGAAGGAAAGGAAAAGGAACTATGCCACAAGAAAGGGAACAAGGTAGCAGTCCACAATTTCGGCAAGAAACCTCGATGGAGGTTGAGTGAAGTTGACAACACCAGCGGAACATCCATTGTGACTGCGTCAACTCTGCAAAAGCAAGTGCGCCGCCACAACGACCAAGTGAAGCCGCACTTGACAACTTTGGCATCAAGTCCTGGGGAACAACTACCACCTGACAAGGACCAAGGCTACGCAATGAGCGAAACAAGAACAGTGGAGACTGCAAGGACGCCCACATGAACTGTCCGCAAGCCCCTGAGATTTACGTAACCTTCAATAAGAAGGTAGCCTTCATTAAGAAGGGAGGAGTGCTGTGTACGCCCTCACTAGATGGCACCACCGACCCGATCTGCAACGACTGCGCCAAGGAAGGCTAAGAAACTCTAGTCAGAGGGAGCAGACTCTGCAACCGCGTGGATTGAAGGCTGCTGCCATTCCGGCTGCTTGTTGTTAATAAAGTATTAAGTTCTACCCGAACCCCGAAGTATATAACAGTATTACTCCACTGCGAGAATTTCACCGCATGCGGTGGTGTGGTTCACTTATATTCGAGTCTATGATGTACATTTTCTCAATGCAACATTCTCTGCTTCCGGTCACAAGCAGCACAAGCTCTAGGGTTTCTACTCCATCTTACAAACATGCGAATCGCTGAAAAAGGCACGGGCGCGGGCGTGTGGCCTTGGAAAGTGCCTTCTCTGTGCGAATTTTTGTACAAACAAAATCATTCAACAGATCTAGGTCCACGTGCCTCTGCCCTGCCCTGAACGCCGAGCTCTGACTGGCTCTGATTGAAGAATAGTGGGTAGACCTCAAGGCAGCTTGCTGTGAGGTCTATCGACTATTCTTCAATCAGAGCCAGTCAGAGCTCAGCATTCTCATGTCACCATAACCCCTGCAAAAGAAGCAGACGAACTTGTGCTCCGCATAGCTTTTCTCACTTTATGTGGGGTGAGGTTGAAGCTACAAGCAAAAGCATATTGCCCTGAACGATGCATGCACTGTTTTGAGGGCACATGCTTGGCAGAGGTTCGGAGCTTATTCGTGTAGCTTTCTTTTCACGGTAGTTTTTTACAGTAGTTTTTCTACCGCAGTGCAGAACGCAGATTACTGGCTCGAGGCCAATGCCCAAACAAGATGCTCATGTTGTGTGCAAGGATGCATACTGCGTGCAAAAATGCACATTTCATTTTTCTTTTTGTCAGCAAACACAAATTAGCTTTTTGATGTGTCATAGCAATTGGGGACTAAGCTGGATTAGGTGCGCACAATAATGCCTATGGCACCCGATGCCAAACCGAGAATAAGTGGGCGACGGAACAGCGGAAGCAGTGCTGTAGGTGTTAACAATAAAAAGCCACGAAATATGTTGCTCGCTACTTGAAAATAAAAAGAACATATTACCGACCTACGTTACATCAGAATAGAAGGAATGCTTACCATTACCGATAAAAAGTACCACACGCTACTTTTGTGTTACTTTTTATTTATGAAATTAAAACGTTTGACTGTTTTGACGTTACAGGTATGCATAAGTGCCACATTTCAAAAAGCACTAGTTCCATGCAGAAACTTAACATAATTACCTAATTTTTTTTACGGTATTGATTCTGAATGTGTGTGGGATGAGTGCAATAATTCATCTGACTTCGCGCTTAGAAACACGCAAAAAATCAAGTGTACATTTTTAAAGTCCTGAAAAGATGTAACGAGTAACACAACTACATTCTCCGTTGCTTGAAATAAGTCATGGAAGTATGTTATCCGTTAATGTTTTGAAAATATAACATATATGTAGAGCCCTGCATATCCGTGGATGTCCACAGTAAACTAGCGGATGCGGATAAAAATTAGACGGATTTCGGCGGATTGCGGATTGAATGCGGATGTCAGGGGCTGCTGATGCGGATATCTGCGGATCCGGATCTAAATTTTTGCCCGATGGCAAACATTGCCACCGGGGTTTTGTTCGTCGACTGACATTTCACCTACAGATCGCTTCGTCGACGTGCGACGTTTGATTTTGAAAGGCTTCCCGTGTTCGTTTGATAGAAAAACCTGAGATGTTTCGTTGCACACAACCCTGCTATTTTCGTAACCAACTTTTTGCGTCTTGCCTGGATTACAGGGGGAAGGGGGACGTGGTTTGGTTAAGCACACCTTAGTGAATCGCGCACTAGCATTTAGCGACTAAGTGAAGAAATACGTTGTCGACAAAACGTCGCAGGAACATGTGCCCACAAAACATACAGCGTCGATGAACCGTGTGTCCATGAAATACATGTCTGTGAAAAGTTGTCCACGAAACATACTTCCACAAAACGCGTTTCGAAGAAACGATAGGGATCCTAAGAAAGATCTGATTCTTACTGAAGATCGCTTCAGTTAGTGCATTTCATCTTGTCAAAAATGCTACCTATAGATAGGGTGACCAGACGTCCCGTTTTGGCCAGGACAGTCCCGTTTTTGAGGTCCGCTTCTGCTGTCCAGTCTTTTTGTCCAAATAAAGAATCATGTCCCGTTTTCAGAACATGATTTTTTTTTTCTTTATTTAAGTGAGCAGACTTTAAGAACCGAGTCCTGCAGGTTAAAGTCCCGCTTAGGAAACTTCGGTCGTCGGCAAAATACGCCCACACCAACGAAGGATGCGAAGCAGTGTGACTGTTTCTAGACCCTAGGGCTTAGTGCAATATGATAACGATATGAAATGAGAGCAGTTATTTCATTAAATTTTTTCTCCCAATCTCAATCTTTAACCCCCCCTTCCTCCTTCTTTCCCGCCAGCTGGGATGTCCCGTTTTCTACCTTGAGGAATATGGTCACCCTATCTATAGAAAAAGTAAAAAATGCAGGGCATCAATCGTCCCGAGAAAGCTAGTTCTTTGGCAGGGAAAGAGCGAAAAACTTTCTCCGAACAAAGAAAACCTCAAACGAACAAGTCACAAGAAAGTAGAAGGAACCTCCCCCTTCCCCTCCGCAGAGAGTGGTGTGGTCATGATACCAAAAACAAAAGAAGTGCAAATTTCGGAATCAGCAGCGCACGCACATAGGCAGCCCGTAAATTGCCTGTTCCTTTTTTTTATGCTTAGAGTTCTAGCCAAGAGAGTCTGGTAGTTCATATTCATCCGGTTACGACGCCAGAGCGGCAGCAATGCCAGCGGCTGCCGCGTGCAACCTCCGTAGCCGCCCCAAGCAGAAAACAACAAAAAAAGTTTTCTTTCAATTATATATTTGGCTGCCTGCAGACAGCATTCTTTCTCGAACAACACGTTAGTCGATCCGATCAGGCCTTGGACTCTGACTCAGCGGCGCATCTGCCCGCTGGCTGACACGAAACACCGCGAGACTTGAGGCGGCCGCATACGCTCGGTAACATCACAAAAAGGATTTTGTCTTCTTACCACTGCTCCTCATCGTCTCTTTCCAAACTTTTTAATTTTTTTTTATGACAGTTTTTTTCGAGCGTTTAGACTTCAGGGGAGAGTTCAGGGGCCACAGGTGAAAGTTTCCGATTCCGCATGCAGCGGGGAAGAATGACGTCTGCGTGATTTCCACTGAATTTGCTAATCTAAATGTAATCATAACCTCTGGTGGTTAGTAAGAACATCGACATGGTTTTAAATTTTGCGGATGTGGTTCGGATACGGATACAAAGTATGCGGGTGCGGATCGGATACGGATAAAATCATGTAAAAAGTTTGCGGATGCAGTTACGAAGTCTGCGGATGCGCATCGGATATGGATACTCAAACTGTTATCCGTGCAGGGCTACACAAATATGTTGCTACATTACCGAAAAAAGTAAAGCGTCGGCACCAACACTGAGCGAAGGCCCTTTTGTCGCCCGTTCGTAGCTAGTGTGTGACTTTGAACTAGATACATGATCATACCTTAAAATCTTCATTTACTCCTGTGTCAATGAGTCTCCTCAGCAAAAAAGAAACACAATCCATTGCTTAGAAGCTGTCTGTCCTTTGTTTGTAAGTCAAAGAGAATATCAGAACCCCATCTATTGAAAACATCAACATATTCGGATGTCATTATAAACATTAAATCTGATTATAATGGTGTGCTGATGGGCGAGCAAGCCTATTCACAAACTCAGCTCTGTTACATCACGGCGCGTCGGGCGCACTTTCGGTCTGGGGCTATGGGCGGGAGTCACCATGGGAGACGTGCATTCCTGCATTCTTTTTGAAGAAACCAGACAAAAACCTGCCTTCCTGTCAAAACACCCTGACTAGGACTGTGCCGAAAGGGTCGGGAAAGGTTTGAAGGTCAGTTTTTTATGAGTTTTCTGTTTGCTCGGTTCGTCCAAGAACGTGGATAGGGCCATGAAAAAGGAAAACCAGATGCCGTCGGACCACGATTGCTTGTGCGGGAAGCACTTTGGGTTGAATTCATTGAGTTGAATTCGCGGATATTTGTGGTCGTCAGATTTATTTGTTTTGTTCCAACATGAACGCAGGAAAACTGCAAAGTTGTATGGACCACCTGCCGACTACGTTCAGTGTGACTTCATTCAAAAGGCCGTCTGATCGTTCGAACTGTCGTCTGCTCCCAAACATTTCAGATTGTTCTCGTCTGCTTGTTCAAATGACAGCGGCCCCGCACACCAATTCCAGTCATTGTGATAAGAACTAAGTGCAGGACTCAAAATTCTTTTAAGTTCGAAGCTTGGTTGGAATAAATAGGCTCGGTGTAAACAGTAGATACAAACCTATGTTGATAATTGTTACCAGTGGCCATCACCGAAAACTATGTAGCCCTTTTCAGTATCATATAGGAAGACCCCATGTCAAATATTACGATCTAATTCCGTCTATATACTTAATAAACTGTCCAGCAAACCTTCAAGTGAGCCAAGTCGCCGAAATCCGCTAACTCTAGCGTGCGACGTGAGGCGCAATCGTCAGCGCAGTCAATGCGACGGAGTTGGAGCGGCCAACAATGAGCCACTACGTCAGAGGCATGACTGCGTCATTCTCCCATTTTGTTTGTTTTTACTTCTCAGAGCAAAACTGAACGATGACGTCGCGAGTTTCTCCTCCCGGTGTTGGCTGAACGGCGTCCACGTGATCACCGTAACGCGGATGCGCTAGTTTTCGCTGCCCTGCGCACTTATCGGTCCGTTTCTCCGCTCCCCTTCTCCTCTTTCGTCTTCTCCCTTTCCTTCTCTCCCCCGGGCCATCACCGTCCACACCATGCGAAGCGATCTGCTTGCGTCGCGTGTCCTGTCCCTCGCCCCCCCAGGACGTCACAAAACCACATGGTTCGACGTGACGTGGCCACGACGAGACGAATGTTGCCTGACGCAACCGAAGTTTCAGTTTCGGTATCAGCTGATGTTTAAATTAGGATTACACAAATAATATTCCACATTTCGTGAATCCGAAGACGTAGAGCTGTTTAGTAGTGCTTTGCGAAATGGAATCACATGAAAGCCTAAATTTTCCGGAATCGAGAGGAGTTGCCCTTTAACATACCTCCAACAAGATCTTCGCTCCATGCATTTTAATAGAAAGATATTTATAACTTGGGGTTCATGACTTGGAATAATGCTGCTGTATATTATAGGGTCGGCTGGATTTCGAAGGGCCGGGGGGGGGTAGAGGGGGAGTGGAGAAACTGGACATGGCGAACAAGTTGGGAGGGAACAGGTGGGGGAAGCGAGTCCGAGCGGGAAGATGCGCTGAGAAAAGTGGCCAACGAGCGCACTGGAGAAAGAGCGGGAAACAATGCACCAAGGAAACACAACGGAAAGGCCAACCGCTGACGTGAGTGTCCCAAGCACCGAGAAGCCCGGATCGCCTCAATCACAAGGCCACCTGCTAGCATCAGCGCTCCGAGCCCATGGAACCTGTGAGCCCCGGAGCCAACTCGGCCAGGCACCCTGGAAAACCACCCCTTCAGAACGCCACGACGGTCGATGAGCTGCGGGTGACACCAGCACCGACTCCTATTATTATTAAACAGTAAATATTGTTTTTGTCTCGTCTCTCCTCGCCTCAGCGTGGGCCCACCACAGCATGTTTGCACCTCCCCTACGGGGGTTGTCAATCTCAAAGGTCACGTGATCCTCTATGCGACGGCAGGCGAACGTAGAGCAAAGCGGAAGTGTCGTCTCCTCCGCAATTTTTGCCAATGTAGTAGTTTGCTACAAAATCGTGTGGAAATTTGTGCAAGACAATGCAGGCAGGCAGCAATCTTGGATCTTTCGACATACATCGCAGCTAGGCATCGGAGATGCGGCGTGCGCTCGTATCGTAAACAAAATGTTCTTCCCAAGCTACAGCAGCGGCGAGACAAAATAGACTGCTCCCAGCTCTCAGCTCCAAGAAGCGCGCTGGGAAGTGCAAACTAGCGCATCCATGTTACGGTGATCACGTGGACGCCGTTGAGTCAACACCGGCAGGAGAAACTCATGACGTCATCATTCAATTCCGCTCCAAAAAGTAAAAATAAACAAAACGTGAGAATGAAGTAGACATGCCTCTGACGTAGTGGCTCAATGCTGGCTGCTCCAATTCCATGGCATTGACTGCGCTGATGATTTTGCCTCACGTCGCACGCTAGGGTAACAGATTTCGGCGACTCACGTCGCACGCTAGGGTTAACAGATTTCGGCGACTTGGCTCATTTGAAAGTTTGCTGGCCCAGATAATTAAATATATAGACGGAATTAAACCGATATATTTGACATGTGGTCTTCCTAGATGATACTGAAGAGGGCTGCATAGTTTTCTAAATATCAAAAATGAAGCAAAGTTGCCCATTAAGCAAAAAGCTGAGGCTGGCATGCAACCTCATTTGACAATTGAGCCAAGGCCATTGGACATAGCATGCTTGCTCAAAATGCTGGATAAGGGGCCACACCTTCTTAAAACAACAATGCATTGACATTTTGGGAAAAACAAAGAAAACTGTACACTTTAGTGCAAGAAGCCCTTGGTGTAACATCCACACAGGTGAGCATAGAATGGGCATTCTCAGCGCTCAAGTGAATTTTATTGGAACAGAGGTCTCGCATTTCACCGAGTATACTTGATGAAGGTTGCATCTGAAATCATGCTCAGTGCCTCGGACTGTTTTTCATTGCGATGCCTTTTACCCCGATTCTTTTATTAAGATGAGAGCCCTACATCTCTCTTCGTTCAGTTGACCTTGAGAAAACGTTGGCGATACGAAAGGTTCCAAAATCGCCAAAAGTATGTTGTCAGAGAGTGCACTATCTTCAGAGGTTCACTATCACCAGGACCAATGAAACGGCGCCAAAAGTATGTAGTCAGAGAGCGCACTGTCTGCGGAGGTTCGCTATCACGTTTACGTGACCACACAGGCAAATTAGAGGCAATGAAATTAAGAAGGATGACAAAGCGAATTAAGAGGAATCAAAGTGAATTAAGGAAATCACGTGTCTGTCTTTAATGCATCGGCGCTTGGGCTTTCGCCTTCAAGTCGCCTTAGGCATAACATAAGAGACCCTGTGGCTTTTTCCTATTGTTCCAATAAGAGCACACTTGCTAGAACTTTTTAATTATGGCACATACTTTTTGATAAAAAGTGTTTTGTTTTCTTTAGTTTTCGTTTTCAATTTTCTCTGCATGCCAACACAAAACATTACGAACAGTTACGGAACATAATTTTTTTCATTCCAAAGCAGAACCGGAATGGAACTTTTTCTATGAAACGAAATTGAACCCAGAACAAAAAAACATTTTGTTTCGTTTCAACACCTTGGTTTGTAGTGTTGTTGAGGATTTGGCAGATGTTTGTGTTGTCTGCCAGCCGAGTATGGGGTGGAAGTTCGTCATGTGGCACAAGCCAGGTTTTAACTGATTGGCCTTTTCCGGCCAGAGGTAAAAAAGGTTAACTTCTGCAGAAGCTAGCGAGCTGTGCGAGAGAGAGTGTGATTTTTGGTGTGGACCTGAACGCTCACCGCACGTCAATGATGTCCTAATCCCAAACTTTGTACAAATACTTAGATGTGCATAGTTTGTAAAACTAAATTCTACCAAATAAAACTTCAATAATATCATCGTCTGGAATGCTACCGATTTGTCCCTGTCCCCTGCTTCAATGTTAACACCACGGAAAGCATGTCTTTTCTCACACTCGGTAAATTTCAAGCACCATGGAGAGTTCCCAACTAATAATATTTCAAATGTCCATGGAGAAAATTTCAATTTTCTCCATGGACCGTTAGTTCCATGGAGAGTTACCGTATTCAAGGCGATAAGCAGGAGCAAGGCATCGAACAGATCTACCGCTTGTGTGAGAGCTGCCGGCCAGCAAGGTTTTGGATTGGACCGCGTTTCAGTTCTATCAAATCAAAATTGTCTTGCGGGAATGCGGTTCCAACTTCTAACAATGAAGTACTCAAAGGAATCTTTGGCTCATTTGTTTTCAACTGGCTGATGTCCAGATCCCGAGCCACAGAGCCTCAGGCAATCTGACGCTTAACGACTCGACCTCACCTCGGCCGACTTGCTTAACTGCTTATGGTTGAAGTCTTCAAGAATAACAATCCAGTCGCAGGTGGTGTAGCACATGGAATCCGACCCGCGAGTTTTTTTTCATGCGCTTCTGACTTGAGATACACAGGAAAAATAAACAGAACAAAGGATTGCAAGGCCGACCAAGCTAAACGCGCTCACTGTTGCCAATTGAGTCGACAGAAACCGAAACCAAGACAATATAAAATTTTTTTGCCGCACGTTCTGCAATTTGGTGCATAACGGCGCGAGGTATTGGCTGTGGCGCAGTTTCCGCAATATGGCGCAGAAAAATGTGTCTGGCGCAAAATGGCGCAGCAGTTCCACCCCTAAACTTTCCATAGCTGCACCCCTTAGGCATTCTGCTACATATCAAACGAATAAAAATCTTGAATATTGTGATAGCTTTCCAACGATAGATTAACTAAACAATGTAGGCGTATTGCCGATTGAAGCTGCACTAATTTCCTTCCTATTTAACCGACAGACCTGAAATTTTGTTATGCACTTTTAGCATGACCACCAGCCTACCCTGTAAATTTCATTATTTTAAACCAAGGGTCAGTGTTGGGTAAGTTACTTTTAAAAAGTAATTTGTTACAGTTACTTTCAGAAAAAAGTAGCGAAGTTACCGTTACAGTTACCGCAACAAAAGTAACTCGTTACAGTTACTTTAAAAAAGTAACGACGTCACTTTTCAGTTACTTTTTTATAACACAAAAAAAAAATAAAAAAATTAGGAAAAACTAGAAAATGCCCCCTCACCAAGTCTTATTGCATAAAATTAAAAAGTATGATTTTTACTTCATATTGTAACTTAGCAGAAGTTGCTTCTCGAAATTAGTGTTTGAAAATTTCCACGCCAGAGTAGTGGCGCAAATCAAAATACGAAACATGCGCACTGCGGAGTACTGGCGCTAATCAAAATACGAAACATGCGCAGTGCCCTCCGCGTGTATTGTTGTTTCACGGTAGATTCACCTGATTAAAAAGTGTTTTCACAAAAAAAAAGAAAAATCACAACATAGATAGTGCTTCAAGACACTAAGACGTAAGTGTTCAGTCACAAAGTACAAGCGCGTGCGTAAAGATAACTATATTTTTTTTCATGAAATCTACACGATGCTATATTCGGGTCGTGACTCGTGAGAAAGAATGTATATTCCCAAGTTTGTGCAAGGCCAACTTGACGCTCGAAATGTCGGAATAGACGATTTGAAAAGTGCAAGGAATATCTAAATTGTACTCGTTCAATGATATATTATTCATAAAACACTGGAAAGTAACGACAAAAGTAACGTCGTTACTTTCATCGTTATCTCAGAAAAAAGTAATGGAACTGCAGTTAAAGTTATATTTTAAAAAAGTAACTCGTTACAGTTACAAGTTACCAAAAAAGTAGTGAAATTACAGTAACGCGTTACTACCCAAGACTGCCAAGGGTTCAAAAGTTGACCCTCCTAGGGGGTGTTCCCCTTAAATAAAATTTTGGCACTCTATGAAATGATTAGAACGCAGCTAAGGCTTCTTTTTTTAAAATTATTTTTGTATAACTGATATACTGTAACATTTTCGCATGAATTTGTAGGGTATGGGCTGCATCAAACAATATTTTTTGGACTTTTTGGCTTTCCATACATCATGCAATTCAGGGGATGTCAAATGAAATTTTATCTTAAATCACTTGGAAGTATGATCTTTGCAGGAAGGAAATGCGTTCCATGGAGGCTTTGGGGTGCAGGGCAATCTAAACCTGTGCTAGCATTGCAACAACACTTCCGTTTCCCTGCATCCAACTTGAACTTGAGGAACAAGGAGTTGCTTGAGGCTCAAGAAGTGTATGTGCCTACATTTTTAACACAGAAAGTATTATATAGCTGGCACCTAGCAGTTTCCTATAATGCACTTATCCTGTAATGGAAGAGCTTCACAGGAGCTTTGGCAGAGCTTTTTTTCAGATTCATCACGGGCAACGATGTTCGCACTGTTGAGGCACAAAATGCGCACCAAGTTTTCTGTGCTACCACTGCCTTTGCCATGATTATGTGAAAAAGGTAAATTTTTTAACAAAAAAAAAAAAAAAAAAAAAAGAACAAGAACAAAAAATTGCCGAGAAAGCCCTCTGTAGATCCATAGATGGGTTAAAATGTGTCTGATAATACAAACAGTCTGAAACAAATGATGCAGAGGCCACTTGCCATTGACAACATCCTTGCTCTTGTTGGCAGTGTCATTGGATTCATCGTTCGAGGACTCCTCTTTGGGCTGCAACTGGGAAATATCGCCCACAATCTCAAACTCAATGCCTTCCTCCAAGTCCTCTCTGCGAATTGAAAACAGAGCAATGTGTTAATCAAGGTGCAATACAAAGTACAATACTCAGTACAAACAGGAGGCCGGAGGTGTACTGCTGTGGCCACACTTTCATTTGTTCCCCTACTGCAGTGGTTCTCAACCATGGATGTTTTGCGGAACCCTTGTGGATGGGCGGAGATGATGAGCCCCGTTCGTGGTGAGGGGAAGGCAAATGTATAGGTTAATTATGATAATGATTTATATTGCAGACCCCTTGTGAATCGGCGGAGATGGAAGGCTCCGTTCGTGGTGAGGGAAAGGCAAATGTATAGGTTAATTATGATAATGATTTAATAAATGGATATAACTAAGAGCTGTGTGAAGTAGACTTCTCTTTTTGACAGATACACGAAAAAATGTTTCTTCTGAATCTGGAGAAAGACACCTTTTATCGCCGGGCTTGACTGATGAGGCTGGGCTTTGCGAACCCCTAGAATGCCTTCGCGGAGCCCCATTTGAGAACCACTGCACTACTGCATAAGAGTTGCCATTAATCACCCGAGGTTCGCATTTAGAAATTTTTTAACCTTGCCAAGGTTTGATTTGCAAAGTCCCAAGATATACTAGAAATCAAAGTTTGAAGCTTCTGAAGTTCTTGAATGTTCAAGCTAAGATTATAACAAACTTCGTCTGAAATCAACAGCTTCAACTTTTTTAAAAACCATTATGAATGAAAATGTTCAAGTTTGAATCTTGGAACTGACTCGTGGAATTCTAAAAAGGTTTATGAAGAACCAGTATCCACAACATACCTCAATTTTTGCAAGCATGTTGCAAATGGATTATTTAGTTTGTAAGAATAAAAACGCAAAAGAGTAAGGACAGATGACCACTCTCATGGAAGAGAGTGGTCGTCTGTCTTTGTCCATTGTGTTTTTAATAGGGATGTGCGAATAGTGAATTTTCACTTCGAAGCGAATACGAAGCGAATAATTAATTTCAACGAATAGTTTCGAATTGAAGCGAATAATTTCAAAGCGAAGCGAATAATTTGCATTTGCTAATTTAAAAGTGAGAAAATTTACAAAATAGAACTTGAATAATTTGCACATTGATATGGCTTAGCTATCCGTGTCATCTTCAACATGTTTTCTAGGCTACCATTTAGATTTTATTTTAGATTTATTTAGATTTTTATAATTTACATCTGCCCATTTATATTTTCGGCCCGCGAGACAGCCTCCATCCGGCCCCTTAGCCAAAAAGTTTGGAGACCCCTGGCTTAGAGCATCGTGATTTCGACTTTTGAATGACATTTCAAGACCGTGTCAGACTTAATTCCAAGAAAACAATTACGGTATTCGAGAGGTATCGTAACTATCAAAATGAGGATATTTTCCAAATTGGAGAAACTATCGGTATCACCATCATTATTTTCTACGCAGGGCAGCTCAGTAACGGTAGCAACGGCGTACGCGCTAGATGTGCAGCACGTGGGAAATTAGTTTAAGTGTACTCGGAGGCAAGAGGAAAAAAATAAGTCAGGCTCTGGCAATCGTAGCACACGGTCACACAGTTTCTGACGGGAATGTCATCTCTTGCGGCTCTCAAGAACACAGTTGAAGCTAAAACGAAACTAGTTCCCTCCGCCATCTTCGCTTGCTTGGTGGCTTGCCGGCTAGCCGGGATTGTTTAAGCGGCAGCTCGGACGCCTAAACCTATTCCTTCCCGGAATGTTTGCTGCCACGATTCTTTCTGGGCGCCACCCCCTGCACTCCGAAACAGTAAGTGCCTCGCAAACGCGGTCGGCGGCAGCAGTCCCGTAAATAGGTGCCATTTTACCTCCGTTGGGGAAGTCCGTTCAGTTGAACTGAGGTTTGATTAGCGGCTCGATGAAAGTTGGAGCCGCTGTTTAACTCCGGCCGATTGCGATTGAGACTCAATGGCAGTTGAGAGCACTCGTGTAACTAGGGTTATTAGCTTACATCTTTTGAATAAGGTTATGGTTTGCACCGTGTTCAAACTTCGAAATACTTCGAAAATATTCGAAGTTTCCGAATAGTACTATTCGCTTCGAAGTCCGAATCGAATATGGCATTATTCGCTTCGATATTCGAAGCTTTCGAATATTCGCACAACCCTAGTTTTTAATCTTTCAGATCATCATACAATGTACACCTATCTAGTTTTTTTTTTTTTTTTTTTGTCCAGATCACACCTTCCTTGTCCTTGTCGTGCACTGAGCAATAGTGATGTTTGAAAATATGTCCTATACCCCCCAAGATAAAGAGAAAATTAAGCATTAAGGCAAACACCCTACCTTACTGTAAACTTCATAAATCTAATTAAATGCTATCTCCCCTCCCCCCCCTCAAAAAAAAAAAATAAATAAATAAATTTTTGCAGTTTTATGTGCCAAACCAACGAAGAGCATCTGGCATGCCCCAGCGAAAGACTAGGGATGAATTTTGGCTACCTGTGTATTGTTTGACGTGCAACCAAACTCTCTGCCACCCCCACGGCACCTTCTCTGCAATAAGCCTCATACATACAGAGGGCACTTCGGCCGAGATTTGAACCTGCCAACTGGGGATCTGTGGACCAGTGCTTCCAGGCGGCTCTTAAAGGGGACCTGCAACAACCTTTTGGCTGGTTTTTAATTTGCACCGAACGTAGTAACTTAATGAAACTTTTCTTTTCTCAAATTTCGCTTTATTTTAAAAGTTATAGGCTACTTAAAATTACAAGAACAAGCAAAAAATAACCTCCTTCATGACGTCCTTGGTACTGGCTTGGGTGGCTGTCAACAAGAGGAGGGGTAGTGAGCTCAGCGAGCGCACACGGCTGCCGCACTCTATGTCGACGGCTCGAGAGGACGCCACTAAAGCATGTGCAGGATAGGCTGGATGAAGCGGGTGGCCAGAGCAGCTCGCATTGCATTTGCTGCGCGACTAAACACTAATTTGGCATGATACTTCATTTGCCACAAACGACAGCAAACACGGGGTAAAGATCAGTTCAGACCAAGAGCCACTTCGCGCTGCCAAACCGCCAAGCCGCCAAACCTGCTCGCCGAAGGCCTTGGGAGCGGTCGGAACCGGCCGGATCTTCGAGCCAACACAACCGCAGTGCTGCCGTGTACATACGGGACTTTTCCGTGTTGGCACCTGATCCCACTACCCCTTTCTAGTATGCGCTGCCTTTTCCACCGCTTGGTGGCGGGCATGTCGACGGGTCATTTTTTGTTTCCGTACTTTATAAACTGCATTTGTTTCTTTTCTGATCAAAAATACTGAACAAAAACTACTTTCATAAATAATTTAAACGGTTCACGCAACTTATATTTTGTATTTCGACTAAAAAAAAAAGAAGCTTTTAGCGGCTCTGACAGTAGTAAGGCCAGGACCAAAAACGTCATGAAGTCGTCACATATCGCGCGCTTTCGGCACCACGGGTCGCCCTCGTAGGTGGAGGGGGTTTCTCAACGTCCGGTTAAAATATGACGCACTGATATTTAGTTACTCTCTCCGTGCCCGCTGGCTTGCCTGAACCCCAAGAGATGTGGAAACCACAAAAAAGGTAGCCGCTTAAATATGATTACAGGGCCCCTTTAAATGCTGCCAAATGCAATGATCTAAAAGGCTTTTGCAATTTCTTCAAATATGGCAATATGGGGAGAATTAAGTCACGCAACTTAAGGCTGATAGTAAACAGTTCAAAGAAGAATATGGCTAAATGCTCTTGGGTTCCATAAGCAGTGGCAGAAGTTTATTCCATTAGGTTAAGGGGGACGCTGGCTAGAGATTTATCTTCTGAATTACTCAAGTGATCGGAATGGAATTTGCTGGGGAGATTTAACGTCAGATGTAGGTGTACTGTGCAAACTTTCAGCTCTCTCGGACAACTTTACATACCTGCATAAGAAAATGTATCACACTTCGTTAAAGGACACATGCAAAGGAAAAAAATTGTTTCTTTAAACAGGCAAGGTGGAAAAATAATATTATAAAACAAATTTACAAAGAAGAAAGGAAAAATTTAGAGCTATATTCACGGCACAAAACGAATTTGTAGTTAGCGCCGCGAGAGCCGCCGCTGGTCACGTGGTAGGCCTGTGCGCCGCTGCGCTGTGTCGCCGCCGCCGCGAAGTCACGCCGCCGCCGCACGCAGATTGTTGTGCGACACCACTTTGACGCATTTCTCCACGCTGCCGCCGCCGTCATCTGACCGGCGCACAGGTCTATCACGTCTGCTTGCGCTTTTTCAAGAGCTTCCTTTGGGCTCTAAAAGTTACTTATTAATCTTAGTTTTTTGTTATACTTCAAACAAAGATGAATAAGTTACTTTTGGAGGCCATAGGAAGCTTTCGAAAGAGTGCAACCACCACGTGACAAATAAGGGCCAGTCACGTGATAAATAAGGGCCAGTTTTCCGTGGTGCCCGCAGGCGCCAACTACAAATTCGTATGGCGCCAAAAATATAGCTCTAAAAATTTTTTTTCTTCGTTGTAAAATTGTTTTATGACACCCTTTTTCCATCTGGCTGTTTAAAAAAAAATGTTTTTTTCCTTTGCATGTGACCTTTAATAAATTATGATATACAAATGAAGTTATTAAGAGCCATTTTGGAAGCTAGAATATAAAGTGGGGGATGTGGGACTTTGGGCTATCTAGTTTTTATCACTCACATGTAAATATTTCGGGAAGAGTGATTACCTAAAAATATGAGATGCATATCTGTCCTATGTCAATTTTATGAAACAGTTTTTTTTCGATGAGGACTTTAACTTAAAACAAAATAAAGTAGATAGCCCAATTCCCTGGTAAATTTCAGTTCAGAAATATCTTGATTGTGGCATCAGAATACTTTTATCTTTGAAAAAAAGATTCCTCCATATGAAATTTGCAGCAAAAAATGAAACTGAGAAAAATGCATTCAAACATTGAACTCCTTTACTTTGTTACTGCCTCACAATGTGTTGAAAATATTTTATATCAACGTAACTATTTGGAGTATGGTTATCAAATTTAGTGTATAATTAGTTTCTAAAACAAAAAACCTCAAAATTAAAAAAAAATGACTTTTTTCAAACAAATGTGACATTTAAGCCCATGCCCTGGAAATTGAAGTGGAACCCAAATAAATGAGAGAAAAATCAGCTCACTTGTGAATGACATTCAATGTCAGCTGGAAATTTTGGAGGAAGTCGTCGCAGCGTAATCTTGAACCATGAACCACTCCAAGGTCAGCAAGGTATTTTTCATGGTTTCCTGCGAAGAAAGCATAGATTTTGAAAATTAATTAAATGCCAGAGCTGCTCCATGAAACATTGGGCTTGTAAAGGGGTGAGGACGTTTGAAGCAGAGCATCAAACCAAACACAAACCGAAAACTGAATTAAAACCATTATTTTTGACTGAACCAGGACATAACTGAAACAAAACATTTAAAATTGAACCAGAACGAAACCCTAATAATGAGGAGGAAGACTCAAATCCTTTCAACATAGCGGATGGAGCAGGTCAAGTCTGAATGAGCAGTAAAACCTACAGTGTGTCACCCCCAAGACTTTCTATGTCTTTCACCGCAAAAATGAACTATGCATCGCCAAATGCTTATTCTCCACCCAAATGTAGCGCTAGCAGTCTGAGCCACATGCCAAGTTCCAGAAATAACCGTTTTTTCAATAAAAAGTTATACAATATTTTTCTTAAAATTTTAGTGGGAAAATGGGGCCCGTTTTAAGAAACTGGCTCCACTTAGCTTCCTGTATCCGAGAGCTCCATCACTTCACTTGTAACTTGTGAATCACAGTTTGTTATGAAACTTTGGCATCTGGTTCGGACCCCTAGCGCTACCTTTGGGCAGAAAATGAGGGTTCGGCGATGCAGTTTATTTTTGCGGTGAAAAAAAGCCGGTAAATTTTTTTTAGACACCCACACGGGAGCGCAATGCACTTAGTCCCAATCAAATGCGTGTATGACCCAAGCCTTTTATTTTTTTATCAATACTACCTGGCCCAAAGGGCCCTGGTAGGAGGTCAAACCGTTCCCAAGTTCCCGTGCAGTTTGTACACATATGCGAAGTGCCTTCGGTGAATCGTTCGGAGACAAACCGTTTGTCTCAAAATACTTACTAAAACTCTATCCTCATGTGATGGTTACTGGTTCAATGGAAAATGGTTAGCCGGTATTGGAGATACAAGCTGCACTTGTTTTTGTGGGTAGCGGCGAGAGGTCAATTTTAACATTCAAGGCGGTGGCGTCGGCAACACGCTGTTGCCTAAATAAACAGCAGCGATGTGGAGACATATCGATGATAATGGAACAAATAAATAAATTTCACGTCTGTGTGCTGCATGACCTGACGTCGGTGTGAAGGCGCACAGGCTAAGCCAAGAGGACAAAGAGCTATTTTAGAGCGCAGCTCTTAGGCGCCCGTTTCCGGGTTGAGCAACGTCGGCGTGACTGCACGTTGCATTATGGGACGCTTCCCATATTGATGTCACCGGGGTCACGAGGAAGAGGGAGGAGGAGAAATGCGAAAAAAATTCCCCACTGATTCACCGAAAAAATCACCCGCTAAATTTAGTGGATAAAATTCCCCATTAAATTTAGCAAGAAAAATGCCCCGTTAAATTTAGCGGGAAAAATTTCCCGATAGATTTAGCAGAAAAATTTCCCCGCTAAACTTAGCGGGAAAATTTCCCCGCTAAATTCAGCGGAAAAAATTCCCCGCTAAATTTAGCGGAAAAATTTCCCCACTAAATTTAGCGGAAAAATTTCCCCACTAGTTTTAGCAGAAACAATTCCCCGCTAAACTTAGCTGGAAAATTCTCCCGTTAAATTTAGTGGAAAAATTCCCTCCCCAACTTTAGCGGATAAATTTAGCGGGAAATGTAGCGAAAATTTTCCGCTACAATAGACAACTTCTCGCCACTTTTGATAGCGTTAGCGGTCTGACCAGGATGGTGTAGGCTGACTTACTCTTTCCTTTCGATTGCTCCAGGATACCCTGCATGACTTAGGTGCTGCAGAAGACACCGAAGACCAAAGACGGCGGAACTGATGCCAATTTCGAAAAAACCAGACACCCCCCCCCTCCCTCAACCCCCTTACCCCCACAGTGGCCTTGTGCCATCCTCCCTCCCAAAGGATCAATAAATAAATAAATAAAATGGGAGGGGAGCATGAGAGGAAAGGAGGAGGGGCATGCCCAACCCTCCTCCTCCTGCTCCTCAAGAGCTGCGCTCTAATTCGGCATTACAGGGACTTGTAAACGTCATTTATCTTTTTTGGCTGTTTTATTGCTAACTTTACAATGCTCTTCAAGTAAAGAGAAGGTGACCATACAAATCTAACATAAAAGACCAAGAAAACTGAGTGCCTTAAGTTTGAAATTCATTTAAAGTTGGGAGACAGAGAATGCGCAGCGTGTTATGAGCTGCCCAGGGGGTTTACCTACGAATGTTTCCGAGCTTGGAAGAGATGCTGCATCTTCTGCTTTATACAAAGGTTAAGGAAACTTAATACTTTTTGCAACCAACCCACATCATTAGTGACAATAGGTCACATGATTGCGTGGTTGGTCCAATATTATCCTATGGATGTTGCAACTATGGGTCACAGGACCACAAATAATGTCATGCAACCATGTAAGATGACGCAAATAGACCACGTGAAATGATGCCACAGGGCAATGTGAAATAACGTCACGTGACACCACCTGCATCACGTAACATATAATGATTACACAATCACATAACTCCTCCTACCATTAGGACGACAAAAAGTTTTGCGAAAACACGAGTACAGTCGGGAGCAAAAGTTTGCGGGGCACGGGAGTGCCAGACGAAAAGACTGGCTGCACCTTCTCACGGTGCGTTGCCGCTCTCAAGACTCGCGCCTTGCGCACGAGCTTCCTTTCTTGTTCTCGGTCATGTTTTTTTCGCTCGCTTCCGTTCGACACCCACGAGATAACAGGGACTGGCGCAAGGTGCCGCAAAATGTTATCTGTAGCATGCGCGAGCTCCGTCACTCCTCACGGTGGTTGAGGCAGACGCGCCAAATGATGGCTGTCACAGCGGCACCTTGCGCCGGTCCCGGTTATCTCGTGCACGTCGGGCGGAAGCGAGTAAAAAAGGTAGGACTTTGAGCACGAAAAAAAGCACATTCTCGAAGCGTAAATCTTGAGAGCGGCCGCGCACCGTCAGAAGGCGGAACCAGTCATTTCGGCTCATGCTCCCGCGCCCCGCAAACTTTTGCCGCCGACTGTACATAGTCACTGTAATAATGCTCATCGAAGCCACTCCGCTGGTGCAGGGGAAGGTTATAGGATTATGGAGCGATAGGTCTGCGATTCGATTTATGCCGGGAAAGGCATTTTTTTAAATAAGCCTGATTGTATTATCTCATCTTCGTAATGCTCTAGGCATGGAAACCAGCCCTAAAACACATTCTGTGTTAAAATCGACAGGCTGTCAGATTGTTTTATAATGGCACAAACTGAAGGCACCACCAAGAAAAAAGTAAAGCCAAAGTAAAGTAATGAAAAAATTTACACAGGTGCCAGGCACTGGGACAACAATGCATAGAGCTCTATACATTGATTGAATTTTTTTTTTTTTTTAATGTGAAACATTTTTTGGCTTGGTGTTTGTCATTTTGAGGCCCAGATAAAAGCATGGCCGTAAGGCTTGACACTGATTGGTTGGTGAGTGGGAGAGGAGGAGCGAGGTGCTACTGATTGGTTAAAGGATAGGTGGCAGTCTGATACTTTACACCCATGTTATGGATTAAAAAAACTGTGCGGGATGGCCAACAAAACACACTTTCGTGTAAGGCTCGTCAAATTCCGAGGCGCTGGAGAAAACCAGCCTTCTGCGTTAAGTCCTTATTTCAAGCTCTTTTTGTTCGCGTTCCGCCCATTCATAACCTTGCGGGAAGCACCTCAGCATGCACACCTTGTATCGCTGCGCCGCAATGTTCTTCCGCAGCAAAATGGCCGTCTACTTTCATCGCCGTCACCATGGCAACGAACGCTGAATGACCTTTCCGGATGGCGCGTGTATCACTGGGGAGCATGTTAACGCCGCCGCCGAACACCCGGCCTGCGTTTACGCCACTTCGCGGCGACAGTCTGCGGCTGCTCATTACACTTTGGCTAGCATACGGCATTCAGAAAATCGGCGTTCGTTGCCATGGTTATGGCAACGAAAGCAGACGGCCTTTATGCTGCAGAAGAACACTGCAGCACAGCAATACAAGGTGCGTGCTGAGGCCCTTCCCGCATGCTTTTTAATGGGTGGAACGCGAACAAAAAGAGTTAGAAATAAGGACTTAACGCATAAGACTCGTTTTCTCCAGGGCCTCATAATTTGACAAGCCTTACACGAAAATCATGTTTTTAGACCAAAGTTTGGAGATATATTTTTTACAACATGGGTCTAAGGTATCAATGTGCCGGGAAGGTCATGTGACCAGAGGGGTTGGCAAGGAGGAGCTCGACAATCTGTGCGCACTGAGAGAGAGCAGCTCGAAAGTATGGAAGGTTCTGGAAGATCACCAGGTGTATCAGCCCGATTAGCAGTAGCATAACTTCATTCTAGGAACTATCAAGTGTACACATGGTATGTGTTAAACTATCTGATGAAGAGAGCCGTGAAAGTAGACGTCTGGAAACTCGGAGTATCACTAAACGTTTGTGATGCTAGAATGTTTCAAAGATGCAACACAACTGCCTAGCAATTTGCCATAAATTTTTCTTTTCATCTATCAAACACAGCATGCCACCTGCCCCCTTATCTCTCCTTTCTTGTTTCAATCATCCTTCTACTGCCCTTACTGTCCGTGTTTTCAGCTCAATCATTTGAAACGGGTAGTTGGCAAGTATGGTGGATGCTGGTTGATTGACCTCGCATTCAAGTACTGCACTTTGGTACTGTTTCCAAGCGCCTGTACGAACACATAATTTGCAATGGGGTTTGAATAAAGTCAAGCTCACAAAACAAAATGATGCATGTAGGTACTTCTGTTGCCCCCGATTTCACAGCATGGCCTCTGATTTGCAGTTTTGTAGTATTTGAAGGTGAAAGCCTTAGTTGCCCCATTACGCAAAAAAGCGGCGGAGTAGTGCCCGAAAGATGGTCACACCAATACGCCATCAAGCACACTCCTCAGAAATAAAACACAAAGAAAAGCACAGCAACACAGAAGCTTCGTCACGGAAGCCAGCGCTTCAAGGTCAAAGCGGACGCGCCTCAGAAATAAAACAAAGAAAAGCAAAGGAATGCTTCGACACGGAAGCTGTCGTGAAGCCGGCGGGGTTCGCCGTGAATGCGTAGTGGGGAAGCGTGATGTCATCGCCGGAGCGCCGTGTGAAAAAGGAAAAGCATGGCGCGCTGCTTGTAAAAATGCGCTGGGAGTAGGAATGTTTCCACATTCCTACACATAAGCAGTCTTAACTGTCTCTGCCAAATTTTGTAATGCAGATGATGAAGAATCAATCACACATTTTTCTTTTTAGCAAATGGGAGCTATGAAGTTTTGGTTGTTTAGCAAAGAAAATATTAGGGTGGCCACAGTTCAAGGTAGAGTTATGAACTCGCTTGCGCTTGGTGGAACTGGTAACCAAACCAATATTTCACACTCATGGCTGGACCGCAACCGAACTGGAACAAATTACAAAGCTACTGAACCAAAAATGAAAAATGACGGGTTTGATACCTTGGTCGCTAGACAGAATGGGCGAGAATAATACTTGCCTTCAGTTTCTCCTTCTTCGCTAGATATTAAAATAGTACCTATAACAAAAAAAGAAAAATTAAATAGGTTAAGGGCGAAATCTGAAGCTTCTGCTGATGCTTAAAAACAAACTACTGCCATTGCTAGCTGTGGTAAACTAGTGGAGAACAGACCCTTTCCGTCATCAATTTCAACATCCGGTGCAGACATCTGGATCTGCTCTTTCAGGATCTGGAAGTGACAGAACACAATGGCATCTAGTCGCTCTAAACTCACTCAAGGTGTCTTGATGGTGCAAGGACGAAGACCACGCACCTTTTCTTCCAAAACTCTGAGAGTTGTCTGCTTTGTGTTCAGGTTGACATAGACCTGACAGAAAATGAAAACACCCACTGATGTCCTTCGTTTGCTGGCCCATACAATGTTAACATATAGTATACCCGGCTCAATAAAAACAAACTCGCACCAATGTAAGAAGTTGGTAATAAGTGTCAACTTCTGCAAGTACCTTCATCACTGCGGTCCTAGTCCTGCACGAGCACTGGAGCCTCCGAGGAGCATCCGAGAGTGCATTCCCACTTTCCCACTCGGTCTTTCTAAATTTACTACCTCTCAAATATAACAGTGATGAGGTGCTTTTGACAGATGGCCCCAAAGATTAGCAAGGAACATTTATATAATCTCGAAGGGGCAAGCAGGAAATATCTAGTGCAGTGGTTTAAAATGGGGTTAAGCGCAAATCAATCTTTGGGGTCTGCGAAGCCCTCGCTTCAACCCTCAACCCCTCAATTCTTAAAAACAAATTTGTGTTGCTGTTCATCTTGGGTAGATGGCGAAAGCTACCGCCTGGAATAAAGGGTACAGCCATTACCATCTATTTATTCATTCATCCTTTTACTTGCTGTTTCTCACTTCTGTCCAAACAGTAAAGGATGCCCTCTTCACGTTACAATTAGTGGTTAGACAAAATCGCTCCCAACTAAAAATGCCCATGCACGCATCGCCTTAACATTGGCTTTTCATGTGTTTTTTGTTTCATAAGTAAGCACTCTTTTTGCGTTGCAATCAAAGGTCTCCCATACAGTGTAACCCTTCCAAGCCCCAACTGAAAACTCTACCTCAGCATTTGATGAGCAGGCATAACACTTGGGGTTAGGAGGGACCATCTGGGTTGGAATGACCAGCTGCTTCTTGAGTGTTGGCTGCTGATTCAGGTACACCTACAGGTTGGAAGGACACTTGTGATTAATAAAACCCAGTTGGAAACAACAATACATACATACAAAATGTAAAA
Source organism: Ixodes scapularis (assembly GCF_016920785.2). NCBI lineage: Eukaryota > Metazoa > Arthropoda > Arachnida > Ixodida > Ixodidae > Ixodes > Ixodes scapularis. Next base: position 51,405,165 of record NW_024609884.1, read on the forward strand.
AGTAAAAAAAGGTGCAGTGACGGGAAAAATAAGAGCAAAAAGATTAGAGGCTAGCTGCATTAGGAGGTTGGTGTCATAACAACAGTGTCAGAGTTGCGAGCAATCGAAAAAAATCCAAACCAGTGAAATCACCCCAACTTGAAACTTTCACATTTGCATTCTGAGCAGCGTTATTTTGGGCAAAGATAAACCAGTGCCAAACAGGAGCGTGCGCAGCAAGGATGGTACCACGTCGGGAGCTTCACTCAACACAAGAGGTATAAAAGAGTGTTCCAAAGGACGTACGGCACTGCATTTTTCTTGTTTTCCTTGGAGGATTTTGAATGCCTGGAGGACAATGAGGCCAGCAATAATTGCATTGGTGGTTGCAATGGCAGGGATGATGTTACCTGCCATAGCTGCAGTAAAAGAAAAAGAAGAAAAGAAGAAAAAACAATATGCATCTCTGTATATACAAGATGTCACATTCGAAAGCTTGAAAGGCCCATTCACACACTCACGTTCAGAGCGACTGCTACGGCTATGAACAAATCCAACTGGTTGGGACGGACAGAGCGACTACAACAACGGACCAATCGTCAGCCGAGGAAAGCTCGGCTGACGTTGCACGCCGGCCATGGTACCTGCTATATGCTGAAAAACATTATCTCACTGGTGATCGTGAACGTGGTCGGCGTGCTGGAAGCTCAACATTCCACGTTGAGCGCTATCCTTGACTGAATTCTTGTCGTACGTCGCAATGGTAAGCCAGCACGTCCTAGAAGAGAGCATCCACTTACTCGCGCCGTCGTGTTTGTCTACCTCAACTACAGTGGTCCTTTCTTAGCAATTGTCTCCTCGAACATGGCCCGGATTTTTTATTTTGAGTACTCCGGGCACGTGCTCGAGTTCAAGGTACTACTGGAGCATACCGTCTTCGAAGATGTGTCCGAAGGATGCGAATTTTCGCCCGTTTTCATCATCTGAGAAGAGGGATTAGTAGTAAAAGCATTTCTGAACGCTTGCACCGTCTGTCTGATCACGAAATCACATCTCTACGTTGCTAGAGCTCCTAAACCTACAGTCTTCTGTAATCGTAGAAAAAGGGTGCGGCGAGATTTGCATTACTGCTAAAGTAGCGTGTTAAAGTCGTAATCGTCCAAGACATCATTTTCTTTTCTATTTTCATCCAGTAAACCCCATAAGCCCTACAATGAAAAAATAAAAATTAACAAAGCTCGAGGCAATAGAAAACCGTCTGCCCATTTTCTTTTAAGCCAGTGAGTGGTACCGTGCCCCTTCTTCCTCAATTGATAAAACACTTAGGGCCCCTGAAAAGAAAAAATTAACAGCTTGCGCACTCCAGGTTTTGTTTGCTTTCTTTGAACAGAGGTCCAATTTTAGCGTAGAAATGATGGAAAACAAACAGCCTTTCCACCCTCATTAAGAAAGAAGACTAGCGGAGCTGTACTCGACATACTGTGTGCTTCTTCTTTGTCGCCGTCTGTTTTTCGCGCTGTTTCCTACGATGAATTCCCACCAACCAGCCCAACTATCCATTCTTCTATTATAGCTGGAAAAGCTGCCGCCATCTACGAGCTTTGGCGGAAACCATACAGGTTGTGTGCTTGCCACCGTCGCTTATAGACGGCGGTAGATGTCCAGGTAGGTTTGTGTCGACATACACGGACACGATCCTGGGGAACCTAGCCCTTAACAGCTCCGCTGTAAAAAGATTTATTTTAAGGAGTCTGGTTGGTGTTGAAAAATTAATTTTATGCGGAAAACAATTTTTTTTAGAAAATATTGAAGGCGCGAGACACGATTTAGTTGGTAGTCACCTCCTTTCCACTTGTTTTCTCTCTCAGCATTTCGGGCGAGTGGAGGAGAGGCGGATCGGCATGGCCATCCCGTTGAGGTGAAGTGTATGACCATTCCGCGACGTCATGGACTTTGCGTGCAGAATTTAAAATAAATCTCGCGCCTTGAATATTGCTCTAAAATCTTTTTTTTACACAGAAGTTTTTTGACATGCGTGTCCCAACTACATTGTTTAAACAAAAAATTTTTTTTTGCTTCTGTTCAGCGGTTTTTTTAAAGGCGGCAGAGAGGTGGTCGTTGTGCTGACGACTGCCATGTTTTCCAGAGTTGCTGCGCTTGTTGCAGTGGTTGCAGGAGTGCACACGTGCAGCATGGAGTGCTCGTTCCAACTGCTCCGGTCACAACGGACGAAGTCGTAGCTAATGCGCTCGTTACAGATGTCTGAACCGGCCCTCAAGCCAGTTAAAAAACGAGCATCATTACCATCTCTCGGAGACAAGCAAGCAATTCGATGGTACAACAGCAACACAGAAAGAAGGTGCGCTTACCTTTGACGTCAAACTTGCTCGTTTGCGGGATGCCGAAACAGTGGGCCCGCAGGTTGGAGCACGACGTGACGAAGTCAAGGCACTCCTTGTTGTCCTAGGGTGGCGAGGCAAAACACCCGTAAAAATTTATTAACACCTCTCGCTTATTGCTTTAATCGTTTCTCACAAACACGCGTGCCCTTTCGGTAGCTCCCTCTAGCGGTATCTACCGAGATTGCCACCACCCAGGTGCTCCAAAAGAGGTTAGAGGGGTGAGACAGGTGAAACAGGTTTTGGAGCAATTTTTGGAGCAGACAAATCTGGATTTTGGAGCAGCTTAGGAGCACAAAATTCTTGTTTTGGACCAGCAGTTTATGCATTTTGGAGCAACTTCAGAGCAGAAAAGTCGACAGTTTGGAGCAGATTAGGAGCAGAAAATGTTAGAGTAGCTTGCTTATCAGAAATTTAAATCATAAAAAATCTGATATAAATCACATAAATCAGTTTTCTTTTTTTTAATCATTATGTTTGTCCACCCTGGTTCCAATAAGTCATCAGCGCCGATACGCACCAATAAAAAATAAAATAAAAAATAAACGCAGTAGGCAAACGAGAGTTTCATGCACATAGATGAGGACAGGGATGCTGCAAATTTAGGTGGGCATCAGATACCTCAAGCTTATACAAACTGGTGCCAAAGCGCAATTGTGGTGCAAAACTTTTTAAAGCGGTGATTCAAGAGCATGAACAGTGAAGCACGGTTTACTACAACCAGACGTCGACCGGACGCTCGTAGAAAGCACATGCAGATAGAAAAGAAAAAAACTCCTGACAAAAGTGAGTCACAAGGTAAATAGTGAATTGGTAGAAAACCTATGAGCAGCACATGCACGCTAAATACGTGTGTGTGACCGATTCATTTGATTGCTCACGCACAGGAAGCACGTGTGTGATACTAACGGCAAAGTCTATTGTGACGAGATTACGGACGCGAATGAACAATTACACAATGGAGGCTCTCAATAGCACCTTTAAGAAAAGGTTTACTCTCAAAACGAAAGAAATACTTAGCTTTGCTCATTTCGATAGCCTGTGCGTCGTAACTCCCGTGGCCAGACAGCGAGACCACGTGACAACGCACCGTTAGCATGCAGTCACAAATGACAACGGAAAGCAGTAGGAAAATCAGGAAAACACCACGTATCATAGGTATAGAAGGGTGCTACAGCTGAAATTTTCGAATCCGGTGGTTGCTTGCGCCACCCTGTACCCGTGCCGCGTACTTTACTACGACGAGATTGAACGTTGCCACCAAGCTCTGGTTTTCGCTAAAATTAGCGTCGCCGCAAACTTTTTTTTTTGTTACTTTGGCGCAGTGTGGCGCAATTTCGACTGATTTCGCGTTTTCGGCGCAACTAGGCGCAGAAAATTGGGTTTGTATCAAAATGGCGCAATTGGCGCAGATGTCACACCCCTGAGGTTGGCACAATACAAGCACCCACCTTGTCCCAGACAAGATGGTCACCTTGTGCCAATGCTTGCACCTGTGCCTTCAGTCGGGTCAGGGAGTCATTGAACACCTCGCCACACTCCTGCATGCTCCACAGCCGCTGATCCCCTGTGCGACTCGTGCTCGTGCTGCTGCATGGAACTTGGGTTCCGACAGAAGACAGAGTGAAAGTTTAATAAAGTGCAACAAACCTGGACCAGTGGCACTGAAAAGAGTGAAATTCCAAAGCATGTTTTCGAGTATCCTGGATATGGCTCACGGGCATCGGGCAGGGCAGACCACTTGAGCGGACAAGGAGGCTTGCGTCTCTTCCAGAGCTTCTCCATTTGCAACAGATATCGGATGTCGTCGTTGAACAACTGAAACCAAAGAAATGCCCGGCCCCCCACTCCCTAAGGTGACAAAGGGAGTATGAATCCCAAGCAATAAGCACAGTAGCTCACAGTTCTTAATATGTTCGTAATGAGGGTTAACCGGTACTAAATCCAAGACTACTGTTGAATCAGTACGTCCCCAGTTAGCAGATTCAAATTCCAACTGAGGTGACCGCAATCCGGCAGAGGCTTAGTGAGAAGCTGGTGCCATGTAAACGAGATTTTGGTGGCATGTCATAAGATGGTCGAAATTAATTCTCAGTTCTTCGTTTTGGCATGCCAGATGCCCTCCGTTGGTTTGGCACGTAACACCCCCAAATTTGATTAAATTTTAATTAATTATAACATTCCAACGGAACACCTACCCGTGGTGAAGAGATAAATAATACAATATGTGGAACTGGCAATCTTTTGGGGTGAAACAGCAAACTTTTATATACCAACTCAACTCTCTGAAGTCGTGCCACGGCACATGCGCAGATGCATAACTTGACACGAACCTAGTTTCTGCGCACAGTGCCCACACTTGGTGTGGACAAACGTGGGCTTGTTTGTAAACAGCGTGTTGGTGTACAGAAAATGCACAATCAACATGCGCACAGCCACTACAAACCCACATGATATGGGAACCAATACCGGAGACTACGGACACGACAAGATCATATGCCAGGCGCTGGTTCTTGACTTATAATTAAGATTGATCTCATCAATCGATGGAAAATAAATTGTCTAATGAACAGTTGTAACCCCTTTGAGGGCAGTCCATGCAGCAGTGTCTACCTACATCATTAGCCCATTGTGCGATGGCACACATGCGAAGGAGCTCCACTGTATAAAGTGGCAGCTTCCACCACCTATCCGAGAGCGAAAGTAGCGAAAGGCATGTGAGCCACATGCCTATGTCGCTGTTGGGTAGGTGCCCCACGCAGCTGCCCAATACACTGGCCCGGAAGAGTTCCCAGTACTGTTGTCCTTTCTTGCACCGGTGCAAGCTAACCTCGATGGCCAGCTGCAAATTCTCTTAAGTCAGGGAATCCTGCCATTAGCTCTTGCTCAAACAGTCTACACTCTATCTCATTAGTTGCATGCAGCATTACCAAAGGTGCCGGGTTGAGAGTGTAAGATCAGCAGTTGGAGACAAGTGCAAAAAGGAACTCCCTTGGTACTCGGACCATCTTTTGTGTAGCCCAACCCCAGCTCCCCCTCCCCCCTGCTATTCTCCCCTTAAGAGATTAGCCTGCCACTCAAAGTTCGTACAAAAACGGTTGTCCTTTTTTCCGCCCGTAGCTTCCACAGCACTCCGTGCAACTAGTGAGATAAGGCTGGCAGGACAATGCGCAAGACATGCACTTGTGGGGCCCCAACTGTTTTATCTTCATCGTTTTCTGTGTGCATGCGTCTTTGTTTATGAATGTCTTTCACCATTCAAATATTCACCTGAAAGTTACGAAGTGTCCTGTCCACTTCTGCCCACCTCTTGTTTGTGTTTTTAGCCTAGAACTAGAGCGATGAACAACTGACTAGCCATTTTGACGGCAGTTTTTACCTTGTTGAACAGCTTTTGCGTGTCATAGCCACAGTTGACAGCCCACACTCGCGTCGACACCCTGTGGACGTTACCCGTGGAGTTTGTTTGCTGCTGCACCAGCTTCTCCACGTTGACCTCCCCTGCAAATGCATATATAACTGGCATAAATTATCACAGTCGTCAATCAATCAATCAATTCATTACCTCCAAGCTCTGGATCCGTGGAATCTGGGGAAACGTCTTCGTCCGCATCAGCCTCTCCAAACAGCTGACTGTACATAAGGGCAGAGAGACCAACACCATACGATTTGAAAATGCGGAAAATTCTTTCATTATCAGCATTTTCTCATCACCAGACTTCCATCTGCTACACAAGTGGAAACTATAGTGCACTTTAACACTTCACATGTGCTAATTGACTGATTTAGGAGCTTTCTATGACGTGCAAGAAGTTTCTAATTGTAACCATATCTTTAGTTTCACTAATGAAAAAGTTATTTAGTGAATATTGTCACGAATGAAAAGTGACGAGGCAGCGAATGACTGAGTAAACTGAACGCTTAATGGGGCGAACTTGTGCCCAAAAATAAAAGGAAGAAGAAAGATAACAACAGAGTGTCGCGGGCGTCGAAGGCGGCGAAGCAGCAGGATCGAACGTTGAGGCGAAACTGACTGCAGATCCCCACGCGGAGCCCCTTATGTACACGTGTGGGCTTCTGGAATAATCGGCGTATAGAACATTCTGACCTTCAAAAAGCAACATGGTTCTCGAATTTACCAGAAAATTACGTTATATCAACAAAAATGCGTCCCCGTGGCCAGGGATCAAACCCTGGCCTTCTGCGTGAAACGCACGAGCGATAACCGTTAGGCCACGAGTGCGCTGCCTGCTTGGTCAGCTGCGCTCGCGGCAATATTGGGTGATAAATTGGCTCATTGGTGTTTTTGTTTTTTTTTGTTTTTTTTCAATCTTAGTGGCTGCCGTGGCTGGCAGTTTGCTCCCGAAAAGTACCTTTTTTTTTTTTCTTTTCTCCTCAGCAACCTATATTTGTAGAGATATTTGAAATTACGGACAACAAAGAAATTAATGGCTCAGAACAAAAAAAGAAAGAAAAAAAAACATAAATCATGGCTATTACAAAGTTTGCGACAGATTCCAGACACAAAGTGAAAAACTAAGCGAAAAAAAGTAAGTAATACTCGTGGTCAACCGTGAAAAAGTGATTGAATTTTTCTCGCAGGCAATGTATCCCGATCCTACTTTTTAGCTCTGTATTGGTGAAATAACTTCAAGATAGCGTATTTCAGCCACCCTCCAACATTCAGTGCAACAGGTTGGGTAAACATAAACATTTCACAGACTGACCGAGGGGCCCCTTCTCGCTACTAACTTTGGCGAAATTTTGGTTTTTTATTGCTTCAATTCACGATTTATGGTAATTCTGATGCACAATCACATTCCACGATTTATGGTAATTCTGACGCACAATCACATTCCACGATTTATGGTAATTTTGATGCACAATCACATTCCAGGATTTATGGTAATTCTGATGCACAATCACATTCCACGATTTATGGTAATTCTGATGCACAATCACATTCCACGATTTATGGTAATTTTGATGCACAATCGCATTCCACGATTTATGGTAATTCTGACGCACAATCACATTCCACGATTTATGGTAATTTTGATGCACAATCACATTCCAGGATTTATGGTAATTCTGATGCACAATCACATTCCACGATTTATGGTAATTCTGATGCACAATCACATTCCACGATTTATGGTAATTCTGATGCACAATCACATTCCACGATTTATGGTAATTTTGATGCACAATCACATTCCACGATGCAAGCCGCGGAGCGACGAGCAGCATGGTTAGCATGGTTACCAAACAAGAAAAGACCCGGATGTGTTTGAAACCAAAACTATAGCAATCACATAATGTAGCATCATACAATAAAAAATAACAAAAAAAAAAAACCCTCATTTTTTGTACAATTCTTAATTTATAATTTGAAAATTAAATAAGGCTGAATTCAACATTTTTAAAATGCTACCGTGACATTTCGTTACTCACGTTGCCCAAGAGTATTGCATGGTCGGTTCAGTCATAAAAACACGAATTGTAAACGCAGGTTTATAAAATGCAGACCCAATATTTCGCCGTAATACCTGGTAATCAACCCCTTTGTAGTTTAATGAATATATGAAGATTAAGGCCGGGCAGATGCATTTCCTTTTCACTACCTCTGTTGAAAAAAAAAGGCCCTGAATATATTAATCGAAAACATGATGCAACGTGGCAAGCAATGACTACCTTATTTATTTGGTATAGTTTAAATCTCCTTATCAGTTTATTATCCGACATGGGTCTTATTTAAATCCAAGGTATTAATATCGATTTTGGAATGCAGAGAGCTCACCTCTTTCATGGATTGCACCATATTGCACTTCCTCCAGGATTGGCTCATATTTTTATTTATTTGAACACAGCTAGAGATTTTCTATTCTGGCACCATCGTTTCAAGAGCCTCACCAGCCTAAAAATAGTGATCGTAGGTTTTCACGCCTCGTGCAATTATACACACCTTCAATTACGCTGCCGATTTATCCAACCAAAATAATTAAAATTTTATCAGAAAATTAATTTAAGAAGCTCAGATTTTGATACACACATTTTCGTTCCGTCACTCGTTGATACCTGTGAAGTAACAGGATACTAAAGTCACTAATCGAGACGTCGCACCATTTGCAGTTCTCCTCCTTACCGACACAGAGCCGCTCTCAAAAGCCCCGTCCCGCCAATCGTCGGGAGAGGAAGCAATGTATAGATGGCAAGGAGGGCGGAGGAAGGAGCGCCCTAAGGAGACGGCATGTCGATCCTATTACGTCACGGCTCATTTATCGAGCGAGTCGCAATACGGGAATTTCCAGAGGCGTGTTCACTGACGGAAGCAGCATTTGACCTCTTCACGCCTCGTGCAATTATACACACCTTCAATTACGCTGCCGATTTATCCAACCAAAATAATTAAAATTTTATCAAAATTAATTTAAGAAGCTCAGATTTTGATACACACATTTTCGTTCCGTCACTCGTTGATACCTGTGAAGTAACAGGAATCGAGACGTCGCGCCATTTGCAGTTCTCCTCCTTACCGACACCGAGCCGCTCTCAAAAGCCCCGTCCCGCCAATCGTCGGGAGATGAAGCAATGTATAGATGGCAAGGAGGGCGGAGGAAGGAGCGCCCTAAGGAGACGGCATGTCGATCCTATTACGTCACGGCTCATTTATCGAGCGAGTCGCAATACGGGAATTTCCAGAGGTGTGTTCACTGACGGAAGCAGCATTTGACCTCTTGTAGCAGGTTCTCTAGCAGGCAAAATATTGGTTTGGAGCAGCCATTAACGCTTTTGGAGCAGATGCCAACATCTATTGGCACATCACTTGAGAATGAAAAAGTGTTTGTATCTCTAATTGAGTTCATTCATGGCAATGATCAAGGGTTCCTGTTTGATACTCGAGCATATTACTTATTAGCATTTGTGACAAGAATAGATAGGGCGTAAAAGGAAGACAGTCTTCATAAAAAAGACTCAAGTCAGAACACATTTCATTCTCAATAGGTATTAAAAAATGGTTAAAAAGTGACTCATAGTGCAACACTTCATTGGGATAAATCCTCTCTCCCCTCCCCATTTTATACACGGTTGTTTGTTTAGCCTGTAAAATTCTGTAAAATGACAGCAAGAATCAGCATATCCGCTAGCATGTCTACTAATAAAAATGTGTCCCATAAAACCCACCAAACTCAAGACTCTAATATCATACACTGCAAAAACAACCAGCCACTGTTCTTTAGAGGCGAAGGAACCAGAGTTATGTCAAAGTTCGCTGCTCTTTCGATCGACAGCAGCACGGGAACTACCATCACTACCGTATTTATTCAAATACATATATATAACCCTGTGTTTTCTTTCTTTTTCTCTACTCAGTTTTTTTTCTTTTTTTTTTATAAATAGATATTAATTCACAATTAGGACAAAGAAGGTCAACATGGAATAATCTTGAGCCTAATTTGCGTGCCTATCCCGCTAAGACGGACGCTCCCCCAGGTCAGCCGCTGCTCACAGCACTCCGATGCAAAGCGGTGAAGTTCGATGTAAACACGCTGGTGAGAGGCGGTAGAGGTTGATGCGAGCGGCACAAGTGCCACGGTACTTTGCAGTCATGAAACGTAGGCATGCGGCAGACGCGATAATCAAGCTATCTTATCAGGAGTACAAGACTCTGGTTCTGTTTGACCACAGGACTATTTTGTGAAGTTTTCTCGGGGCTCTCAGTTCCTACATCGACGACATTGTCTGGAAATTTTGACAATGTTAGCGATCAACTCGCCAGCGCAACAACCAGTCAGAGCGGTTAATGCCCAGCATCAACGGCTCTGGCCGGTTGATTCGCAGCCTCAACACAGCTCTGGCCAGTTGATTCGCAGCATCAAAGTGCGACATCATGGAATTCGTCAATTCCTCATACCTGTTCTTTCATTGGCTAAACCAATCAAGTGCACCGAATGTCCCGTGACTTGTACTTTTAGAATGTGTGCTTGTGGTTGTATGCGTTCAAACCTTCAACTATGCTCCGACCTTCGACGAAACAAACTATACGGTGAGTAGGGAAGCTGTAAAATACACATTTGTACCATTTTTCTTTCCTTCTACTTTGATCAATATTAAAGTGAATCAATAAAAAAATATTAATACTTTTGCTTTAAGCTCACCTCAGCGCAGGTGTGTTGCAATTCTTAGGAAAAATGGCATTTCCGTGCAAAATGTATCAGATTTTTGTTTATGAAGCAATTTGGCGCAAACGGCGCAGCACTTTCATCACTGCGTTTTACGTGCTTTATTCCTCAAATCGCAAGCTGAAATTTCGTGGACACTTCCATGGGGAGGTCCTGCTACCTGCCACAAGGTTTTTATACGAAACTAAAGACCTTCATTTAAGGCTGGAGAGGCACTTTAAGATCGTCTTGGTTGACTCGAGACCATCCAGCCAACCCAAACACTCAGACACGTCAGCCGTTTCTTCTAGCACGCTGGTGCACAACAGTGAAGTTTGACACGTGCGTGTCAGTGCAAAGTGGTGAAGCTTGACAGCAAAGTACTGGTGCAAAACAGTGAAGCCTGACACGAGAAACCGGAGAATTCTGAAGACGCTATTCATACTTTTCTTTAAAGGAGCTGTGCAACAATTTCAGTGCTTTACATAAATAATTTGGGAGTTAATGTCTTGACCTTTCTGAAGTAAAGAACAAAAAACAACTTTTGCCTGCATGTCCTAGTTTTAGAGCGCAGCTCTTAGGGGCCCGTTTCCGGCTTGAGCGGCGTCGGCGTCGCCGTCGCCGTTGGCGTAACCGCGCGGTGCATCATGGGAAATGTCCCATAATGCACCGCGCGAGCCCCCCACCGGGGTCACGTGACCTCGTGGGGGGGGGGGGGCACGTGACCCCCCCCGAGGTCACGTGACCCCCCCCCCCCCCCCCGAGGTCACGTGACCCCCCAAAGTCACGTGACTCCCCTGAGGTCACGTGACCCCCGCCGATGTCGCGTGACCCCCAATGACGTCATCGTCACTGATGACGTCACCGGCATCCACATCGTCATCGTCATCATCACTGATGACGTCACCGGCATCCACATCGTCATCGTCATCATCACTGATGACGTCACAGGCATCCACATCGTCATCGTCATCATCACTGATGACGTCACCGGCATCCGCATCGCCATCGTCATCATCACTGATGACGTTACCGACATCCGCATCGTCATCGTCATCATCACTGATGACGTCATCAGTGACGTCACTGATGTCGCCACCGGCATCCACATCGTCATCGTCACTGATGACGTCACCGGCATCCGCATCGTCATCGTCATCATCACCGATGACGTCACCGGCATCCGCATCGTCATCATCACTGATGACGTTACCGACATCCGCATCGTCATCATCACTGATGACGTCATCAGCGACGTCACTGATGACGTCACCGACATTCGCATCGTCATCGTCATTATCACTGGTGAAGTCATCAGTGACGTCACTAATGACGTCATCGGTACCCGCATCGTGATCGTCAATGATGACGTCATCAGTGACCTCAGTGATGACATCATCGGCATTGGGGGTCACGTGACCCCCAAGGTCACGTGACCCCCCAAGGTCACGTGACCACCCCCTGGTTAGTTTAATCCCCCCCCCAGTGCCCTTCCCTCCTCCTCCTCAAGAGCTGCGCTCTAATTCGGCGTTACAGGGAGTTGTAAGCAGCTTTCACTTTTTTATTTTAAAAATTGACAAAGATTGAGGTTTTCGGTAACTCTCAACTCCTTCACCATCTTCCGTGTCATGTGCACTATGACATGAAAGAAGGACGCGTGAGGTTCCGGTGAAGCTCTCTCTCTAGAGTCAAAGCAGGTGAGCAGCGAGCACTCACTTGCTTGCGACCAAGTGCTTGAGCAGCGCGATCAAAATGGCGAAAGGAGGAAAGTGCCAACGTGCTCGTCCCGGTCCGGCCATATCCTTTTCAGCTCTGCCCCCGTCCCCCTCCGGCTTCTGGCGGATGCTAGCAGTAGCAGATAGAGCTGGCAGTTTTGTTGACCTCGGATAGATGGCACCACTAAAACTCCGTATAATAAAAGTTTTGTCGATGATACCAGGTTCTTTACGCATTTATATTTATGCTGGAATGACCACATTTAGAGAGAAATTACCTTTTATTGAGTAGGTATTTGCACAACTTGCTATCTTTCTACAACACCCCCTCTGACGTCATGCTGCAAGGTTCTCATGGCTGCCGCTCGGGGCTGCGGGTCGAGAAATATTCCAACTTTTGCCTTGCGATTTCGCGGCGGAATCGCAACATTATAAAGGAAGATGTGTTTTCTGTCCTTTGTGACAAGATAAACAATGTCAAAAGTAGAAGATGCAAATTCTTTCAACAATTAAATTGTTGCACAGCTTTGTTAAACTTGATATACTACAAACAGCAAGTTTGCTGCAAATTGAATCGAACAGCGCAAACACTATTCGCAAATTAGTTTCAAATATTTGCACACCGCTACCTTCAACGACTTTGTTTGTAACAGGTGTACCTTTTCCAGATTACTAGTCGAAGATGCTGCGCCCCAAACTAGATGGCAATAATTTAAATGAGAGTAGAATAATCAATTACATTTAATAATTTAACAATTGTTATCAAAACATATTGAAGATGGTTTAACATATCCACAACCTGTGAAAGCTTGGAGAAACGATAATGAATGATTGCCCCATGACGTGTTCTCGCAGAAAAAAAGAGTTAACATTACATTGTATCTTACTGCAACCTCTCATTTCAGCAAATGTGCATACTTGAACAGGTGTTTTGCCCAGACAATGCAGTGGATGGGCTCCGAAGGTGTGTTTCGGATGGTGCAGCCAGGATATGTCTTCTGGGCTGGACGTGGCTGGCACTCGTAGCACTCGGTGGCCCCCTGCATCAACAACACTTGTCAGGAAAGCAACCTTCATAGTCTCCAAGTGCACAAAGTGGCAGCTGTAAGAGCTTCAAGTGGCCAGGATTTCAAAGATATCTGGACTGGGAAACACAACATCAAGTGTGGCGCTAAATGCACGGGGAAGATTATACACCATCTCTTCAGAGATTTGGCCGATTAAATGTTCACCGTTAAATGTTTCGTTTGAAGGCTCGGAATGAATATCAGCTGCTGTCACATGCAGATCCTGAGGTGATCTTACTAATAGATGTCTTCTGAAGCTCGAAGCGCCTGATCGCGGCAAAATGCCACGCAGTGCACTCTAGAACTAGTTGGCCACTCAGTTTCGGTTTCGATTGAGCAGCTTCAGTTCACGCTATCACACAATGATTCAATGCGCTGCTTGCATTTTAGATTATCTGACTTTCCACGAATGTACAATGCTCTTATTCTCGAGCAATATAAAAGAAAAGCCGGGGAAATTTTCTTGGTTCCCAAAAATGCCAAATACTGTGCGTGCGTATGCAAACGTAGTGAGACATGGCTTAGTCACCTCACCCCACGATTATATCTTTCCGGTGAACCACAATTGAAATTTGGTCACATTGAGCCCTACACGCATTTTGCTTGCCAAACGTCCACTTCTTGTTACTTCATTGGCGAAAAAAAAAAAAGCTGCATCCTCACAGGAGTCCCAAAGTTGAGCCCAACGTTGGCGCATGAAATGCAATAAATTCGACCTCCCTACTGCACAAAATTTACTATGAAGTCTTCCTCATGTCATGATATATAAACCACCCAAATTTTATGCCGATTGGAAATCAAATTTTCGCAAATGCTGAGTCCAGCTAGCTACGACAAAGGCCCTAACAAGCGTCCCCTACTCCTCAATAAGCCTTTTTGGATGAGCATGAACAGACGCCCAAGATTTGTGTCTGAAATTATCTTGGAATACTCAGTCAGGAAGAAAGCAAGCGCGTAACAAATCTTGTGGCCATTAGCAACAGTCAATTGCACTTGGAATCCTTTAGTTTGTTTGGCGCACCGCATAGGGGTTCACGCCTGTATTTGTGCCATCCGGCGAACGGAGTGACATTCTTCACGTAAGTGCTCGACTGTTGCTTTTTGAGAAACAGTTTGTATGTGCGAATGTGCCTTTATGATTGCGGGATAACTTCATGCGTACTACATGCTATATTGAATTAGTATAATGCAAGGCGGTGGCAATTTCACTTTGTGCAGTGCTGCTGGTCAGTACAGATAAGGAAAAAAAATGTGTTCGATTTTAGCTTTTCAATGGCGTCTCCAAGTTTTATTTTGCGTACTCAGGCGTATTAACAAAAACAGTAACTGCAAAAGGTATATTTCGTCAATGAACAGACGAAACAGTAATAAACTTCCTGACCAGCACCACTAATGTGAAGGTGCGAGCTCGGTGTATGCATACTTATTGGTTGTTACAGCGTCTTCACTCGTACACAAGCAAGATACCCGAGCTTCGCAGTGTCGAGATTCCCAGCACTGGCTCATCCACATACGTCAAAAAGCTAATAGAAAGGCTTGGGTACAAAAATACAAGAAGCGCATGTGTCAAAACAAACTTCACGTATGGTTAGGGCTTGTGCTAAAGCCTCGAGGTATGGCCATTTAGGTTAGTTTAGAGACCAAAAACTATGTGCTCAGGACCAGGAAAAATAAGATAATGGCTGTTAGTAGTCCACACTCTGTGTATGATCCCTTGGTGACGTGTCGATCGAAACCAAAACCATACCACTCCTTGGCCAACTAGTTCTCAGGGTGCAACATGCGCAGTGTTGCATGCACGGATTTATGGAACTAGTCTATTCTGCCAATGAAGCTGCAAGATAGTGTCAGAACCATCACAAAGCGTTAATGCAGACAATGAAAATACCTACAGTATTGATGCGAACCTCTAGACAACCCGTCTAGATATTCTTGTGTGTCTAGCTCAAGCTTCAAACTCAAATAAGTATGCCCAGAAGTTGTTGTAAGCGTACTTCATTATTCAGTTTTATTGACTTACTGTTTTACAGCAAAGCTGTTATGTGCTAGGATCTGGGAAAAAAAGCATCCACGGATGTTGACAGAAAACTCCCCATTAATTGTGGCAAGTATGAATAAATAAAAATAAAAAGAGGGGGCAACCAGCATGAGTCAGCCTTCTTTGGCATTATTAGATAGTGAGGTCCTGATCCTCTGTTAACATCTTTAGGCATTGTCCTGGAGGTCGTCCTAAAAATGGACCTAGAGGTCGGCCTAGACGTTGTCCTCGAGGTCGTCCTAGATGTTGTCCTCTAGGCGTCGCTCTCGAGGTCGTCGTCCTAGACATTGTCCTCTAGGCGTCGCTCTCGAGGTCGTCGTCCTAGACATTGTCCTCTAGGCATTGTCCTAAGAGGTGTCCAAACAGGACACTACAAAACGCACGACTCCGACAAATCGTGAAAATTGAAGCGGACGCTTCTATTTTTACGATTTGTAGGAGTCGAGAAAATTTTTGCACGAGTCGTGAAAATTTTCACGATCACGACTTCTCTCCTTGTTTCCGCCACTTTTCTCCGACGTCGGTGCTCGTCAGATTTGACATCACACGCCACCTGCGTCTGGCTCACCTCGCCAACGCCCTCACGTACCGCCGTCGCCTCGGCTCGAAGGCCAAGGAGGTCCGGCTTCGGGTAGATTTGGGATATTCCTGCGTCGAAGGATGCGTTTCAACCGCCCTGGCTCAGCTTTCTTTGTCAAAATCCATGTTCGTAGCTCGAAAAAAATAAAGTGCAGTGCGCAACAGTGAGACTTTTAGTTGTATGTAGAAACATTGAGAACTTAAGAGTATATCATTTATTTTATTAAACTCCAAACCAACCAGGTTTGTTTGTCTATACGAGGAACGTGAGGAACAAGAGCCGCGGGAATCCAATCCACAGAACTGCTGGAAGATGACACGACCTTGGATACCACGCACGCTTGCCTGGCTTGCCCACTCACACTTTAATCTTCCCTTTCCCGTTTTCGGGACTTGAAAAACGGCGGAGGCCTTGAGCGATTGACCGACAGCCAACAGAGCGTGTGAGTAGCTCTACGGACCCATGTGATGAGCAGAGCAAGGCCGTCGTGGAAAAAGCGAGGGGGAGATTTGACGAGGGGAAGTTCCCCTCCCCCCCCCCCCCCCAGCTTTGACGGAGGGAAATTTCCCCCCGACGGCCGGAAGCAGAGCGCGGCACGATTTGCCGGAGTCGTGAGTTTTGTAGTACTATCCTATTCGGACAGGCCTCTAGACGTCGCAAAAATAACAGCTTCGCTGGTCCTCCATCTTCATGTGAAGTGCAAGGGCTCTCAAATTTTTTTGTAGCTAAAAGAGGCCTTTCGTAAATTGTTTCTACCATCCCACAACTCTCTCTGGAGCCTGCTACGAGATCCGGAACACTGCAGACAAGGCTGACCGCACATCTTTGTTGTGGAGAGCATAGTGGAGGAGGAAACATGCTCAATGAAAACTCCCTATTTAGTCATCGGGAAAATAACTTGAGAAGCAGTACAGAGTCGCCGATAGTAATTTACTTAACCAAGGGACGCGAGCTAAAAAGTTGCCACGCCTCTGCAGTAGACGGTTTCCCTGGTCATTTACCTTGAAGATTGGAGAGACTTGTCCGAGATAGCCAGCCGTGCCACTTTCAATGAGCGGAACATTAGCAGCGAGACACATCCGGTTCACATGGCTGCGAGCCCCTGGGAAGGTCATCATTACACAGCTCATTAGTACCACTGCTCCCAGTATGCAGACTCAACTCAAGCCTAATTTCTATTTTAAGGTCTATATAAAAATGTGTTACCCATTTTATTCCTGCAAAAGATATAAATAGCCTTGTCATCAATTAGCGAGATTCATAAAAGTCAGAGGTACACTAGGGAGCACAATCTTAGATGACGGCGCAGTCATAGTATACTCCGTTCAACCCCAAGTTGAGACTGCAGAGTGCCGGGTCAGCAGATAAGAGGGAGGCAGATGATTGGTCCAGCGGGCACGTAGCCCCACCTTAGTCTCAGCTTAAGGGTGAACGGAGTATAGGCTTCGTTTGCCATACAACATGAGTTGTAACACTCGAAACCGGCTTTTTTTTCTTCATCTACGGTCTCACAAGCTTCATTATCTCTCGGTTTGTCAAGGAGCTAAAAGAATGGGACTTAAACTTTGCTTTCTAACCATCTGAACCAGAGTTTTTTCAAACACTGGCAAGTACACAAAAGAATCACGAAGGGCTGTTACAGCAGATATTGTCCACAACAATACAAAACTCGTTTCAGAAAGGGGAAAAAACAGAAAAGGAAACAACAGTTTTAGACGTAAGAGTTATAGAAAGTCTGAAGTCTGCCCACCTCGATTGTCCAGGGCATTCATGACAATCGAAAACTGCTTGAAGAAGTCCACTCCATATTCAGGCCTGTCGCAAAAAGAAAATAATGTGCAGCACATTTTGAGCTGTGCAGGATGCTTATTTATGAGCAGGGTTCCACGTTTTCAGGGTTTTCCCTTTAATTCAAGAAAGTGCTTTCATTGTTGTTTTTTTTTCTCAAACATTCGGAGTTTCTTAGTGGTCGGCAGGAAATTGGCGTTTATCAAGAAGCGGCGGTGGGACTCTCCCATCCCCAGGGAACATACGCGTGACCCGAATATTTGGGAAAACCATCCCACACCGACCAGAGAAGAAAACGAGACTAAGGTGTGGTTACCAAAAGATAATTGCAGCCGCATGGACAGTTCAGCCTGGGCTATCTTCAAGGTTCACGAAATAAAGCGGAAGATAAGCATCTCTTCCCGTGAAGATTGAGTTTGTTTCCTTATTGAAGGATGGCTTCTAACCGAGATTCTCTTGGCTTTCCCAGATTTTAAGAAAACTGGCTCAGGGGGTTATACTTTTATGGGTTTCATTGGTATACAGCGAAAACATGGAACCATAGTTATAAGCCCAGGAGAGTTTCTGCACATAATGTGTCTCCCCACTTTATCCCTAGGATTAAGCACATTTAAATTTATTTTGGTACCAAGGTGCTCGTAGGATTGTTTAATAATGCTGGTAGTAAGCCCTTGAACGGTCAGCATCATTGCTATAGCGTGATGAGGTCATGTGATTGCCTACGCACCCTAAGCACTCTTGTTCGTGTCATTTAGATGGCGCAGAGCTTGGCGTTCTGAAATCATTGCAACACCTGTGCAAAAAGCAGACAAACTTGCATTCCGCATACGCGTGACGTCGTGCGCCGCAACTGGACATGGCTATACCCATGACTCAAAACTTTTTGTGCTTCACCTGGTTTACGGGGGGAGAAATGGAGGGGGCCTGAGGCATGGGTAAACACGCCTCAGTGAATCACGCGCTAGCATTTAGCAGCTTCCAAATCTGATTACGCAAAATAGATTGTCAAAGCTGTGGCATAACCTCGTGGCAATGCGCCTGCTTCATGTGCAGCGGACAGAGGATTGAATCCTGAGGGTGGCACACATTCTTTTTCAAGCATTCGGAGGTATTGATGATGGACGCCCTACGCTATCGACAACATATCGTCGTGCGTATAGCATCACTCAACGAAAAAAGTAAACTCTGACTCACTTTATGATGGTATCGTGGTGTGCCGTAATCTTCACGTTGGGGTTAAGTTTCTCGGCACTTTCTTTTGCAACCTAGGGTGAAATGAATGCAAGGTTAAAACTAAGGATGCCGCAAACCTCCTTAAGTTCAAGTTTGAACCTCATTAGCTAAAGTGCAAATTTGAAAAGTTGGCAACTTCAGAACGCCACTGAGGTTCAAATTGGAATAATTTGAAAATGTCAAGGTTTCTAAAAGTTCAGAGTTCGAAGATTTCAAATTTTTTGATTGTTCGAAAAACTCTAAACACTTTGAATCTATTTAAGATTCAAGTTTGAAAAATGAGAAGATTTCAAATTTTTTCAAGGTACAAGTTTGAAAGTTTCTATTTTAAGTTTGAAGTTTTTGAATTTCAAGGACAGAAATCAAATTCTGCAGTTTCAAGCTGTCTTAATGAATTAATTTAAACAAATTGCAAAATGTGCTACAAATTTTACTGCAAACAATGCAGTAAAATTATGCCGTGAATATACTCCTTCCTACTCAGTGCTGTGGTACTGACGGTACTACATGTCTTCCTCGTTATTTGTCCTAACTTATGAAACAAGCATTGAACTGGTTGAACAATTTATCGAAAAGCCCTGAGGTGGTAAGGTGAACATACTTCCTACTTACTTGCGAACTAATAGCAATCAAATACAATGCTGGCTTAAGACAACTAAATATATAGGGCAATGCATGCACATAAAAGCATCCAGGCTACCTGAAAATTTTTAGTTGCTCTGGGCATTTATTTTTGGCAGGATGACCCGTGGGATGGAGAAAACTCTAAACACAGGCACAGTACCTGACACAAGTCTAGGTTGAGGAGAATGCAACCAGACTAAATTATGGGATTACCTGGCCCCCCCCAAAAAGTACAGCTTATCAGGTCAGGACCAGTTGTCATTGAGCTAACCATATTGCTGTCGCCTGGAACTTTTTTTCTTCAATGAATGGAGATATTGGCTGCTCTGAAATGCAGCCAGGTTACTAACGATACTGAAGTAAGCGGCGATTCAGGGTTTGTTCTAACACATCAGCGCTGCACTCCGCGCGCGCCTCTCTTTGACTCGAGGAAATGGGGGAATTTGCGTTCAAAAACAAGTAATGCTATGAAGGACACTCCCAGCGAAGCGCCTCAGTTGAATTTCAAGCCTGCAGATCAGGGATCTCATGGCCCACAGGTTACCTCGGGGCAACCTACAGGTGTTTTGCGCGGGAGAAGCTGTGTGATTCTCGAAAGAAAAAGGTGCGAAGTACGAGGCCACTCCAAAGTGATCATTAAGCGCTTTACAAGCGAGTCGTTTGTGGCCTGATCAGCTAAATAAGACTACTGGTGTAATTTCAACTCCACTCCACAAATTGACATCTTGTGTTATTTATATTTGTTGGCTTCACCTTATGGGGTAAACTTGGTTCGAAAACTTTAGTTCAGAAGTTCAGAGTTCGTTGACCTTCTGAACTTTTTTTTTTATTTTTAAAGTCACTGAATTTCCTGATGTGATACACTCTAAAGTTCCAAAATGTAGCATTTCATGGCACGAAAAATCGATTCGAAAGTTAGAAAACAATAGATTTTTCAGCACAATAATTTGGAAGTTCGAAAATCGTCGCATTTTGAATGTAATAAGGCTCTAGGTTCATCTTCGACCCTCAGGTTCGCAAAAAGTTTGCCACATCTCTACTTGAAACCAGTAGGCACTCACTGTGCAGGCAAAGCGACGTTGTGGGTTCGAAAAGGAGAATGCATCGCAGGTGGACAAGTCACAAGCGGACCCTAACGGGCACCCATGTCAAAAAAACCTTCAGCCTTTCCACTCTCGTGAAGAAGGAAGACCAGCGGAGCTGTACTCGATACACTGCCGCAACGCGCACGCGCCCAATTTCCCGCTTCTTCTCTTCCAACACGCTGCCGATCGTGGATACGTCTCCGACGAACCAGGGTTGAATTAGAAGTCACGTGAACACACAGCGCACATGACGCCAAACAAGTTTTTCACAAACTCCCTCCGGAACCTCACCGCCGCACCCGGACACTGTTCAGCCGGCATGGAGTGCAGTCGTCACCCCGCCGGCGCCTTTTACATCGCTGGTTCTGTTCTCAGCGGCAGCTTTCCAGGCGAGTGATGTGCTCTTTGGCAAGGAAATCTGAAGCGCTGGATGCAGTGGAAGTCGAGGCGACAGCGGCTTTGCGGCAGTTGCAAACCCAATCGCGCTGCTGCGTATGTCGCTGCTCCTTCCGCAGCCAGTCTCCTTTCCCCGAAAGGGCGCACGGCCGACCCATCGTGAGTCCAAACCGAAACTGATAAGAGCATAGGAAACAGCGTGCAAAACAGACGAGGACGAAGAAACAAACGTGACGAGCGCTGCGCTCGTTACGTGTGCTTCTTCTTCTTCGCCGTCTGTTTTTCACGCATTTTCCTTCGATGAATTTCCACCAACGCACCCAACGATCAATTCTTCTATGATAGCTGGAAAGGTTGCCACCATCAACGAGCGACGGCGGAAACCATACTGATCGTGTACTTGCCGCCGTCGCTTACAGATGGAGGTAGCTGTCCCCAGGTAGGTTTGTGTCCACATACCGGACACGATCCTAGTGAACCTAGCCCTTCTGTTTCACGTATTTTACAGCTCCGCTGTAAAATACGTGAAACAGACGAAACCAAGCATCAGCGACAATGGAACTCCACGCGTAGCCACGGTCCCGAGGACCCAAGAGCCGAGGCCTGTACGCTTTCCTCGCGGTTGCACCTGTTCGTATTTCGCGCTCATTGATTACTGAACACTTCCCATAAAGCTCTTTCGCGTTCCTACGGAACACATACCTCAGTAGTCACAAGGTCCCCTTCCATAAAACGTGCGCTCTTTAAAGTATGCCCTCTTTAAACATCACATTTCGATGTAGTTTACTATGAGATAGTGGCTGATATTAAGATCAATCAATTAAAATCGCACTTCCCGTAAATATGAACGAGGCTGTGCGGCTGAAACGCTGTATTCTTTTTCTTGTATTCGTCTTCATTTTTCTTTAACCGATTCACGTGAAACTGGCCGAATTGTTCCTTGTTTGACAGAGCCGAGACGGCGGTTTGCGCCGAATCCGAATCAGCCAAGAAGACAGTGAAGGGCGCTCACCAAGGCTTTAGACTTGCCGACGTGAACTTTCTGGAACAAAAACTGTCGGTTCAGGTTGCTCACGTCAATTGTGTCGAGGTCAATCTGAAAACAAAAGCACGATTAGCGGCGCAACCGCTCGAGCCGGTGAATTCGGGAGTGTGCGCTTCTGAAAAGTAAGCCGCCGAGAGAATCAACGATGACGCTTACCACTTCAATTTCTGAAAAGCCGGAAAGCACCAAGTTCTTCAGCAACTCGCAGCCTATCCCACCGGCGCCAACCACTAAAATTTTGGCATCTTTCGCGGCTGTTTCGGCTACGATACCCGCCATGTTGCGAACTTCGCGCTTGAAAACAAGAGAAGGAAGAGAAGCCAGCAGAGCGCCAGAGGACCAGAGAGGCGTTCAGAAGGCGAACGTATTTCTTTTCTTTCTTTTTTTTTTTTTTTTTTTTGTACAGATTACAGAGATTAGCTCAAAAGTAGCGCCCTCCGCAATGTCCACGCTTAAAACGCGCGACAAATTGTGCACATAAAATATAATTTGGTTTGATTCGCTAGTGGCGCAGGTACAGTTTCTTAAAAGTAATTTGCATTCTAAAAAATAATAAACAGAGCAAAAACATCTTGCGTTCTTTTTAAAGGTTTTTCCGCTTTGGGTGCTGACCGTGCCGACCGTGCTGACCAACCAGCGCCCAACATCCGGTGTATACTCCGGTGTATGTTCGTATGTATGTATGTACAAACTGAAGATGCTGAAATCGCAAATGTCTTGTAGCGACTGCTGCTGCCATACACTCCCCTCGGTATCGGTACAGTGAAAGAAAAAAGAAAAAAAAAAACGCCCTACATTGCCGATATTCCTTATTCCCAATGCACGCGTCATAAGCACGCGGACGCGATGGGCAAGGCGTCTTCGCAATGACACGACGTCCAGGGTAAGGTTTGGTGGTCGCGATTGCATCGAAACCGAACGCAAAATGCAGCCAGGCAAGCGAGGCGTCCAGGAGTTCATCCAAGGCGTCTTTGCGCCGATGATCACGGCCCAGTGCAGCCCCGACGCTGAAGATGTGTGCCGCAGGAACAATCTTTCCTTCGTCGAGCTTCTACAGCCGTTCTGCCAGGCAGTCGAAGGTAGGCAGCCCGCTTCTAAAGCGCAATCGCGTCCAAGGACTCGGTCGTTTCGAGGAAAACGAACCACAGTCAAGATTTCCATTTGTTTTTTTTTAATATTTTCCTTGTGATTTATTATGGCGTACCTTATTTCAAAGGTCTCTATCATCTGAGGCGTGAATCAGCTGCATAAGACTCAACATTTAACCGGAGGCTCGTCGAGCAGCCTGTCATTTAAACCAGCTGAGCTGGAGGCGTTTTACAATCGTGCATGTTAACGCTGTGGTTTGACTGCAGTTTGATCGGCGCTGATGAAGCGGTGCTCCCACACCTTTGATGTCACAGTCGAGATTTTCAGTTTGTCGATAACACATGTGGCCATAACAGGCTTCGCAGCGAGCCAAGCGAGACTATATTGAACTTGCTCGCTCGTGTATTTCATAGATCGAAGTGACAGGTGTCAAATCAAAACAATACGCCAGCAGAGCAGTTGCTGAGTTTTAATTTTGTTACTTCCCTGTTATTGACGTTCACTGTTGTCGTACCTGTGCTTGTTGAGTGAGCCTAAATGTAAATGTTTGGCATGCAGCTAATTTTTCAGCTCCTCGATAGCATCCATGAGGTGTCGTTTCACCGTGCTTGGGGTTACTCTTCATTATTTACCGTCGGCACACCATTCAGGCTGTGGCTGAATGGTGTCAGACCAGTGCTGCAGGAGGTGCACTTCCAGCCATAAAACCATCGCTACGACTACAGTCGGTTCCGGGAACGCATCTCCGACTGGTGATTCTACCGTCCTATCCCGCCCATGCACTGAAAGTGGCGCCCAAGTGGCAATAAATTCCGTCACAGGAGCCGTGGTGTCGCGATCTTGACGGTTGGTCGTAGAAGTGCTGCCAAAAAAAGGCGAGTGGATGCAAGGGTTGCTGTTGTCGTGGCGTTCTAACTCGTACGGAGGAGGAGGAGGGGTGCCTTCTTTGGCTTCCATTGAGCGTCTGGCTGCAGAGCAGCCTGCAGCAGAACGGGTGTCTGCTGCATCCACCTCCGCCTCTGTGCCACACCGCCAGGATTTACGTCGGGGAACCGCGTGACACTTTTAGGATGTCATCAGACAGAAATAGAGAGACCACTTTTGATGACGCTGTAAGCACACCAGTCGGAGACAAGCTCCAGGGGTCCGATTTCGCTCACTGTGAGAGTGGGAACGAGATCTAATTGACCTCTCGCGGAGCTAGCGAAGACGGCAGTTAGGGCCCGTTCACACTCTTGTGACCTCTTAGAACAGGTGCCTTGAAGCCTCTTACAACGAGAGGACGCACTGGCGCCATCTATTGGGTAGCAGTGTAAACTTGGAGGTCCGCATATTTTCTATTTCTCACGCATTATCCTTTCTTTCTTGGCTCGAAAAACTTTTGTCAACGTTATAAACGAGCCTTTCTTATAGGTATTACACACATTTGAATTGGGAATCCTGCAAAACCTTCGCTCTTGTGAAATGCAGTTCCAGGGTCACCGCATAGGTGGCGCCAGAATGCCAGTGTGTTCTCTCGTCCTAAGAAATTTTAAGAGGTTTCAACAGGCCTCGTCTCTCTCGGTCGCACTGGGTTGCAAGAGTGTGAACGGGCCTTTATAGATAGTTTGTCTGCTAACGCAAGCGAAGAAGGCAGTTCGTCTGTTATGGAGCATCATTCACAGACAGACACAAAGCGAGAAAACGGAGTATGTCGTCTGCTAATGGACTGGAAAAAAGGTTGATTGTCTGCTACGAATCGAGTGCTACGGTGCAGTGAGATTGAACGCAGGCAGAGATTGTGATCATCTGCTATTTCACGTTGGCAGCCATTGACAACCCGCACATTGTTTCCAAAGCTCACATTGTTCTGCTGCCGTACACGAGCTGACATTGACCAGTGGGTGAAGGAGTATTAAGGACAAGTACATCAGAGGCACGAGACCTTTCTCGCTGTTTGTACGTTGGTGAGATATTCTCACTAAATTTCTGTCCGATTGTGACATCGCAAACTGGTCAGAAATGTATCATTAGTTGATTACGCACAAGCAGTGACGCCATGTCCAATCAGCAGCCGAGAACGCTCGCTCTCACCTTGATCAAAATGGGACCCGAGGCACCATAGTACAACTGTTGAAGTGATGTCTGTGCAAGCCATCCATACAAGGAGCATGTACGACTCCAAAGAGAGTCGCAGTCTCTCTCGGTCTGCACAGGTTTGTGGAAGAGTTTAACTTGACTCGGAGGATATTCACAGACTACTGAAACAGCTGAGCTAATATTCACTGTTGCATGAGGTGCAAATATTATGCCGGTGTTAAAATTAATCCACCAGGAGGTTCTTAGCATGAAGCTGTATTCACCTGCAACTGTCTTCTTCCCTTGACTTCGTTCTAGATGCTATAGAAAGCGGCACTGTAAATCACCAAATGGGACAGTTAGAAAAAAAAAAAAAAAGCAAGGCTCCCAGGTAGAACAGTTTCACACTTTATTTGCCATATAACTAGATATTCTAATGCAGAGAAGTGAATTGGTGCGAGATCCCCTCCCCCGGGCAGTTTTGCATCTTCAACACTTGGCGCCATTTGCTTGGCTGGAGGCACTTGTGCTATCTTTCTTCTGGGGCTTCAGCTTGACTGGTTTAGCTGGCATTCATCTGGCTGTGAACAGTTAACTAGTGTTTTTTTTTAGTATTCCAAGAATGTTTTGTGACTTGAGTTTCAACAGTTGAGCGAACAGGCAAGTTGATAACGGCTACTTGTATGTTGAGGCGTCATGTCAATTTGAGGAGAGAGGAGCAAATGCACTATTTATGGGGCCACCCCATAATTGGAATAATGAGGCCTTCTGCACACTTCGCAGTGACTGTTCGGCCGCCGAACACCATCCAGGGCTCGATTGCCACAAAACTTCGCCTCTGCGTTCGGGACCTGAACAACCCACTGCCCCAACTTGCGGCAGCCAAGAAGCTCCTCAACGACTCGGTGGCCAACGTCCAGCCATCGCTCAATGAAAGTGGTGCATCCCTGAGCAGCATTAAAGCTGGCTGTTACAATTTGCAAGTGTCGAGTAAGTGTGCCTGTGGGCAGGAGTTTTCTTTCCTTCATTTGCTCCTAATTCAACACGGTCCAAACCACTTTGACTAGTGGTACAACTTGCATTGTGAGTGGATTGATGGCAGGCTTTTGCATTTAATTGTTTGTTGCTCGAGCTGATTTCCTTTGATAAGTGGCTTGTTGGTGTTACTTGGACTTGTTGGATGGTCTCATCGAGACCTTTTTGTTTATGTCTGCTTCAGGCTCAACACCATGGTTCCAGTCATATAGAGACACATTCTTCCGAGTGATGCCACCGTTGGAGCATGATTTCACCAGGCACTTTCTGGCTTGTATCCTTACTCATGCCTTCAGTTTCATGCCTTGACTGGGCCGTCCAAAACTGGAGCTGCCATTACTGGGGATTAGTGCCGCACATATTAGTTTGTGCGCACTGTGCGAAGGATGTCGCGAAATTTTCTGATGAACATGTCGAGTGACTAATTACATGTTAAGTTTCTATTCAATGGATCAGATGCCTGGCATGTTAACTCGAAATTATCTCTTTTGTGTCATGGTCAAACCCTTCGCAGAACACCAAACTGTTTTATCTTTCTGTGTGGCTTTCAATGAGCAGACGGAAGAAAAGAAAGTGCATGTTGAAACCAAAGTAAAATTCCGTGCGTTTATGTTTGCAATGGTCCTTTTGCAAAGAATGGAGCGCTGTCCATGGCGCTGAAATGAATGCCATTTAGATTGTTAAGCGAGTGTCTTTTCAGCATGTCACGACACATTGCCGTGGGTTGAGGTGCTATTTGGCAAGAAAGTCCTGCGGGGCATCCGCTCTGCGTAAGGCAGATAGCAACTTGACACCCTTTCACACGTTTTTAAAACCTGGGTTAGTGTCGGTATCTCCATCCAGTAATTGCTATTGAGTGTACATGCCACACATAAAGCCAGTCACTAAATTAACTGAGGAAGAGCATTGAGAGTGTAGATGCCGCACATGTCACATGCAACACAATAGACCGATCTCGCCAAGCGTTTGGCGCATACGTGACGCCGCCATAACTTTAGTTCACAGGAGACAGGCGGCAGTGCACGAGACGGCTCGTGCCGCCTCATGATCTGTACGTGCAGAGCTCCAGCGAGGTTGTCACAGGTGCACAAAAACTAGAGCTCCCTCCGTGCATCATGGCAGCAGTGTCATAGCAAAACTGGCTGATGAGATCGCTCTATTGCCCAGCAATTTGCTACGCATTTTTGCAAAAGTTTTATTAGCAAGGGGCATCTGGCGTGCCCTAGTGAGGGTCAGAGGGATGAATTTGAACTACCTAGAGGTCTGTAATGTGCAACCAGGATCTCAGCTTTATGATGCAATAAGCCTTCATCATATTATGGGCACCTTTGGACAAGATTTTAACCCACCAACTGGGTATACATAGGCCAGCACTCTGCCTCCGAGCCACTGAGGCAGCCAAAATATGTATAAGAGAGTGGGATAATTGTTGTGGGTCCGAATGGGGTCTTGGCATAAAGCTTGGAATCTTGCTCAAGGTAGAACAGGCAACATAAAGCAAACCGTAATGCTGTAGTCCTTGATTCAAAGACAATGGTCAGGCATGTTTGTGATTTCCTCGGGGCATGCGGCTCCTCAGGAAGAGTTGCAGCGCCTGGTGCAAGCTCAGCAGCAATGCCAGGCGAATGGGACACACCACTCTCGTTGGTTTTACCCTCAGACGCTCAAGTATTATGTGCTGATTCACGACGCTCTACTTGGAAACCAGGCCAAGTAAGGATGCTCCTCCCTCAGGGAATGGGGCAGTTGCAGAAAATTAAGCACTTACCATTCAAGCTGGTGACCACGCAACCACGGTAAACAGTACTGTGTGCATACGAGCATTGAGGAGGCATAAAAGAGAGCTGCTAGACAGACAAAGGTTCTATTGATGCGGAGAGCAAGTCATCTGCTTCTTGCACAAGAGATGCGGTGACGTCAGAACGACGCCGAGCTATGATTGGCTTTGATTGAAAGGGTAGTGGATAAGAGGACAAGAGCTCGGCATTCTGACATCATCGCAACCCATGTGCAAGAAGCATACAAACTTGCGGCCCACATTGGCACCAGGTGGTAAAAGCGATGGCACTCTTAAAAGATTTCACCTTTATTTTGTCAAAACAAAAAATATATGCCTTCATTCGTCCACTGCAGTGGCACATTCCAGTGTCTTTAATCCATGGCTGTACACCTTGTACTACGGAGAGGCTTCGTATAACTAAATTTAAGCCATTACTAGCCCTCTTCATTGTTGTATAGCATTTGTTGACAGTAAGCTTCTATTATGTGCACTTGACACTTGACATTTATCAGTCTTGAGGTTTCCAACAGATAATAGGGAGACGATCACCATCAACTGAACGTGGCTTGGCGGCCAGTGAATGTCTCTTATCATTTATTTCCTTCTATTTTCTTCAAACACCTCAAGTCTTCCGCTCGCGTCTTTATTTAATTTTTATGCTAAAAAATTATCAACAATTGTAGTGATTGTAGTAGATAAGAAGCACAGAGTGTCTTTTTCAATGAGCCTTCGGCACGCACTTGTTGCCTCCCGTCGTGCTTTGACTGCACTTGCACACTCACGAGATGCCGAGATGCCCAAGAGTTATTAGAGGTAGGAAGCAAAGTCCTCCCTGCTGTTATTATCTTGCCTGCAGTTCTTATCTTGTCAGTGACTAAGATAAAATGTTTTAAGGGTTTCCATTTTTTTTTTTAGAGTAAAACCTTGTTATAACAAAATGAGATATAACAAACTAATGTATATAACAAAGCAATCATAATTACCCTTGCTTGCTAATAGTGTGAAGAAATGGACAGTGGCTATAACAAACTAATAGTTATAACAAAATAATTATGACCGCTCCTTCATCATTGTTATAACAAGGTTTTACTGTAATTGGAGTTTTTTCCAGATTTTATTTGTTTCTAAAAAAAACATTTTTTTTTTTTTTAATTTTTTTTTACCGGTTTTGGCAATGAATAATATCTCACGAAACCTCTTGGCTCTCTCAAGGTCCCAGCTGTATGAATGTTAAGAAGCTAGAAAACACTTTGAACTTGCTTTGTTAGCATTGGGAGTTTTTTCAGATGGCTCATAGTTTAGAAGCATTACTGAATAAATACATTGTGACCTGACAGTAGCACGCAGCTTGTCCAGCATCGGAAGCCTTGCAAGGCGTTCTGCTCTAATTGTCTTTGTTACAGAGCGGAGGCAACATTCCAGGGCATGAAAAAACTGTATGGTGCCAGCTGCTGCCACCTACTTCAAGTCAACTCTGCTCCCGCTGACGATCCAACTGTCTCCAGTCTTCCAGACCTCTGGTCACAGTTCTTGCATGCAGAATCCTCTGACAAGGTGAGATTTGCATGCCTACATGTCACGTGGTTTTTAGTAGCTGGCTGCAGATAAGTAATTGTATTGTTTTGAAAGGAAGTTGACTGGCTAAGTAGTTTGGTGTTCTACAACGTAACTGCAGTTGTAAGGAAATGTAGCCTCTTGGCGTGTTTATCATGGTTCCCTTAACTAAATTTCCTATACCGTAAAATCCCCTAAGGGCACCCACCCAAAATAAAAACATGAGGTGGGCTATCTTTGGGAATGAGACAGCAAAACTTTATAAAAAAATTAATGATAAACACAGGGGCATCCGTTACAAACCATGTGGCATGGGAACTCGTAATGCTGATCGCGGGCATGGCAAATTCGCCTTTCACAACGCAATAAACATGCTGGAATTTGCTACAAACTCCTCTGTCATGGGTAAGGATACCGCGGATGCATCAGATTCATATTTTATGGTGCAATAAACATGCGGAAACCGGCCACAAGCTTACGTGGACAAAAAACGCGGGAACTCGCTATGAACACGCATGTCACGGGGACCCATATTGTGCTGAGATCGCAGACAAAAAATGGGGAAACCTGCTGCGAACTCGTTCGTTACATGTACTGGCACCGCAGCTCACATGGTTGATGTGATTCCTGTCCGACGGGAATCTGGAGGTGAGCAATGTTTTGGAATTTTTATGTTGCGAATATTTAGCCACAAAAACCGGATGGCCGATCTCTTGGGGGAGAGCGCCCTTATGGGATTTTACAGTAGTTGCTTCTGATTTGTAGTTCAAGAATAATAATTGGGAGAAGGTTCAAGAATAAGCTAGCAAAAACAGCTTGTGATTGTTCAGGTTATTGCTCTTTGCTTCTTTTCTTTTTTCGTTCATCAGCAGGCTGTGAACGACACTTCTTCCAAGGCCCTAGGAAGCAACTTGTCTCTCGACGACGACATCTTTCAACAAGGTGGGACATCCCTTTTTCTTTTTTTTTTACAAAATGCAAAAAAGGAATACGTACATCCTATGTAGGGCACCTGAAAAGTCTTGCAACTGGTGCCATGACTACAAAGGTGGTGTCTTAAGCGCTTGCCTTGCCGTTGGGGCAATGTGACCACGCTTATGTGAGAACCGATTCTGAGTGCACCATGTAGGCAACAGACATGTTTTGTTGCAGAGCTTGGTAACTCCGACGATGAGACGAGAAACCACTGTGCCGTGCAGCACCCTCTCCTGA
Organism: Ixodes scapularis; assembly: GCF_016920785.2. Lineage (NCBI taxonomy): Eukaryota > Metazoa > Arthropoda > Arachnida > Ixodida > Ixodidae > Ixodes > Ixodes scapularis. The sequence goes on from NW_024609884.1 coordinate 51,436,004, forward strand.
GCAGTGGTGACTCTTCTTCGCCCACTCTGGATGTTGCGGTGAGACAGTGTCCCGGGCTTTGTGTTCGGGTGGAGGGAGCTTTCACATTGAATTTAAATTGAAGTAAGAGTTAGAACAAGGATGAACTGGATAAGATCATGCTATTTTATACCTTTTTCTTTGTTTAAAACTGAAAACATTTCTAAAGGATAGAGCTTTCAAAATAAAGAAATGATTCCTTTTGGGATAGCATTATTTGACATAGACATTGGGGTTTGAATCTGGCTCGATAATTAGCAAACAGAGTTCCTAAAGTTTACTGGTTACTCTTAAAAGCTTTTTGTATGCCCTCATTTTCTCGTAGATTTCACACCGTTAACTGGCACTCTTTGACCCCGTGCTGGCTATTTGGACATCGATTAAAAACCGTTGTCATCATCATTGCAAAATTTCAGTGCTGATAAAATATGTCACATGAGCTGTGACTTTGCAACTTGCAAGTTAGACTCAGAGGGCTGATGATATGTATTGTTGAGAAAAGAAACTTCTCAAGCGCTTTCTCTGAAGATAACCTTTCATTTTTATCAGTCGAAATAGCCTGTGGTTCCGAAATTTGTACTGATGATGCCACAAATTTGCACTGATGCCAATGCACCAAATCTCAGAACCACAGGCTATTTCAAATAATAAAAATGCAGCTTATTAGATTAGTAGCAGCTACTAATCTGAGCTCTCGCAGGGGCAGGACAGCTGCACCAATTGCGCCATTTTAATACATTCACAATTTCTTGCACCTGGTTTCGCCAAGAGCGTGAAATCAACCAAAATTGCGCCACGCTGCCCCAAAGATCACGGTTGCGATTGATTTAGCAGAAAGTGAAAGCTCGGTTTACAACCTTGACTATTTCATTGCCAGGTGGCGCAAGCCACTGTCTGATTCTTTGGTTTAGTCGTATTTGTCCATTCATCCATCTATCGGCGTACCATATTTACTCGAGTAATAGCCACACTATTTATGAACAAGGCCCTTGCATCTACTTTCCCGGAAAGCACATATACTGGCAATCATTGCGTTCTGCATAAATAACATAGCGAATAACTAGATCGAGAACACGATTCTCCATACAAATGCAATCTTCACAGATGGTATCTTCGCACGAACCCGTTATCTCTGTCCTGTAAACCGCTGGAATCATGCTGTCGATCACGGTGATTGGCAATCTGGATGCTCTGTGGAAAACCAAACCCTCGGGCTTTCTTCATGAACAGTGCAGCTATTACTCGAGTAAATACGGTATATGTCCGCTCATCTATCTGTCCGGTCGTACCGTTGCATCATACATGAAACATACCACTAAGTATGGTGCAATATAGTAGCTTGTTTCTGAGTTGTGCCCCTTCAATTTTAATTGAAATGTTTTCCTAAAAAAAATTATCTCACTGTGTGCAATTTCAGATATTTCACAGTAAAGTTCTATTCAATACTTTCCAACGCTTGTAGTACAAACCTAGTTTGCTTGAATTGTAACCCATGGTACGACTGGCAAAAATGCTTGATTAAAATGATGTCACAGTTACTTCTTAAGTGCTTCAGAATGCTGATCTTTTAGTCTTAGTGCTCCAAAAATGCAAATTTTTCTGCTCCTAAGTTACTTCAAAAGACAGACTTTTTGCTGTTGTCAAGCTCACACTGTCTCTGGCATTTGTTTGCTGTATCTTCCTGAGGCTGCATGTACAATGAGCACCAACATTCTCTGGTAACTGCAGGCCAGCGAAGATAGCGTTTGGCGGAAGCCGGGATCCCGCCTGGGACGCTGCCTGTCGCAGAGCGACCGAGAGCGTGTGCGAGTGTTTGTCCAGGAGTTCTGCAGTCAAGGCTTGGTCCCTTACGTTGAGGAGCAGATGCGCATTCTCAACGACCAGGTTTAGTTACATGTTTGAGCTGAAAAGTGGATTTTTGCTGTTTCTTTTGCTTGTACTGCATACAATGCATTTTATATACTATGTCACCTAAATTTCCCTCAATCGAGGTCGGAAAATCTTCAGCAAACAAATATATAAATCGTCAAGGTACCTAGGACAACCCTATAGCCTCACTTAATTTTTAACCAGTGCATTCGAGTTAACCAAAACATTACACGCAGGAGAAAAAATTATTTCACTTAAAATAGGCCCTGAAGGTTTGGTTGTGCCTTCGGGTAAGGTCACTTGCCACTGACACTGGTGCCACCTCGTTCATTAATACAGTTTTCTGTATTAACGATTTTCATGCTAAGTGTTTGGAAATTTATTTGGTTTGGAATTGATTTGGAATCATTTTGTCACGCTTTGGGAGAGTTTTTCCTAGGAACCAACTGGCCCACTCGTGGTGCACTTTTGGTGTTATGTGGGAGCCAATCGGATCGGGTGAGGAGCCTACTAGGAGAACCAGAGAGACATCTGTAATCGCCCTGAAATCTCGCCGAGCGTTAAAAGGACTTACTGGCTTCTCCAGCTTTTCAAGAGACAGCATAGATAAGCTGGCACCCTGCCAACATCATCTGAAACGCACGTGAGACTAGCGACGTGCATGGTATGCTGCTGCTGGACACTGCTGCCTGAAGGCAACGAGATTTGGCAAGGCGTCAGGACTGTCAGCGTCGGCTATTGTATCGATCTGTAACTTTTAAATTGTATCTAAATAGTTTTTATCTAAATGCACAAGTAATATGTGTTTGGACTATTATAGACAAATTTTAAAATGTATTGGCAAGTTTTTTAAAGCTATATTCTCGAAAGATTTTTTTTTTTTTTTTATCCCATATTGCAACGGCTGAGCTTCTAAACCAGAGGTGTCTAAGGACCGTGATCCTGTGCTAAAGATAAGATATGCTTTGAGTACTTTAGGGTTCGTCTTGACACATGCTTGGGTTGCAATGTAAAATGGGTGCCACATGGTTTTCTATCTTCTCTTTTTTGCCTTTTTTTGTTTGCATCTTCAACCGCACAATTGTTGGTGTGCAAGACACTGTAAGCAATTTCGAAAGGATCTAACTTGTTGTGAATTTCGTGTCTGAAAAAATATTGCGAAAAATGGATCATGCGAATGTATCATCCTCCGATAACGAATACGTAGCATCCCCTCCCAATCGCAAGATATTCCTGAAACTCGCACATCCTAAAATTTGCAGAATATAGAGCCCGAGTAAATAACGTCCCAACTTCCTCAGGTGACCAACAAGAAAGGAATCCACCGCTCATTCATGAGCATGAAGAAACTCTTTGCTGGAAGCAAAACAGTTCCTCAAGGTCCTCATTCATCTGTCAACTCTGTCGTGTGAGTGAGACAACCTTTAGTTTATTTGTTGCATGTCAGAAAGGGTGGGAAAGCTGTTTAAAAATGAACTGCTCTACCATTTGCCAGTTATCTCTTATTGTAATTTCCATGTTACGTTTCTGCAAGCTGCTTACTAGGAGGTTTCACTGATCGTCAGTTAACACAAGCAGCATACCTTAGTGCCCAAAGACTGTGCTGTACACAGAGTTCAAACCAAAAATAAAAACCAACTGTTGTTGGCAACAGTGAGATTACTGCTTGGTGGAATGGGGGTGTTCTCTAACCTCCAGCTACGGCCAAGATGCTCCTGAACTGCAAGTGAGACGTCTGGGCGACCTGGCCTTCCTCTTCCAACTGTACGAGTTTGCCTACCAGGCCTACCACAGTGCCAAGAGGGACTTCAGCAGCGACAGTGCTTGGCTTCACTTTGCCGGCGCACAGGTACTGCCCTTATTCCGTGACATTTATTGTTGACAAGCTTAGGGCAAATGATCCTGCTGGTTTGGTGGGCTTTGGTGCATCTGAATCTGCACACAAATCTTGAGGCGCTGCTAAGCAAGATGCAGTATAGACTTTTAACCTTTAAACCACCGGTTCGCCTCCCATAGAACTCCATGTAATTACATACCGCTTAAAATGCAGGCGCGCGAAGGGAAATACCGGTTATAGTGCGGTTTCTGGAACAGCCCGCCGACCAACCGGCGCAGCGAGCATGCTTCCCTGTGCGACACTAGATAACGGCGCTAGCCGCAAGCGGCACTCGCGGGGCAAGGAGGTTGCTCGAAGAAGCGGGGATAAGCGAAAAGAGAGGCTTCAGTCACCATAGCGACGGAGGGACGCACACACGTGTCATTCACATGCGTGCGTCCCCTTCGCTGAGTTGGAAAGGTTGGAAACAACTGCAACGACAGACCAATCGCAAGTTGAGGATAAGTGTTCGCGCGCGTTGCATGCCGGTCGCGGGCCGGCTGCTTCTATCCGCAAACGTGGCGTCGGTTGTGATCGTCGACGTAGACTGCGTGGTGGAAGCTCATCGTTCCGCGTAAAAGCGCTATCCTTGACTGTGAATTTTTGTTGTGTGTCGCTATGATAACCCAGCACGTACTAGAAGGAAAAATCCACCTATTCGTGCGGCGATGTCGTGGCGGCACTCTCAAGACGGCAGAAACGCCCGTGTCGTCGTGTTTGTTTACTTAGACTACAGCTTTCTAAGCATTTGTGTTTTCGAACATCGCCTGGATTTGTTATTTGGAGCACTTCATGCCTGTGCTCAAGTTGAAGGTATTACTGGCGCGTACCGTATAAAGGATGCGAATTTTCACGCGTTTCCATCACCGGATAAAAGTGATTAGGGTTAGCAATCCTGAACGCTCGTAACGTCTGTCCGCAACCCGCGACGCCGTTAAAAGGCTGCGCCAGGCAAAAGTCACTCATTTCTTTCAAAATGTGTGACACACTTGAGAGAATAGTGTACTAGTCTAGTGAAATAAAGACTTTCTTCAAACTAAGCTTTATTTTTCGTTTAACATAAAATAAATTGTTTTACAAAGGTAAGTTGTCTCATGGCATGTATTTTGGCCTTAAAAATTGATGTTTTGGTTATAGCGCGATACCGCTTATAGTGTGGATTTTCGCGACTCCCGCGACATACATTATATGTGGTCTACCCTGTAATCTTTTTTTTTTTTTTTCAAACATAACATATGCACAAATCTTGTGAAAATACCCACCAATTTCAGCCTGAAATTTTTGAGAATCTGGAGTGAAAATTGCTTAGTCTTTCTATGCAACCGTAGTGGGAGTTGTGAAGCATAAATACTGTCGACATCTGCAAATGGCATTTCTGTTCTATTACCTCGTAGCTGTGCCAATTGTTTTGTAGGAGGACAAATACTGATACTGCTAGAAAGTTTTTATGCATTCTTATTCAAATTGTGAGCTGACGCTTTGTGGACACCTCTATGAGATGGTTCAGTTTTAATGCTGAGGTTTCTGGGTAACATACAAGTCTTTGCAGCTTTGGGGTTGTCATGGGAAACTTGTTGCCAAGTTAAGATCTTTACGTGCTGTAAATGAATTGCGAGCTATTTTTTCTGTCTAGGAAATGGCTGCCCTGGCGGTGTTTATGGCAGGCGTGAATGCCCAGCGACCTTTCCCATTACGTTACATGGACTCGGCAATTGACCTCTACCTCAACACCTGCAAGTGAGTGGCTAGTCATTTCTGCCCTAGACTCCACCTCGCGGGCTATGTGCAGCACTATCAAAGGCACGCGCAAAATATTTTGTTTGCACTAGCACTATGTGCAAGTACTGTACCATATTTTACCAAATCTAGATCAACTTTCCTATGAACAAAGCCCGCGTGTCTACACGCCTCCGTAGTATACACGCCTCCGTAATATACACAATTTGTGCGCACACTTTGCCAGATTATGGAGATTGAGGTAGGTGCTTTAGGATTAATGTGCTGACATTTTTGTTTGTTCAGTCACGCAAGGAGGTGCATTTGGCACTTTTCGTGGAAAGCACTGGGATAAAGAAAGATGTCAAAACTCTAGTAAAGTGTCATTTCAATCTTTTAGGGTTTCGAAACAGCAAATGCTGGGACTTAAGTGTTTTGTTATCTCTACATTTTTTCTCCCATTTTTGACCAAAGGAGCTGTTGGATAACTGCCTACCTAACATTAGCACTGCTATGTCCCAGACTTCCCCAGCTGGCAACGAGGGCAGCCCTGCTGAGCACAGAGTGCCTTCGCCACCTGGGACAGCACTCAAGCGTAGCGGCCCAGCTGATCCGGCTGACGAGCGAGGACTCTGACCTGCGCAGTGCGCTTCTCCTCGAGCAGGCGGCCTACTGCTTCCTTCAAGCCGGCACGGCACCCTCGGTGCGCAAGTATGCCTTCCACGTGGTGCTAGCCGGACACCGCTACAGCAAGGCAGGGCACCGCAAGCACTCCCTTCGGGCCTACCAGGAGGCGCTGCAGGTAACCTTTCTTTCTCTCACTCGTGGAGGAACACATGCACAGAGGACTGACTTCAAGCACTGGTATGCCAATGCGTGCAGGTGCCTGGACCTTCTTTGTGGTTTCGCTTGGATCTTTTATTAATGTCTACCCTAGTGTAGTACTTTTGGGTAAACTTTCACTGGCCTTTGCATGCCTATCCCTCAATTATTTGTAGGGCTCTGAATTTTTGGATAAAGGCGAAAAACGCTTGCCGGCAGAATATTTGTCACCTGGGCTTTATTCGAAGAGCTCGAGATTTTTGAAATCGCAATGTCAAAAAAAACTTCTCAGCTTTTCACATTAGCATGGGTATACAGTGCCGGATGTGCGATCTTGAAAGTAAGCCGCTCTATCGAGGGTTTTTATCGTCGGCATCCATTCAGGAGAATGAGTCAATGTTGCTGTATTTCTGGGTCATGACAGAAGGCAGTCTAAGCATGCGATTCTGTTATCCTCTGTCCCAGTTTCGACTACCGTAAAATACCGGGAAAGCGCCCACTCAAAATTTGGAGATAATAGCAAAATAAATTGGGGATGGGCGCTTGTCCAGTCATCAATTTTACATACAAGTGTACTGTGCATATTTTCTCAGATCTTACAAATTTGCAAATGGGCGCTTAGTACGGAATGGGCGGATGCACGGTATTCTACGGTATTCAATTTGAGCTTTTTACTGGGACAAGGAGGCTACCTTTATATAATGGTGAAAGCCATTTTCTGCTGGTATCTTTATATATTTTTATTCATTTGTCTGTGGATATTTAATTTTAATCATAGATTTTTAGAACATTGGGCATAGTAAAACAAAAATTAAACTCTGGTAAACACCATATTTTTGAGAACTGGATATTTTACGGAAGTTAAAATTGCAACGAAAAAGAAACCCGAAAAGAGACCGACCGAATTTCACCCAACGTAAGGTTTGAAAACCCAGACCCCTAGGTATATGTCTCATACGTAACACACTTGGCCCAAACATAGAAATGGTGCGTGCTCAACCCTGCTTCCTAAGTGACGGTAATCTGGAACAGTAATTTCCGAGATGCATTCCGTCATTTTGATGGAACATGGTACGGGACACAGTTGTAGCAGCGGCCCATTGCTTGCGTATGTGGGCGCAGGTGTACCAGGGCCGCAACTGGAGTCTGGCAGAGGACCACATCCACTTCACTATTGGCCGGCAGTCGACATACCTCAAGCTGCTTCAGGGGGCCCACGAGGCATTCCACTGCCTGCTGGCCAAGCACAGCGAGCAGTCACCCACCCAGCAGCTGCTCTTCCTCAGGGAGTACCTCCTGGTGCTCAAGGTGAGGCTCTTTCGTTGCCTGGATGTTGTCTGCCCGTGGGCGTCTTGTGCGAGGGAGCTCTGGCGGGCCAGCCTGAAAAGTCTGCACCCAAGGTTCTTCTTCAGCCCTCAAAAGGAGGGAGCAGAGCCATAGGGTTTGTGCAGTGAAGCCAGAGGAAAAGCTCCACATCTTCCCACGCATTTGGGATGCTTCGGAATGGTGCTGCATAGAGGCAGACATCGGTGGTACCGATGGATTGTGGGTGGGCCCAGATTGCAGTAAACACAAAGCAGCAGCAAGCGACCACTTGCAAGGTCGCTACTTACAATATTAAATAGGTCAACCTTTTTACGAATAGGCCTGTGTGTCTACTTTCCCGCAGAATGCTTACGAAAGGAGCCGGCGAATGACAAAACAAAAATAACATTCGTAATAAAAAAAATGCGATCCACACAGATCTTATTTCTGCCTTCCGAAATTATGGGTGCCTCGTCATTCGCCGGACCTCTTCCACAAGTAGCGATGATTGGCTTTTCTTAAGTGTTGCAGATAAATACACGCACACGCATTGTTTGTGAAGAAGTCTATCTATTTTAGAATAAATATGGTAGCCTTTTTAGTTTTATTTTGTGAGAAAACACCGGGGTCGTGCATTGTACAAAGAAAACATAAGTTTTGACAAGCACTCTACACATACTCAAACAGCTTCAATGCGTCACGGCTAAACGAACACACCTAACATATCGTCTGCTTTCTTTTTATGCTCTATGTGGATATATTCTGTTTTGAGATGCAAGCAGGTGCTGAAGCTACAGACTTAATCTAGTAAACAGTAAGCTTAGTTAGCCCTAGTACATTGCACTACCGTAGGCATCCGCATACAAGCTTTTTCGTGTGTCCTCTGGCATCGGTGGAGTATGCACCGCTTAAACATGGCTGATGCGAAGCTGCAGTTAGAGTTAAGTGCCATTCGCACACTTGCAACCGAGTAGGACGGAGAGAGACAAGACCGGTTTTCAAGCCTCTTGCAACGGCGTAGGACCAGAGGCGCCGTTGCGGAGCAGGTTCTATGCCGTCCCAAGAGGCTTAAAAACCGGTCTTGTCTCTCTCCGTCCTACTCGGTTGGAAGTGTGTGAACGGCGCTTTATAATAATAAGAATAATAGGTTTATTTCCGACAAGCATACAGTGTTGGTGGGGGCTTTGGAAAAAAGCTGTTGATACAGCTTGACTGGTCCTTAGCCCCCATAACTTCAGCAGCCACAAGCAGCATGCAAGAAAAAAAAGGAAATACACTGAGAACACTAAACAAAAAAGAGGTTGAACAGTCGGCAAAGAAATATTATATGAAACTAAAGAAAATAAGCAGACACTATAGCAAAAAGTCACTTGCATAAAGTGTTCAAGGCACTATAATTGAAAAGTTCTGGGATACATTATTTAAGAGTAGACAAAAAAGAGCTCTGCCCCACAGCATTCAAGGAAAAAAACTAGAAAGAATAGTCTACGTTAATTAATTGTACAATATGCAAAACGCAAGCATATTCGCCTTTACAAAAACTATGTAGAAAATATGCACAAAGGCACCTCTCTCAAACCGCACTGGGCTCTGCTCATTTGAGGCTTATCTGCAGTTGAGTATGGTAACAAAAGTTGTTTTTTTTTTCCCCCGTTGATGCCACCGGCTTTCGAATAGACCTTTGTTCTGTTCAAGAGCCGAGCTTCTGCTAAACGGGGCGCCCACTTGCAGATGTTGCACGAGAACGACCTGGCAGCAGCCACGGTGCTTCTGCCGGTGCCAGAGGTGCACACGAGCTCCACGAGGGTCTACCTGGGACCCGTGGCTGATGAGGGTGCCCTCTGGGGGGACCTGGGCACCTGGCTCAAGCTGGAGGAGTGTGCCGCTGCAGTGGCCAACGACGGCACGCTCCCAGCCACCTTTCGTCCCCAGCTGAGTTTGCTCAGCGACGACACCGACAATGGGGCCAGGCCTCTCACAGTCGTCGGGGGTCAGTGCCCCTCACTCGATTACCTTTTTCCCTATGACCCTCTTCCGTATTTTGTGGTCTTTTGACATTAGCCAACATGTGGTGGACGCATCTTTTTTTTCTCGCATGGCCGAATGACGGCGAGCTCAGTTATATTAGCACTACTTTGCTATCGCAGATACAGTACCCTTTGGTAGCCGAGCCTAAAGAATTCACATGTGTGAGAAATGTCTAGAAGCTGTTTACAATGTTGTTGTTTTTTTTTCTTTCTGGCGATGATTTAATTGAAACAATTTTTCTCTACAAATTTATTAATTTAGTTTTTCGAAAAACACGCGGAGTTAGTTTGTGTTTGAAAAACACACTGGGGGGGGGGGGGGGACTAACAGCAGGCGACTGCACTCTCGTTTAGAAGGAACAATTAATGTGAATGGGAAAACCTGAGGCCAGGTGGGCCGGACAAGTTTATATCTGAGTGAAAGAGCTGTTATGAAGGCTTTGCCACTCATTCGAGCAGTGGTAATCGTTCTACGTACTTTTAAGTTTGAACCAACAAATGGTGAGAAACATCTATCGGGAGCAGAAGTATGAAGTTGGTTAAAACTGAATGTGACGCCGGTTGCCAACACTCACTACTTCAGGGACCGTGCACTGTTGTTTGTGCTGCGTGTCACCTGCTAGAGCTAGCAGTTTTCAGCTGTAGTACGTATCATATTTCAGTGACCTGTTTAATAATCAAAACATTTAAATGGAATTACGTAGATCATAATATTTGATCTGTGGCCTTTCTGGTTGGTACTAAGGAGAGCTGCATTGTTTTTGCCATAACAGAAATGAAGTGGAGTTGCCCTTTACAGGCTAGCAGTTGCCTTTCTAACCCAAGCAGTGATACTTTACGCAAGTTTTCCGATTTCCACAGTTGTTACAGAAGTGTTTTCATAACTGTTGTTTATAAAATATTTCTTACCGGCAATTGCCTATTACTACGGTGTCCGTGATGGGGAACTCGCAGAAATTCAGTCACTTTTCTGAGATGCTTAATCGTGAGACAACCGCAGCTTTTACCTGGGAAACTGGTATGTTGGATTAAAATGCCTCTAAGGTGTGGTTTTACTGTCCTCGGTACCTTCGTGGTGAACAAACGGGACTTAAACTGAACTAAACTTCCTTGGTGGATATTTTCAGAACCGGTGACAGTTGAACTAGAACTGCGCAATCCGCTCCAAATCGCTCTCCAGCTAAGCCAGGTGCATCTGCTTTGGAGCTTTCTTCCCTCAGACAGGGAGGACCTTATTAGCAATGACAGAGCTGATGCTCAGGCAAGTGACGTGCCCTTACTGGGACTTGCTTCTTTGACGTGCACGTGCACAGCGGACAACACTGCACGCTTTCTTTTGAGCAGGATGGTCAGGCAGCTACACTCATCAATACTGGCGTGCTGGACGAAGTTCTCCTCGAGTCTGAACAGAAGCAAAGGGTCAGTAGATGCAAGTGTTTTCTCGGGGCATTATTGAGAAGGATCTTTCCTTTGAAGTGAGTTCGGGCATAATCTGTGCATTGGCGGCAGGTGCGTTTGACCTTGGTTCCCCACTGCACGGGCGACCTCCACGTAACCGGGTTTGCCTATCGGGTTGGGCTCTCGCCCACCCAACTGGATGCAACCTCGGACCTCGGACCTCTGCCCAGCCCCGTGAGCGGACGCCAGTTGTTGTCGGTCCGGGGTCCGAAGCTGAAAAACCTCAAGACTGCCAAAAACGGACAGTTCTACTCTCCCGACTGGAGGCTGCATCCGACGGTCGTCGCTGCCATGCCACAGCTTACGGTAGGCTTCCACTTCCTCGCCAACCGTAAGGCTATTTGGAGGTGGATGTCATTTTAATCGGTAGTGGCACGTCCCGCACTACGGTTGTGTTTCCAAATGGGGATGCCTTTTCTTTTTTTGCTCAGGTCAGCTTCTCCAATGTTCCCCGGCAACTCCTCTGTGGCGAAGTGCAGCGCACCGTTCTACACGTTTCCAATGCGCCGAACCTCCCTGAACTCTCATCACTTCTCATCGCTTCACCGACCCCCCAACTCTTCTGCCTCGGCTTCAACGATCCCGACGACGAAGGCGCTCTGGGTTCGGCGGACGAAGGCATTGCGTACCGTGAAAAGCCCCTGCAGTCGAGCAGGGCAGCACCAGTTTTAGCACAGCGACCCACGGCAAACTTCGTCTGCAGTCTCCCAGAGGCTGTCTGCAGGATCCCTGGTGGTGGAGATGCCTCAGTGCCCCTGTGGATTCGGGGACCTGACGTAGTGGGACGTCACACTCTCAGACTGCTCTTTTACTACGAGAGTGCCCAGAAGAGTAGCAGGCTCACGTGAGTGTGAACATATTGTGTATGGGGATTACACAACTGTGGTCTTCACCTTTTTTTCGTGGTAAAAAAGGCTCGGATAATGTTGTTAATACAATTGTATATTTCTAATTAATTACGGATGCTGTGGCTAAAGACTGGGACTATAAGCCCGTGGGTGCGCTACGCTATTGTAGAAGCTCTCATTGAGGCGACCCAGGGTACAGCGCGAGACTTGTGCGCAAAAGCCAGATGTGGCACCTATGCATCGTCTCCAAAATCCTGCTCGATGTTGCCAAAGCACTTTCTGCCTAACTAATTGTGGACATAAACCGTAGTACTTGCTGAAAGCTCCAGAAGTACAGCCGAAAGCTATGCTATATTTAGTGTTGTACCATGACTCCTTCACCGCTCTTGATTCTCGGATCCTTTTTTCTTGTTACCGTAAAAGGCCTAGTTTTACTGTATTGCCTCTATTTGACACGGCACTGTCATCTGCGAGATTCAGGAGCCACATGGAATACATCATTACCGTAAAATCCCGAGAAATAGCCCACCTAAAATCGAGAGAAAATTTGGTGAAAATAAAGAGTGGGCTAACTTTCGATGTGCACTATTTTTAGATTATGTGTCTCTGTCAATCTTGTTATCGCGGCAAGGGGCAATGAAGCAAAGATGACTGTGCTTCCCAGTCAGCAATGTTCGCTTATACCCCGCCCGCCATAGCTAACTAGATGCATTTACGCCAAGGTCATCATTGATCCGAACACTATGATTACTAAGAGTGGGTTATCTTTCGGTGTTTAAAAGAAAATAGCAAATCAAGCCAAAAATAGGGGTGGCTTACCTTTCAGGGGTGGGGCATCTCTCGGGATTTTATGGGTAGGTCATTTTTATCATCTTTTTATGGTCTCTAAAGAGGAAATGGTTGAAATATGCAGATGAATGAACCATACGATCAAATGGGAATAAAGGTTAGAACGCTGCCAAAAGACAGTATATGGCGGTGTGGGGATTCGCACTTGGAGTCTCCTCGTTACTGGTGAGGTATGCTAACCACTACACCACATCACCTGGTTTTTTGGCTTTTCCTATTTAGCTTGCGATTGCACCGAAGCGGAATGTATGCACGAAAAGTAATATGATAACAGGATATGGATGAAGTGAAGGTAGTTAACTCTGTCCTATGAAGATGTTCAAATCTAGTTACCCAGTGGTTGCCCATGGCGATACTGAGCGCATCAGAATAACAGCTATGGTCGCCTATTTGTTTTGCACTCTTTGAATTGCAATAGCAATGCCGGGCAGCATTGTGTAGCTCTGGAGTCACCAAAGGGATATGCGCGTTGACTCATGGGCATGTCCTGTTTCAACAGGCACCGTGTTCTCTACCACAACATCCACTTCTCAACGCTTCCCTCGCTGGCTCTGCAGGCCTCAGCTCGACAGAGCGTGTCAGCAGTCGGGGCAGGTTCTCCCAACGGACTTCTAGTTTCCCTTCAGGCCAAAAACTTGAGTGAGGTAAGGACATTAGTAATGTCACTGCTGTTTGGCAGTCAGTAATTCACTCGTGTTGCAGGGAAGTGTATCTATCACTCGATGTGAAACTTTTGAGGTTACAAATGTGTAAATTAGCCAACGCCCTGTCTGGGTTTTTTAACTTTGTGGTTTCTTGCTAATGGACTGCACATTCCTTTTATTTGAAGGCTGAAAGCATTGGAGGCGTCGACCTTAGTTTACTCCAGGTGACGTGCGTGAGCCGTGTTTGGAATTTGATTCCTTTGACGACACACCTGAGGGTTGGTGAGTCGACACACTTAAGCCATTTCTCTGTGCTTGTCGGTTCTTTCTTATGTATTTTTTTGTTTTGTTTTTTTCAAGCATGGACCTTTGTGACAGCAGGGATGTCTAAAAGAACTTCTTAGCTGAAACTTCCCTTCTTGCTTTATATCCCTTGTCAAATGAGCTGAAATGTGTTCAGTACCGTATTCGCTAAATTATTGTTTGACCCCTACACTGGAAAACTCTTGGAGAATAATACAAAAATGTTCAGATATACAGTGTAGACTAGGGATGCCGCGAACTTTTTTCGAATCGAAGTTTCGATGATCGAATCAAGCGGTTCGAAAGGTTCGAAAGATTTCGATTTTTCGAATTGTCTATATCGTAAAATTCGACGGAGGTCGAATTTTCGAACTTGTTAAGCTAAGAAGTTCGACGCTTTTCGAACCGTCGAACTTATTACGCAAAAAAATTCGATCTTTTTCGAACTTTCGAATTTATTGCGCTGCAAGGTTCGATGCTTGTCGAACTTTCGAACTTGACTGACCAAAAATTCGATGAATTTCGAACTTTCGAACTTATTTATCAAGAGAATTCGAAAAGTTTCGAACTTTCGAATTCTGAAAAGTCAGAAGTTCGACGAACTTCGAACTTTTAGGGTAAAAGTTCGACGTTCGTCGAACTTCGAAAGACCGGCGAATGGTTTCATTTGATTTTAAGTAGTGGGGTACATTCGTAATTTTTTTTTCTCGAACTTTTACACGCGGTGCTGCGTTCCCTACGAAAGACAATGTCGTTTATTTCAATGTTCTGGCATACTTAGGTTTGAGGAAATAAATCCCCGAAGGGGCGAGGAAGGACGACGGGTTTTTGACGATTATCGTTTGTGCCAGATTTGAAGCACGCTGCAGCCGGAGCTATTCATGGTAGATAAGTTATACTTTTTTAAGAATGATCTATGTGTAGCCTAGGTAATATTAAGTGCCGTCTTAAGATGTGATTATTGTTATTCAACGTGAGTTTCGAAGAAATGTCCAAACATGTATCTGCATGCAATTATGACCTAAACTTGATATTTATTTTCGTCTAAGTTGTTTGAGGTATTGCATTTAAATTAACACCGCAGACACTACATATCATTGCCATCTGCAGAATACAAAATAATATATTTATTGTTTTTTTCATGTTAAGGAATAAATTAACTCATGGGAGAAGATTTCTAGTAGTGTTCACGTTCAACACGTCATTAAAAGAAAAATAAATAATTTCAGATTAAAATAAGCTCGACCACGCCCTCTTTCCCCGTATTATTTTCTTTAACAGTCCGAAATACCTGCAAGGGGGAGAAGAAGGCTGAAGCCCCCCCCCCCGCCGCTACCCTCTTTCCCCCTTTTTCCTCTTCCGACGCCACTTGTATGGTAGAACGCTCCTCGACCTCGAGTTGTGTCGGCTTCTGTGCTTTTTGCGAGGCGATTCCTCCGTCCCAGAAAATAAACCTCCAGGACAATTATAAACTTCACCGGATCGGATTACTACCAGCGTGCAAGGGGTGGCGAGCTAGTTTGCCAGGTCGCTTCAAGGTTTTTCTCAGCCTCAACCTCCTGCTCGCCCCTGGCCGTTTCAAACTGGAAGAGTCTCGTAAAACAGTGTGTTCGTGCAATCACTACGGCGTGATGCAGGTTAAAGACCCCCCCCCCCGGGGGGGCTGGCGGTCACAATTCTGCACTGGCAAATATTCTAGCACGTCCGGGACACTCGTCGTCTCATTTAATTGCCTGACCAACTTCGCAGAATCTAGATATCACACCCTAACTTTTCTAAACTTGATTTTGTGAAAACCAGTGAGTCGTGAAAACGTTATTTGAAACTGAAACTGTGGAAAAACTTGAAAATCGGACTTCGAACTTTGAAAACTTGGATTAAAAGAAATTCAAAATCTTCGAAGTTTTTTTTTTTTGAATTTAGCGTTAAAAGAGAATCGAAACCTTCGAACTTTTCGAACTTTATGCAAAAAGAAATTCGAAATCTTCGAATTGTTCGAACTTCATGTCTATAAAAATTCGAAGCGTTCGAAGTTTTCGAATTTTTTTTACAAAGAATTTCGAAATCTTCGAATTTATCGAACCTGAAGTAAAAAAATATTCGAAATAATCGAATTCGAAATTTTAGAAACCGTGAAAGCTTCGAACTTTTCGAATTCGAAACTCTGCTGTGGACAAAAGTTGCGAATTTTTCGAAATCGAACCTCGGTCGGTACGAAAATATCGAATTTTTTCGAAATCGAACTTCAGTTCGCTTCGCAAATATCGAAACTTTTCGAAATCGAACCTAGGGTGGTTCGCGACATCCCTAGTGTAGACCGCATATAACGTATGTCGCGGGAGTCGCGAAAATCCGCACTAAACAGTACCGCGCTATAACCAAAACATCCATTTTTCAGGCCAAAATACATGCCATGAGATACCTTACCTTTGTAAAAGAATTTATTTTATATTAGATGAAAAATAAAGCTTAGTTTGAAGAAAGTCTTTATTTCACCGGACTAGTACACTTTTCTCCCAAGTGTGTCGCACATTTTGAAAGAAATGAGCGACTTTCGCCTGGCGCAACCTTTTAACGGCGTCGCGGGTCGCGGACAGACGTTGCGAGCGTTCAGGATTGTTAACCCTAATCACTTTTCTCCGGCGATAAAAACGCGTGAAAATTCGCATCCTTTATACGCTACGCACCAGTATTACCTTCAACTTGAGCACAGGCATGAAATGCTCCAAATAAGAAATCCAGGCGATGTTCGAAAACACAAATGCTTAGAAATAAATCACCACTGTAGTCGAAGTAAGCAAACCCGACGACACGGGCGTTTCTGCCGTCTTGAGAGTGCCGCCACGACATCGCCGCACGAAAAGGTGGATCTTTTCTTCTAGTACGTGCTGGGTTATCATAGCGACACACAACAAAAATTCACAGTCAAGGATAGCGCTTTTACGCGAAACGATGAGCATCCACCACGCCGTCTACGTCGACGATTACAACCGACGCCATGTTTGCAAATAGAAGCAGCCGGCCCGCGACCGGCATGCAACGCGCGCGAACACTTCTCCTCGACTTGCGATTGGTCTGTCGTTGCAGTTGTTTCCCAACGCAGTGGAGGGACGCACGCACGTGAACGACACGTGGGTGCGTCCCTCCGTCGCTATGGCAACTGAAGCCTGACTCTTCGCTTCTCCCCGCTTCTTCGAGCAACCTCCTTGCCCTGCGAGTGCCGCTTGCGGCTAGCGCCGTTATCTAGTGTCGCACAGGGAAGCGTGCTCGCTACGTTGGTAGGTCTGCTTGGTCGGCGGGCTGTTCCAAAAACCGCACTATAACCGGTATTTCCCTTCGCGCGGCTGCATTTTAAGCGGTATGTAATTACATGGAGTTCTATGGGAGGCGAACCGGTGGTTTAAAAAAACCGCTTTATACCCGGTCCTGCACTATAAGCGGTTACGTTGTAAGTGGTCTATACTGTTTGTAGGTCAGCATTGATTCTTTGCAAGAAGTGGGAAGGAAGAAAATGAGGAAAGCCAGTTTTTCGCAACGTCCCTCGACGCCCAAGCTAAAACTAATTTGTTGCACTGAGTATTTCATTGTCCGAACTTCCAGTACAGTCGACTACTTGCCTCTGTGCTTTGGCACTAGCGCTTCATGGCTCGCATCAAGCTTCACCTCTTGGCAACAGTGTTTTCACATCAAGCTTCTCCGCGTTGCATTGGTGTGCTTGTAGAAGCAACTGATGCAGAGAAACATCTTGGTTTGCTCAATGGCATTGGAAAGTTGATCAGTATTGTAGGTTGACCTCCTTTGGTCATGTTTATATGTCGACCACAAATTTGTAGGAACAGTGCCACAGACGTCAAACTATATTCAAATAAATATGATAGACAGCATTGTAAGCCCCTGCTGGCTGCTTGATGCTTCTGGCCAGTGTTCCACTCTTATCTCCTTCACCGTGTCTAATATGGGAGGGCAAAGATAATAAGAAGGACACACCACTTTCTTTTTAGGGGCAAGTGTAGTGAAACCTCAGGAAACGAAAAACCTAGTCTTCAAAGCTGTTCCCTTCAGCTCCAAATGTAAGTTCTGGTGCAACTTTTGACCGAGTGATGGATCTCTTAGTATTTTTGTTTAAAAAGGGAGTAAAAATTGTTTGTCTCTGTCCTTCCAGTGAGCCAGGATAACACAGCCGTTGTTTCCCAACTACCGTTAGCACGGGTTCAGGTGAGTCATGACACATGCTGTCAGCCTCATACCTGGTTCTGGACAAGTTTATTTTCGAATGGATTCCATCTCGGTAGTCTTGTAAGCAAAGGTAGTCTGAACCGTTTGGAGCAGAGGGCAGATGATGTCGAAGACATTTCCGGTTGCAAATGACTGCCCTCGTGCTTAGTGCCCGACTGCTGGTGTAGCAAAAAAGCTGTTGCGAAAAGAAAATGATTAAACATTGTCTGTATGATTTTTAGAATGTCACCTGCTAATTTGGCGTCCAAACTTGAGAGATGGTGTCACATCTACTCGCTTTCATTCGTTGAGATGCACTATTCATGAAAGACTGTTGCTTGCATTTCTTGTGTCATTGTGTACGGGGCAGTATTTGAACGTCAGAACCAGGGTTCTGACGGTGTTTGTCACGTGAGCTCTTGCTTCCTCTGGATTGAGGCTTGCCTTCCCTTCCACAGGTGGAGAGCACGTGCACGCCGTGTCTTGATTTCTGTTGGCGAGGAAGCCAAGAATGGCCACCCTTGAGCCAGGAAAAAGCGTCCTCCCAGGGAGACAATGTAGCCATGCAACTTGCAGCAGCAAACTTAGAGAAGGCACCATCCCTGGACATTACCCTTGCAATCCTTTGGAAGGTGGGCTACATTAATTCAACAGCTAATTAAGTGAACTCAACCAGTTAACTTGTGGGTAAACCAACATAGCAATGACCCTATTTGTCTGGCAATGGTACCGGAACTTCACAATGAAACTGTGTGGACTCGAAGATATGAAAATGTAATTGTTGCAGCATTTTTGTCCCCTACAGCAACACCCAGTGCAATTTAAAAGCTTTCCGAATTAAAAAAAGTTGCCCCTTTGCCTTACTGTACGGCAAAGGCAGTGGTAACACAGAATGTGATGTGTTAGTATGGAGAAACTGCATACTACACATGTGGAAACTGGATGGCACAAAGCAGCCCTGTGTCGTGCAAGGTATACATGCCACTCCATGGATGTCTTACTTTAGGATGCCATCTTCTGGAGTGGCAATAGAAATACGACTTTCTTAGAGCCTGTTGGAGTGTGAGACGCAGTAGACGGCGGGTGTGGAAAACAGAACAGTTGGAACGCAGCAGCGCCAAGCAGAGCTCTGGCACCAGCTTGTAGCAAAAAGAAACCAAACGCACGAAACTATTCCAAGTTCTCAACCCTTGCAACAAAGGAGTTTGATTTTTTTTTTTTTCCTGCTTTTCTGTTGCTCTTTTTTGCATTCTTTCTCTGGGGAAGCCCAGAGTGCGCTCGTTTCACGGCGCAAAGCGCCACTGTATGTCTGAGCACGTTACCCCTGCCGGGAGTAACACACAGGCACTCGAGGAACAGGTTTGGCTAGCACTGGTGTCCAATCACTGAGGAGACGAACGCTGCATCAACGTTCGGCTGGCAGTTGGCCTGTCGACTTTCGTTGCTGACACCTACATAGATACGTGCCAGCCATATAACGCATTCTGTATTAAAACAAAATAAAATAAAGGTGGCTGGTCATAAAATACCAACGTCGTGGCCACTTGTAATTTAACACAGTTTTTCCCGAATACATAGTTGATGAGCTTAGTTTGGCGTCAACTAGTAGTTTGTCACGTCCCCCTTGTAACTTGTCGGAAACAGCCTGTAGGAAACAGTGGCAGGATGGATATCTAACTTGCAATGGTTGCTTCGTGCAACAAAACAAATAAATAAAAACTTCTGGGGGACTTTTTTCTAAATTTGATTTAACGTAAGCCACATTGTCTGGGTGCACTTTCAGGCTGCCATCGAGCGAGATGGTCAGATTAAAGTGGTCATGGGACAGCAGCATGTGACTTTGAAGGACTTCCATACGCTCTTCTCGTCTGTGCCTGGACAAAAGGTGAGGTGTTCCCTTGGTGAGTGTTTTACCGAACCACATTACTGAGCACAATTGATACAGTCAGTTGCACTTGCTGCGTTCTGCAGCGAGTTGGCAT
Source organism: Ixodes scapularis (assembly GCF_016920785.2). Taxonomy (NCBI): domain Eukaryota; kingdom Metazoa; phylum Arthropoda; class Arachnida; order Ixodida; family Ixodidae; genus Ixodes; species Ixodes scapularis. The sequence goes on from NW_024609884.1 coordinate 51,455,936, forward strand.
GCATCTAATTTTCATGCTAGAATGCATCTCCCAGTTCCTTTTAGAAAAAGCCTATTGCAATGAGGGGGGGGGGGGGGGACCTAATTCAAATTTGTCCATGTATTTATTCTAAGCACAAATAATTGTTTGAAAATTAATTGCCAATATTTTGGATCTTTTTGGGACCAGCTTTGACAGAGCCTCCTCATCTACTTATGTTAGCTGATGAATGGTAACCAAGTTGCCAAGAATATGTTTGACCCTAGTTTTGTTATTCGAGGGTTTTTGCAAAAGTATGTATTTGCGACTGTAATCAGAAGTTGCTGCTGACACAGATTCCCCAGAATGAGTTTGTGCTTGAGCAGATAAACAAAGTGCCCAAGTTTGGCGTCTTAGACCAAAAATTACCATGTTGGCTTGGCCTGTATGAAATAAGCCCATTAGTGAGCTTGATTGAATCTGTGTGCTTAGTGCTGATTTTTATCTTTTTTATTCAAGCTTTCTTTTACTGTAAACTGCTCATTATGCAGCTCTAGATGCTCCTGAATTTTCAAGGTTAATACATTTTGCTGTACAAAGCTTTTTCAATATCTAATTTATATCTTTAGGTTTTTTTGACGGATTCCCACCCAGGTTCAACTCCAGCGGTCGTGCAGTGTGTCATGTGAAGATTGAATTTTGAGAACCTTAGGTCCCAGTCGTTGAACTCTTTCACAAATTGAGAGATAGTGGAGCTCGTGGGTCCTGCAAGCATAGCAAAAAGCCACCTCAAGTGTTTTCCTTCATATTTGGGGGGAGGAGGTTACTATTAGTGTTTTGTATTGTGCTCTCTTTAAACACCTAGGTAAAACTTTCAGTTTTCGTGCCAGGAAGAAACTTCTACCTAGATTGTTTGGGCCTTCTAGGTATATAAAACCATACTGTAGTGTGAGGTATTAAACATCGCCACCACCACAGTTATGACCTGGTAGCATGCTGGTCGAGTGAACTTTTTGTATTTTTGGCAGGTAAACAAAGGTCCCTTGCGGCGCTAATATTTTCTAGCTTACTGCAGGCCAGCTAGAAACTGGACTAGAATGCAAGCCACAATTGTTTTGTACAGATGGATCTGAGGCCAGCAATCCCCGTCTATCCTACAATGGGACTTGCTGCCCCGACGTTCCAGTATGTTCGATGTGCGCTGGTTCATCCTGTACAAGCGAACCATGACTTTATGTCAAGCAGGTGAGGTTGCGACAGCTTTAATGCTTAAAGGGGCCATGCAACCATTTTGGAACTTTAGTCAAAGAATTGTGGGAGTTATTCCCCGTCACGTCAAGAGTAAAGAACTGGAAACCAATTTTTCCTGCGCACGTTGGAATTTTTATTTTTTTTTTAAATGGCAAACAACTGAAGTTGTGGGCGCCTCCCAACTGCTGTCAACTCCTATACTGTCTTCCGAGTCACGTGCACAGTGACATGTAGCCGAGTGCACTGGGGACACATAGTATGCGATTGGGTTCTCTTTCAGAGCCTCAAGCGCCCCAGCGTGCACTGCCTCTGCTTGCCATTCACATGGCGACCTTAAAGATTGGTGGTCTGAGCAATGTGGAGGGGGGGCAAAACGCTTGCTTTGTGGAGGGAAGTCAACTTGACGTAGTAGCACGGGGTGAGGCTCGAGGGAGGAATAGTTTGCTTTGCTATTAAGCAACGAAATCACAATATTTCAGAAGATGGAGGCAGTTTCTCCATCCCTTTTGGTAAAATAAACAATTTAAAAATTACAAACTGCAAATTCTTTCAAAGTTAAAATTGTTGTATCACCCCTCCAATATTAGTCTGGACATGTGCGAATAGTGGATTTTGAGTTTGAAGCAAATTCAAAGAAAATAGTGGTTTTTACCTAGTATTTTCTAATCAAATATAGAATAGTTTCTCCGAGCCTTTCACTATTGTTGCACCATGCTTAAACAAGCTAATTTTAACCCAGCTATATTTATGGACTCTGGCCTCAGAAAGTCAAATGCTTACATTGGAGTGGCAAGTAAATGATGACCATGTTGGATTAACCTGAGACTGGGGTAGAGAAGAAACATCAAAACGTAGAAGAGACAGAAAATAGGCAGGACAATGTCTCAAACTCAAACATTAATAATCACCAGCTCGCCTGCACCCTTACAATATTTTCTCTAAATGATGAATTTGACATAAAATTAAACCTATAGAGATTCCCAGCTATACCTGATCAGGGGGATTTATAAATCTTCTTGTTATGTGCAAATATATCCTTTCTTCAATCTTTAAATAAAAAAAAGAAGAAAAAAAAAGAAAATTGTGAATGATGAACACAGGTTGTCAGGACATCTCTGCCTAATATACACTTGCATCAGGGCCAGTTTAATTTTAAAAATTTACTCCAATGTAGATATCGACATTCACAAAGTTTCTGTTTCTTTTTAAATACACCAGGTGCAGACATGCATTATCCCGCTTTGAGAATGGGCGTTTCTCCCAAGTATGTGGCTGTGCTGCGTGCTTGGGAGCAAGCTCCACGGGTGTTGCTTTTCTGCAGTGCACCGGTGCTCATTCAGAAGCGCGCTCAATGGGGCTAACTTACCGTGATCAACGCTTGGAAAAGTATAAATATTGCAGTTCGTCTCGAAGTGAATATTGAATAGCGTATTATTCGAAACTACTATCCAAACATTTGCACAATCCTAAATCGGCAAGCTGTTGCACCAGTCAGACGTCTAGGAAGGGAAAAGGCATTATTTTTTTACATTTTACTCAGGTAAGTTCTTTTGTAGTAGATTGTAGAGCGATACGTTAAGAAATCAATTTATGTGGTCCCTTCAAAGGGCATTGCACCATCGGGTCCATGCTTTTGCATCTCTGAACTTTGACCCACTAGCAGAGTAATCCGGTTTGAATTATGAATGAATATTGCTCCGTTGTCCGAGTCAATGACCAGGGCTGTGAATTGGGGTTACTATTCCTTTTAGTGTTGATAAAACTAAAACTAGACTCTTCTCTGATTTTTTTTTTTTTTTTAAATCGGGCAGTTTCTGGGCTGATGAGAAATAAGCTTAAAAGCTATGGTAAATTCTAAGCACGTGCCCATATCACATGAAGTGCCCGCTACTTTGAAACATTTTAAAACTAAGCTAAGGGTGTATCAAGTGCCCAACCCCAGACTTTTGAGCCTTCTTAGCTAATCGGTATGACCCTCCTTCTAAGCCGTTTCTCCGAGCGCTCCAGTGCAAAGTGGTAAAGCCTGCCCTAACATGTGCTCCTTCTGCATTTTTTGTTCTTGGACCTAACAAGCACCCATCCCCAGTTTTTCACAATTATCTCCTAATTTTGGGTGGGCGCTTGCTGGATTTACTGTAAATATATGAGGTGTGTTTTTTTTAGGCATTACGGATTTTAAAAAAAAGAAAAAAAAATGTAAAAGCTACCCCAATGTGATCTGTGTAGGTGAGTTATACGGCCAGGGTGATCTACAGGTTTTCCCGCTCATTTTAATCCAAGCGACGACCAATTTAATCCCGGGGTCACTCAATTTAATCCAAGCGCCATACAATTTAATCCAAGCGCCACACAATTTAATCCCGGGGTCAGTCAATTTAATCCGCAATATATATATAATCCGCAATATATATATATATATATATATATATATATATATATATATATATATATATATATATATATATGCACTCATTGGGGGTGTTCAGTGGTCGTGTTTCGCTTACACATTTGGTAACTTAGAACAATTGTTTATACAATTAGAATTTTGGGGGGGCAATTGAGAATTTGATCACTAATGTGATTACTTTGAGTTACTAGTCCCACTATTGACGAGGCTTAACTGATATGTTGGTTACTCTTTTTAGAGCGCAGCTCTTAGGCACCCGTTTCCGGCTTAAGCGGCGTCGGCGTCGCCGTCGCCGTCGGCGTAACCACGCGGTGAATGATGGGTAAATTCTCCCGCTAAATTTAGCGGAAAAATTTCCCCGCTAAATTTAGCGGAAAACTTTTCCTGCTAAATCTATCGAAAAATTTTCCCAGCTAGGCTTAACGAAAAATTTGCCCCGCAGATTCTAGTGGAAAATTTTCCCCGCTAAGTCTAGCAGAAACGTTTCCCCGCTAAATCTAGTGTAAAATTTTTCCCGCTAAATTTAGCGGAAACTTTTTTTCCCGCTAAACCTAGCGGAATGTTTTCCCCGCTAAATCTAGTGGAAAATTTACCCAGCTAGATTTAGCGAAAAATTTTCCTCGCAAAGCCTAGCGGAAACGTTTCCCCGCTAAATCTAGTGGAAAATTTTCCCCGCTAAATCTAGCGGAAAATTTTCCCCGCTAAATCTAGCGGAACAATTTACCAGCTAAATTTAGCGGAAAAGTTTCCCCGCTAAGTCTTGCGGAAAATTTTCCCAGCTAAATCTAGTGTAAAATTTTTCCCACTAAATATAGCGGTAAATTTTTTTCCCACTAAATCTAGCGGAAAGTTTTCCCCGCAAAATCTAGCGGAAAATTTTCCCAGCTAGATGTAGCGAAAAATTTGCCCAGCAAAGTCTAGCGGAAAAGTTTTCTCGCTAAATCTAGTAGAAATATTTTCCCGCTAAAACTAGCGGAAAATTTTCCCCGCTAAATCTAACGGGAAAATTTCCCAGCTAGATTTAGCGGACAATTTCCCTCGCAGTCTAGAGGAAAATTTTCCCCGCTTAATCTAGTGTAAAATGTTTCCACTACAATTAGCGGGAAAATTTTCCCGCTAAATCTAGTCGAAATGTTTCCCCGCTAAATCTAGCGGGAAATTTTCCCAGCTAGATTTAGCGAAAAATTTGACCCGCGAAGTCCAGCGGAAAAGCTTCCCCGCTAAATCTAATGGAAAATGTTTCCCCCTAAATCTGGCGGAAATTTTCCCCGCTAAATCTAGCGGAAAAATTTCCCAGCTAGATTTAGCGGAAAATTTGCCCCGCCAAGTCTAGCGGAAAAGTCTCCCCGCTTAATCTAGTGGAAAGGTTTTCCCGCTAAATCTAGCGGAAAATTTTCCCCGCTAAATCTAGAGGAACAATTTACCAGCTAGATTTAGCGGAAAATTTTCCCCGCTAAGTCTTGCAGAAAATTTTCTCCGCTAAATCTAGTGTAAAATTTTTCCCACTAAATTTGGCGAAAAATTTTTTCCCGCTAAATCTAGCGTACAGTTTTCCCCGCTAAATCTAGCGGAAAATTTTAGATTTATCGGAAAATTTGCCCCGCCAAGTCTAGCGGAAAAGTTTCCCCGCTTAATCTAGTGGAAAAGTTTTCCCACTAAATCTAGCGGAAAATTTTCCCCGCTAAATCTAGTGTAAAATTTTCCCACTAAATTTAGTGGAAAATTTCTTCCCGCTAAATCTAGCGTAAAGTATTCCCCGCTAAATCTAGCGGAAAATGTTCCCACTAGATTTAGCGGGGAAAATTTTTCGCTTAATTCAGTAGGGAAAATTTTTCCGCTAGATTTAGCGGGAAACATTTTCTGCTAAAGTTAGCGGGGAAACTTTTCCGCTAGATTTAGCGGGGAAAATTTTCCGCAAGTTTTAGCGGGGAAATTTTTCCGCTAAACAGCGAGGAAAATTTGCCGCTAAATTTAGCAGGAAAAATTTTCCGCTAAATTTAGCGGGGACATTTTTCCGCTAAATTTAGTGGAGAAAATTTTACGCTAGATATAGCGGGGAAAAATTTCCGCTAGGCTTAGCGGGGCAAATTTTCCGCTAAATCTAGCTGGGAAGATTTTCCGCTAGATTTAGCGGGGGAAATTTTCCGCTAGATTTAGCGGGGGAAATATTCCACTAAATATAGCGGGGAATATTTTCCGCTAGATTGAGCGGGAAAAATTTTCCGCTAAATATAGAGGGAAAAATTTTCCGCTAGATTTAGCGGAGAAAATTGTCCGCTAAATTTAGCGGGACAATGTTCTGCTAGATTTAGCAGGAAAAACATTCCGCTAGATTTAGCTTAAAAATTTTCCGCTAGATTTAGCGGGGAAGCTTTTCCGCTAGACTTTGCGGCGCAAATTTTCCGATAAATCTAGCTGGGAAAATTTTCCGCTAGATTTAGCGGGGGAAATATTCCACTAAATATAGCGGGGAATATTTTCCGCTAGATAGAGCGGGGAAAATTTTCCGCTAAATTTAGCGGGGGAAAATGTTCCGCTAGATTTAGCAGGGAAAATTTTCCGCTACATTTAGCGGGGAAATTTTCCGCTAAATTTAGCAGGGGAATTTGCCCACCATGCACCGCGTGGTTACGCCGACGGCGTAGGCGACGCCGACGCCGCTTAAGCCGGAAACAGGTGCCTAAGAGCTGCGCTGTAAAAAGAGTAACCAACATATCAATTAAGCCTCGTCAATAGTGGGACTAGTAACTCAAAGTAATCACATTAGTGATCAAATTCTCAATTGCCCCCCCAAAATTCAAATTGTATAAACAACTATTCTAAGTTACCAAATGTGTAAGCAAAACACGACCACTGAACACAATAAGTCCATATATATATTGTGGATTAAATTGACTGACCCCGGGATTAAATTGTGTGGCGCTTGGATTAAATTGTATGGCGCTTGGATTAAATTGAGTGACCCCGGGATTAAATTGGTCGTCGCTTGGATTAAAATGAGCGGGAAAACCTGTAGTAGTGGCAGCTAATCGTCATAACAAGTCGAATAATTCATTAAAATTTGTCCATTACACTTTTAATTAGTACCAATAAATGTATGGTTCCAAATAGAAACTTGCCGAGCGCTATCGAAAACCACTAAATCAGTAAATTTCAAAAGGACTCTGAGCACATGGGAAGCGCGGTGGTGCACTAAAGTTGCTACTCGCGCAACAGGCACAAGGCTGGCAGTGTGAAAACGCAAATGATAATCTTGTCATCTGCGTTTTTACACGGCCATCCTTGTGCCTGCTGTATGTGCACTCTTTCCAGTTTTATTTAGAAAGTTCTAGGAGAGCGAATTAGAATGTTTCAAACGTCTAGAGTCCCGTTGACACACTCGCGTTTGCTTAGGATTGAGTTACTTGTAATCTCTCACGATGAAAGGTGACCCTGGAACTGCATTTTACTGGAGCAAAGGTTTTGTGGTATTCACGAGATCAAATGTACATGCTATTTACAAGACATGGCCAATCATAACATTGTCAAAATTTTTTCAAAATAAAAAAAAAAGAAGGAAATGATGCACGAAAAAGGAAATATATATACGGTATTTGCTAGTGTTTTACGGCTACTCAATAGATGGTGCCACTGTGCTTCCACGTCTTAAGAGATTTCAAGAGGTTTTATGCCACACGGTCGTAAGCAGTTGCAAGCGTGTGAACCAACCAGCCTTAATATAGTTGGGATCACTGATCTCTATGACAATTTGCTGGATCGCGCATCCCCGCTTGGTCGCTGCAGTGCAAGTGCGGCCACCAGATGACAATTTTGGGACACGGAAAATCAACCTTTTGGAGCGTTGCGGAGGCTGGGCGGCAGCATGCTGAAGACACATTCTTTGCTCGTTCGTTGTCATTCGCCGAAAACATTTTTTAAAAGCTTGTGTAAGTTTTTACGAAAGCGCGACACCGCAGGAAAAAGGCACAACTCTTTGAACGCAAGTCTCGCCGGTCTCGTGGCGTGACCAAAGCTTCCTTGGCATGCCAAAGTGCTGCATCTCTGCTTTTGCACGCTCAATCAAAAATCGACACCGTGTAGATTTGTTTCACGGGTGCAACGTGCATGAAGATGTATGTGCCTCTGGAGCAGCGTTCTACTTGACTTTGACTACTGTATTTGTGATTTGCGGCACTCGCGGTCCAGAAACGAACGTGATCCAGTGGCGATAGAAGAGGGGTAGGGGGGTACGGCGGCGGCGACAGATTGCACACGACCATATGGGCCGCGTTTAAAAAAAACTTGATCTTGCCGTTTCATACTTTTGCATTCGAAAAGTTACCTTCCTCCACAGTGCTCTATTTGTGATGTCATGTGATCCATTCGAGTAGATTTAGAACATAGCCATGGTTAATCGTGCATATTAGCAACCACTGATTTTTTTTCCTCTATTGATAGCAACGCGCCAGAACAGCTGGGCGATCCAGAACGCTGGAAGAGCTGGGCGATCCAGAACGCCTGAACAGCTGGGCAATCCAGAATACATCTATGCACGACACACCTTAAAACTTTGCCACGGCATGGATTCTTGATAAGTGTCCAAGCGTGTGAAGGTAGAGATGCAGCACTTTGGCATGCCAAGGAAGCTTTGGTCACGCCACGAGACCGGCGAGACTTGCGTTCAAAGAGTTGTGCCTTTTTCCTGCGGTGCTGCGCTTTCGCAAAAACTTAGTTTTAAAAAATGTTTTCGGTGAATAACAACAAACGAGCAGAGAATGTGTCTTCAGCATGCTGCCGCCCAGCCTCCGCAACGCCCCAAAAGGTTGATTTTCCGTGTCCCAAGATGGTTTTCCGGTGGCTGCATTCGTGGAGCGGGGATGTGCGATCCAACAATTGTCACAGAGATCAGTGGTTAGCATTGTCCGACTTCTGCTGCAGTCAGAGTTTCTGACCAGAGCTGCACATGCGGTTCAACAAACTATACTCCTCCTCCGTCTCTTCTAGAATTCTGGTGATTCCAGTGAGCCTCGTAGTTCACAACTCGAGCTTTAGGACCGTCACAGTAAGCATCGAGCCGGCCGTCAGGTAAGCCACACGAGCGAGCACCTTCTAAGCTACCCGGGCACCTTGAGTCGTTGCAAATGTCCGGCATCAAACACCGCCGCAGAACACCACCGGCGGTCGTCCTGTCCAGTCCCGTGACCACCCCAGAGCTAGTGGCCACCGACGTGGGCGGTTTCAGCTGGGTAACCGGAATCCGGCGCCACTACCCGATGAAGTCGCGCGAGACGGTCACCTTTCCGTTGACGGCCGCATTCTCCATGGCCGGGACGTACAATGTGGCCGCCCTTGAAGTGAGCGTCCTCACGGACGACGGCCGCCTCTCCCACGAGCCACTGTGTCCGAGCCTCGTGGTGGTGCAGCAGCACCGGGCACCGTAGGGGTCCCTCGCTTGCTTGCTCGTAAACTTACAAGCGTCCTTCACCCACTCCAGTTTTAGGGAGGGGAGCTGGCCGGCTTCCGTACATCCAACACCGGTGTGAAGACTGACTGCGGCCCTGGCACTGTAGTTACGAGACGACTGGACAAACCAACGTTTCAGCGCGGTAGAGTTTTGTGGAAACTCCACTGGCACGGACCCTGCTGCATCGTTTTATTGCTGTTGCAGTGCAAGTGGCGAAGCCTTGTTTCAGAGAGGTTATCGAGTCGAACGATTCATAGTAGTCACGTAGACGCCTTTGTTTAGAATGAAGTCACGTTTCCCCATGTGGCCTTGCCTGAACTCAACTTCATCACTCTGTGCATAGAGTAGAATGTACCAAAGGTCAGTAGAGATAACTGTGTGCACATGAAGCGTGCCGGGAGTGTCGAGTGCATCTGCAATGTTTTGGCGGCAAGCTTCCACCGGGCAATGGGGAATTTGGGTGGAGGGTTCAAAGTGTGGAGGAGCGTGTTGAATTTTATGCCTTCTTTTTCTCCCATCTTTTGATTGAGTGCATCAGAATGGGTAGATGAGAATGGGCCGATGTGTATGAAGATATTTGAGTGTGTTTCTCTATTTGACTCAGGTTTTCAGATCGGTTCGACGTCTAAGGAAGAATGTGCCAGAGGCATAAAGTGCGAGTGCCGTAGAGGTTGCTGCACTAGGAAATGTTCAGCATTCTCCGAGATGTTTCCGAAATTTTTGTGAGTTTCAGAATACTATCTTGCAGCAACTGCTGCAGTTGTGTGTGTGTGTTTTTTTTTTTTTTTAACTTGTTCTAGCACATTGTTTTGAATATAGTCTTCATTAGTGGAGATCTTTTAAAGATGATTTGCCACTCAACAGTGGTAAACGAAGCCTGGTTTGTGTATGAATGTAGTTAAAGTAAAGTTATCAATAAGTTCACATAGACTTTCGACATACATTAATGGGCTGCTGAGTGATATTGTATGAGGTGTAAAACGCATGCCTCTAGTCAGCATGTCATTTTGATGGTAACCAAGTTGCTCAGATACAAAGAGATATGTCCACATACTTCCTGGCATGGCGAACAAGTGCTAGGCACAAACATCCTTTGCAGAACTTTGCTAAACGTTGGTAAACTAAGCTTGTTTGCCCACTAAAATTTGTTTTGTTGCCTTTGTGTGCAATGCGGTACATAAGGTCTTTGTATTGTTCTTATTTACCTGCAACTGTTAGTATGACTGCTCTTTTATACAATATGTGTAAGATAAAAAGATGTTATGTAAATAAAACATTTGTATTAGGTTCCCAACTACAAGGTTGCAGAGTCTTGTGCATTTGTTAGGCTGCTCTCATCAAGAACTGGTGCCTGGTCTTTTTTCCTCTCTCCAGCTCAAAGATGCTACTGATTTTTAGACACACGTATACATAGGCTATGCCACTATTTTTCTTGCTTTGCCACAAATAGCATGAGTGATACACAACACGAGGAAATATGAGCACAAACATAGTTAAAGTGATGCCACTCAACGCAAGTTTACCAACATTAAAATGACTTCAATGACATAGTATCCTCATACCTTGCAGACACTGGACACCCAAAGGAAGCAACCAATTGTTCTAGGGTTGCACTTTGGTTCAATACATGTGGTGGGGGACCATGAAAGGGGGTGATGGAACTGCTTCAGGCCCCTGATCCCATACACAAAGTAAAGAAATTGTCACCGTGATCAGAGTTGGGCTTTGTTGCGGTGATGTAATGATTTATTGCCAAAATTATATTATTTAGCGATGCTTCGGTAAGCACTAGCGATACATCTATTAGTGCTGGAAATGGCAGAGGAATGCTTATTTATTTATCTTTTGTTGAAGAGGACCGAATAGGCCCCACACTTTGTCGCAGTAAGTAGTAAGCGGAGTGCACGGGAGAAAATTTTAATGCAGACAAAAACAGCACCGGTCTATATTTTTGACAACCGAAGGTGTAGCATAAAAGTAATGGAACACAAACGGGACAAGTAACTCAACATGAGCACAAAACCATGCATGAGCACATAGAGAGAGTTTGCTCGGATATGACATTGGTGCTTTGTGTTAAACACCCTCCTGTCCAGGTTGCTGCCCTAGATGGTTCACCACACCAGTGGTATGGTAGGACAACATATTTTTTCCCACAGATTACCACATGTTTAGTCTAGCTGTATCACGCTTGTGTGAAACAGGGAGTAAACAAATCCACTCTGTTTGGACTGAGCAGTTGCCACCGGTGTCGGAGCCCAGGTAATAACAGTTCTTTTATTCGGTGTGTCATTTCCTATATTGGCAGCTCATGCTTAATGTTTCAGCCAGACCTTCAGGTGATGACAACAGTGCCTCAAGTGTACCGGCTGTTGTAGTTTCTACAAGACTCATTGCTACGAAATTATGTAAATCCTATAAATTCAAGATGGTGATTCTTCCTACACTCTGCTTCCATGTCAGAAGAGTTTCCGAGACTTGGGAAGCCTCTTGATGTACTGCCAGTAGTTGAATTGAAAGGATCGGCTGTTCATGCGGTCAATGTAGAGACAGCCTTCCAAGTGGTCAATCTCGTGCTGAATTATCCGGGCAGGCCAACCACGAGCTTGCCACTCATGGTGTTCCCCGTGTTCATTCAATCCTGTAAAACAGCCCAAAATCGGAAACGTTTTTATGAAACAACAGCTCGCCTTTCACACTGAGGAAACCTGCAGGGTCTGGCACAAAAGTAAACGAGACTCTATTTTTAAAATTTGTTACAAAGTTTGTAAGACTTCAATGTGATCTCCCTAGAAGTTCCTAGGGGCTAATTGCTCCCTTTGGAAGCAACAAGTCACTATGAAGTAGTTCATACATTTATGTCATGCTTTGCTGTTCAGTGATATTGCTTCTCTTATTTTCATAATGCAGTCGACGAACATGCTATCGCCTATTCCACAATTAGTCTCGGCTCGCCCAACAATTGAGTCACATTTTTGTCAGCAAGGTTCCAAGCTATCGGCTCGACTACAGTTTTGATGTTAGAAACCGAGTCTCGCCACTTTTGTGGCACACCCTGTATTTGTTCAAAGATTACTGGCTTTGTTTTTCATACCTGAAATTTTCACTTCATAGTACCGGGGCACCTCAGCACTGTAACCTCGAATGCTTTCGCAACCTTCCGGAAAGACAAGCTGCTGGTTGTTGACGACTTCCATAGTGGGATTAATAAACACCTTCGAATAAGAACAAAAAACCCAACTTTTATGTAGAGTCATTACTGTTAGAATTTCGAGATACCGCACTTCCTTTGGTTGTACACTGCGCAACAGTGTTGGCTCAAACAAGCCGTCGCCGGTTTTCTCATTTGTGGTACTAACCTAAGTGGTAGATGTTGCATGTCCGCCCATGGGTGTCTAAAAGGGGAGTGCAAAGGTGTGTCCCCCCACTTAGTATTTTGGGAGTAGTGACGAGTTGTTTCGGTGGCGTACGTTGTGGTCACACTGCTAATACACCTTAAAAAAGACCATCTGCAGAGGGCTTTCTTGCATGACAGTCCTGCCACATTGATCATACAAAAACCTGCCTGCAGACATGTTCGAAGAAAGGAAACATGCTTCGAACATGGCGCGTCCGCAGGTAAAACACCGTGTCTTCTGTACAATGGACGAGCGGTGTGATGGCACGACTAGGATTATCAAATGCGAATGACAAGCTCGATGGTATGTGTAACAAGCACGGCAAAAGCTTAAAACCATCGTGCTCATAAAACCAACACCGTCAAAGTTGACAGTCTGACATCGCTCCTATCTCTGCCGATGAAAGCAGAATAGTATGGCCAAAGGATTCCCATCCTACCAAACATTATAGTGCCCATTTTATCAATGTCGGCTTGTCGCGACAACGCTTTTGCCCCGTAATTCCAAAGTTCTTCCATCTAAAAAAAGAAAATGGCTCTCCAGGACAAAAAGGGTTTGCCCCACATCCACCTGAAAGAATGTTTTGCAGACACCCATGTGCCAGTCAGTATCCTTTAGAGGTAAAATGCGAAAAAGCGCCGAGGACGTGTTCGCGCTAACAGTGTTGCACAGTGTGCAAGGTGTGCGTAAACTTCATTCATGGAGCAGTGAACAATGCAACAGAGAAGAGTTAACAGTGGAGCACCTACACACAATGTAAGCGCGCGTTATTACTAGGGTTCGGAGTTTTCAGTTTAAACCGATAAAACTAAGCCGAATCCATTCTCTAAAATTCTGTTTTAACCGCAAATGGTCAGTATTTTAGGGTTGCATTGAGGTGGGCGGGGGGAGGGTAGGGGAGAAGCAGGGGAGAGAGGGCATTGCAAGGTTCAACATTGTGTGACTACTTCGTGATTGCCCTCTTCCAAGGTTCAACATGCAACAAAAGAGGCCTTGGATTGGCCTTCAAGGGACATCCGCGTCCTTTCTGTGATCGGAAATGTCAAATTCCTGGTCCTAAAAAAAGATGGGTGTGGGCTAGTATAAGGCTTTTTAGCTTCATGCAAGATCTGCAGCCAGAGTTTGGTGAGTACACAAAATATGTTGCGCTTCTAAACATCGCACCGTGTCTCTTTTTAAAGTCACATTTGGTTGATTGGCCGATTCTGGATCAGGCAGCGCTTCATCTCCTCAGCATGCCAGTGTAAACGTTGAGAGGGCATTCTCAAAGCCCATGCTCATTAACAGGAAACAATGAGCGTGGATACGCAAGGAGAACCTGGGAAAGTACATATGTGTTTACTATAATAAGATCACGTAATCCTGATGTACAGAAGGTGAAGTTCCATGGTTTTGGGCACTGACTTGTTTGTACTTCTGTGTGTGTGTGTGTTTTTTTGTTTACAGTTGCAAACATTTGCCAAATAAAGTGTCAATGTTTTCTTTTTTTTAATGTATTTGTGCCATTATTCCTTGAGGGATCATAAATATCAGTTACAAGGATCATCTGATCCGGTGTTCGATGGTGTTTCTTTCACATTCACCGAAAAAACCCGGTAAACTTTTGTGGACATAAATATACACCGAAAAAAAAAAAAAAAAACGAAAATTGAATCTTAAAGTAAACACCGAAAAAAGTACGCCGAATTTTGAAAAATGACCAAAAATGACTAGACCTTGTCAACCAAACCTGGGAAAGCGAAGTCAGTACGAGTGCAGGTGAGCTAATTAAAGTTAAATCCTGCCGTGATTAACTTCCATTAGCTTGGGAAGCCGGAAAATTCGTTTTAAAACGTATTCCCCGGCACTGCAGTCCAAAAAAGTCTTTAAAATGAATTCCTCAATCCCTGAATAGGGGAGAAGAAACTCCCCAGTTGGGGAATTTATGATGTAAAAGGGATAGAAGTGGACAGACTAATGTCTTTTCTACTTTGTATTTTCCTTCCCAGGCTCAGGGTTCAAATACCATGATTAAAACGCACCACCTCGCCTGTATTTTGACCATTTTTAGGGGGGGAATTTGTTCCCTCCCATTTGGTATTGATATTATTTATTGCACTTGACAGGTAGAAATGTACAGGCGTGCTGGTGTTGGGGGAAGGCTGACGCCACAAAACCGACCTATACACTCTTACAATATACAAAATGATAAAAAAAAAAGAATTAGTGTGCAAAGGTGAAGATGGATCCGAGGTGGAAAGAAGCACATGGCGTTTTAATGGCCCATACCTTCAATGGAAACGCTTGGTAGAGCCTCGCCGTCATATCTTCCTTTTTTGCCATCCTAATGTTCGAGTTTGAAAACTCCATCATCGTAATTTGCAGTGGGCACCCAATTTGAGGCGCTGATATGCCCACGGAGTACGTTCCTCGCATCACTTGCCTCATTGTGTGAATGACCTATATGATGAGAAACCACGCACATTGGGGTATTTCCAGGCATCGCAATAAGGCTAAAATTGTGAAGCGTAGCGTTTTAATTGTAACGTACCTTTCGGATTTCAGGACTAGTAATTTTTTGGGGGTCCACCGGTTCGGCACGAACTCTAAGCACGGGGTCTCCAACTTGACACATAAACTCGTAAGGCGGAACAGGATTTGATGTAGCTCCGAAACTTTTGATTTTGGTTATGAGGCGAGAATAAATGCTCACCGATTCTTTCAAAGCCATTTTGAACTCAAAATGGTGCTATACATTACCAAAATAACGATCAGTACCTGCGAGGGATTCTATCGAGGCAACCACAGTGGCTTCTGCTTTCGGGCAGCGAGGAAAATCGAATCAGAATCGGTAGACGGTTTCGTATCGGTATTATGCACTACTGTAGATATAAAACAAAATAATAACTCATTTGAACATAACACATTTTATAAAATGTTAAAAAAGTAAAAACGTAATGATATTATTTGAACTGGCTAGTCGCCCAGTGCTCTATGGCCCAGAGTCGACAGTGTTTCGATTTCGCCGTTTTGGGGGTCTGCGAGGTTTTTCCAGTTTTGGTTTTACGGCAAACACTGTGCGGCAACCCAAACAAACGTCTCGTTTGCGTTCTATGTCGAAGCCTAGGTCGTCGGTAGCGGCCCTGGTATCTCTTTAATCCTACTAGAACACACAATCAATTCAAAATGGTAAGTTATTTTTGCAGTTTTGGTCACTCTCTAGAACTTCTATAACTGCATAGTTTTTGCTCAAGAGTTAAATTGCTCTAAATATTTGCTTCTGAAATTCGCCGGTAGCGCGCAGCGTCTTCCCGGCAAAAGTTCACGTCCTATGACGCGATTGCTGCGAATTCTGCTAATGCGCGTCCTTTATGTTATTTACAGACGATCAGTAAGAACAACAAGATGCTGCAGCACATAAACTACCGGATGCGAGTGATCCTGCAGGACAGTCGCATTTTCATCGGAACATTCAAAGCGTTCGACAAACACATGAACCTCATCCTTGGAGATTGCGAGGAGTTCCGCAAGGTAAAGGGCAAAAACCAGGCGAAACAAGGCGATCGCGAGGAAAAGAGAGTCCTCGGTCTGGTTCTTCTTCGTGGGGAAAACATCGTGTCGCTGACCGTGGAAGGGCCCCCACCACCCGAGGTACGCCGGCGTTGCTCTGTTGGTACTCGCGCTCATGCTGACGCCCTGTTTTTGCGGACTGTTTTTCAGGAGGGCCTGCCGAGGGTGCCCATCCCTGGGGCGACGCCAGGCCCGGGTATTGGACGCGCCGCAGGCAGGGGTGTGCCTGCAGCTCCAGTTGGTGCTGCGCCGGCAGGTATGTGCAAGCTCGGACATCGCTTCTGTATCGAACTTGTTCTTGCACGATGTCATCATTATGCGGAAAACGTGCTGTCTCACGTGTGGCAAACTTGGATCTGTGGTGCTTGTCGTTGTAGGTCCTCATTGGCAGTGAGCTGAGCTGTGCCATGTGTATGAATTTATGAAGGATGTGGGGGGGGGGGGGGGGGGGGGGTAGCATTCTCTTCCTGAGCAATGACTACGAAGTGTTGCTTGATGCACGTCTACCGAGACTGGGAATGTAAAGAGTATGGGCCGATTTCTGTCAGAAGTGCAGCAATCTGCTTTATATCAAAAGACAACCACTTCTTGCTCTACGTGTGGGTGAGAAGGCGGGCAAGCTACTGTTTTTGTAACGAGGTCCAAGGCCGAGATAACAGAGCATTGTCTGTGTTTCTTTCTCTGTGATGACTGCCTTGGGTTTGCTAAGTTTCGGAATAATTTGTTGTCATTGGCTCTTCCACTTTCACCAAACTCACAGTCTTGTCACGGTGAATGTTCATCAGCAGTAGTGTATGTCAGTAATGCAGTGCCATTCAGAATATTGGATTGCTACATACATGCCTTGCATGGGACATCACTTGGGTTGCTGTCCATGAGCCAGTGTCCCCTCCCCTTCCTCTCTTGCAAGTTTGTGACATGTGTGCTTTAAGTGCATGGGTGCAGGAGCAGAGGGAGGTCACTCTCCACTAGTGACAAATGTTGCATGTCACATCTGTCAGAAATGTGGAATGGGTGATACTTTGGTGTTATCTTCCTGCAGTCCTCTTGTGTGTATATAGTACGGCTTGACTGTGTACACCTTGACATGAATACTTCTGTTGCCCTAAGCACTGGAGAAGTGATGTTTCGCTGACATGCAGCATGAATCATCTTCTGTCACTTGTGTTCAAGGAATGAGGTGTGATGGTATTTTTCATCTAGCGTGACTGAAAGGTGGCCATAAAAACGAACACCTTTGAGCATTGTATGACTGCTGAATTCTGTGTTTGTGCTTCCCGTCCATGGCACTCTTAGCAGCGTCTCACTTTCATTTATTTATTTATCCTTAAGGGCCCGGGTGGGGCATTACATAAGGGGGGGAGTAGACGAGAACTAAAATACACTTTGACACTTGAAAACGACAAAAATAGGAAAAGGAGAGAGTCAAAATAACAATAGTAAAAAACACAAAGTACTGATATGGTTTAGTCGGGAATGGTTAGTGGTTGTGTAAAGAGACTTCCTGGCGAAACCTTATTGGGTCAGTAATGACTACAATGTCGTCGGGAAGGGAGTTCCAGATGGCTATTGCATGAGGGAAAAAGGAAGTGTTGAAGGCAAGCGTTTTGCCTGCAATACGCTTGATGCATTGACTGTGATTAAGGCGTGATGATACTCGGTCTGGAGGAGCAAGAGGGGTGGTATGGGAGTATGGATAGTTATAGTAGAACTTATGCAATAAACATAACCGAGAGTTCAATCTTCGACTGGACAGTAAGGGTAGTTCTAGAGTTTCTTTAAGTTGGGTCACACTGATGTCATGAGTATAAGCTGATGCGATGAATCGGGCTGCGCGGGTTTGTATGCGTTTCAGGTTATCAGAGAGGTAAGCTTGAGAAGGGTGCCAGATGGATGACGCATATTCAAGCTTTGGTCGAACGAATGTTATGTATGCAAGTTTCTTAAGTTGACTGGGCGCGGACTTTAAATTACGTTTCAGGTATCCAAGTGTGCGTGATGCCTCAGCTATAATATTATCGACATGCAGAACCCAAGAAAGCGTTGAGGTTCAATTTACTCCTAAGTACTTATAAGAAGTTGAAGTATTAATTGGGGTGCCGCCGAGTGAATATAATACACTTGGAGTTCCACTTGTGCACACATTTAGTCCATGTAGAAGCGACGTGTGGTTGCACTTTCATTCAATCTATGCTTTCGATGCTGCTTGGTGGTCTCGATTTGCATCATTGAAGCTCACGGTGGAAGGAGAAATATGTGTCTGAACAATGCCGCTTCGCCATGGAACAACTGTGTTGAAAGTTTACTCGCATTTCTGGCAAGCGCCATGATATGCGCAACATGAAAGGTGCTTGGGAAATCGTCCTTGTTTGCGTACACATTTTCAAAGCTGTGCTGCGCATGACCGCACCTGTGCAAAGGTTGTGCGGCGAGCGATTCCGTGCTTGCGTGAGAGCCTGAAACCGATGGTGCACTTGCGAGGAGATGAA
Source organism: Ixodes scapularis (assembly GCF_016920785.2). Taxonomy (NCBI): domain Eukaryota; kingdom Metazoa; phylum Arthropoda; class Arachnida; order Ixodida; family Ixodidae; genus Ixodes; species Ixodes scapularis. The sequence goes on from NW_024609884.1 coordinate 51,474,431, forward strand.
ATGAGTGAAATTTCAGCCCCCTTTCTTGCCTTATTCAGACACCTCTCTTGTTCTACTATAGTGTAGCTATTTGTTGTCACGACCGGACAACCAGCCATGCAACTGACAGAGTAGGAGTGTAGCAATTGGATCAGGGAGCTGCAAATAGGGCACAAATCGGACGAACGTGCCTGAAACCGCATATGCCCACAGTTCACGGATAAAACAAAGCTGCTTTTGATCATCCTTTTTGCCACGGACCTGTTCCGATGTTGCAGTTCATGGTTTTAACATTCTGGAGGGTAGGTGTTTGCGATCTGCGGTTGGGATTTTCGTAGAGGTGGGCGATCTGTCGTTTTTCTAAATTGATATTGTGCCCAAAACATGGTATTAAGCTTGGTTCATAGCAGCTCTTGTGTAATCTTTCTAGCATTGCTTCTAAAAAATTGGAAGTATTGCACTTTTTAAGTTGCCCCAATATTTCTTGGTAAAAAAAGTGTCCTAGCAGAAGGTTCCATTGCCTCACGTATTGGCGACCCTAGCGAAATGGACACCGTGTAGCGGGAACGCCGAGAAGCTCGAGAGGAGGTCGTTTCGACTCTGTCGTCTGCTATCGCTGCTTGGTTCTCATAGGCGGTGTCCCCGCAGGGGGTGCCTACACCTTCGGTGTTAGGTGCTTGGTGAGTAGCGCCACCACGGACCCCAGCCACGCGGGCCACCATACCCGCACGCAGGGGGCACCTGCCTTGGTAGGTGCTTGGTGAGTGGCGCCACCGCGAACCCCAAGCTATGTGGGTTTACCCACCCACGCCTGGCTGTGCTTGGCTTAACCCGTGTCTGGGGAAAAGAGGACCCTGGTGGTTGAGCTGAGCCCGGGGTATGTTTGGACTTTTCGGGGCCCCCCGGGCGAGGCAATACACCGCTTCGACCTCTGCTTCTCATAGACGGGTGTCCTGGCTTGGCCCAACCAGGATGATTCAGTCAGTCGCCTCTTCTACCCTCTTCTTCCTTCTTTCACTTTTCCTCCCACCTCTTTCTCTTTTCTTCTACACTCTCTTCCTTCCTTTTTCACCTTTTTAGGCGGCAAAGGCCAACCTTGAGTGGAAACAGGTCCTGTCCCTGCAACCACACTAGGGTATAGTGCCCGGACAGCACTGGTAAAGTAATTGTGTCAGCCAAGCCCTTCTTGCTATGGCACATTACCTACCCCCTTGTTGGGCTCCGTGGTGGGCGGTGCACCCGGGCACTGAATTTTCCTCCCATCTCATATGGGTCTGCGCAACAAAAACTTTCTTGATCGGCCTCTGAAAAGAGGTCGCACCGAAGCTCAAGTCACTCTCGAAACATCCATTGTACCTGAAAAATTTCCAAAATTTCTTGTCTTGCATTCTGAAGAGGAAAAACCACTTTCTAAACTGTCCCCTTTCCTGGTCGCCAAGGCACTGGAAGGAATCGTTGGAAAGGATTACTCTGCAAAAAAGATGGCGTCCGGTGACCTTCTAGTTGAGATCAACACCAAAAAGCAAAGTGAGGCCCTTCTTTCTCTCAATGCTGTGTCTGACTATAAGGTAAATGTTACTCCACACCATAAACTTAATACAGTTCAAGGAGTTATTTCAGAGGACGACCTAATGGACGCATCTGACGAGGAACTTGTCGAAGGCCTTTCAGACCAAGAAGTAGCTGCTCGACGCATCACCCTTCGTCGTGAGGGCGTGGAGCGAAAAACGACATGTTATACTGACTTTTGACGCCACTACACTTCCAGAGACCATAAAGGCAGGCTACATCCAGTGCCGTGTTCGCCCCTATGTGCCGAACCCTCAGCGGTGCTTTAAGTGCCCAAGGTTCGGGCATGGGTCACGGAGCTGCCGAGGAAGTGATACTTGCGCGAAGTGCTCCAGTAAAGAGCACGTCGCTGACTGTTGCGAGAACGATCCAACATGTGTCAACTGTGAAGGTCTTCATCCAGCTTACTCACGCTCTTGTCCGAAATGGAAAGAAGAAAAAAATATTGACTCTGAAGACCTGAGAAAACATCTCCTACCATGAGGCGAAAAAACGTTTTTCCTTCTTATCAAAAGGAGGATATGCCGAGGTCGTGCGCAGGGGACCCGCATGGCCTATGATGGCGTCGGCGGGAACACAGACTCCTCCAGAAGGAGTGTGTCTCCCGTCAGTGTCCCATCTAAAACCCACGAGAGCGGTGCCAGCTGCACTGCGCCCCAACCACGCGGTGGACGCTGTTCCTTCAATGTCCACCCTGAAGCGGGGGACGGCACTCCCCGCCGCCCCTGCCTCCCTGCCTCCGAAAGGCCGGGGGCAACCCCGTGTCTTGAGCCATCAGAGAGCTAGTGAGCCGTTAAGGCTGCCGACCCCGGCGGGTCTCCCCCCGGCTCCCCCTGAGGAGCCTATGGACGAGGGTGGACCCAAGCCCGGCGAGGAAAGTCTCCTCGCGGGATCTGACTCCTCCCTTTCTGCCACCAGTGACTCCACTGGCCAACAGAAAGAGGCTTTAAAGAAGAAGAATGCACCGCGCAAAAAGATAGATATTAACCCATAGTCATCTCATTTAACTTTTTACCGGTTTTTATATTCACTTCGCACTGGCTAAGCATATAGGTATTATGCAGTGGAACTGTCGCGGCCTTCTACGTAACATAGATGACATCAATTCATTTTTTTATGAGCTCCGCCCTGTTGCTATTTGCCTACAGGAGACTTACCTGACTTGCACACGCAGGTTTTGCGTCATCATCAAGTTTTTAGAAAGGACCGCCATTCCTCAAGCCCTTCGGGTGGTGTAGCAGTGGTGGTTCAGAGTGGAGTGGCATGTGCCAAAGTTCCATTACAAACTTCACTTGAGGCAGTTGCAGTTCGCATCCTTCTTGACCGCCTCATCACTCTAGTGTCACTCTACTTGCCACCTAATGTTCCGCTTCATCTTCATGAACTCCAAGCACTCATCAACCAACTCCCCAAACCTTTTTTAATCCTTGGTGATTTTAACGCCCACCATCCTTTGTGGGGAAGCTCTCGTCAGGACTCCCGAGGTGGAGTTGTTGAACGACTTTTATTATCAACTGAAATCTGCTTACTGAATAAGAAAAAACCTACATTTTTTAGTGCTGCCCACAACACTTTTACATCAATCGACCTATCACTATTATCACCATCTCTACTTCCATGCTTTTCATGGAACGTTTTAGACAACCCTTTTGGCAGCGACCATCTACCCATAATTTTAGAGAGCGTTTTACCAGTTTCATCGATACCAACTCAACTCCCGCAATAGAAGTTGGAAAAGGCCGACTGGTCTATTTTTGGTTTAGAAGCAGCACTTGATCCCTCCTTGTTTCTTCATATGACTCCCAAGGATGCGACGCTTTACGTTACAGAATGCATTATAAATGCTGCTTCCGCTTCGATTCCACAGACTTCAGGAAATCTTCCCCGGAGGTGCAAGCCCTGGTGGAATGAGGAATGTACTTCCACTCGGAAAAGCCAGAACAAGGCGTGGGGAACTTTTCGGCGGTATCCAACTTTCCGTAACTTGATCGAGTTTAGGGAAAAAAGAGCACAAGCTCGGTGGACGCGAAAACGGGCAAAGTGGGCTTCTTGGACAAAGTATGTTTCATCCTTAAATAGTTTTGTCACGGCTAAAGAAGTATGGGATCGTCTCAAAAAAGTTTGCGGGCAGTACCATGCTTTCAGGATTCCACTTTTTCCTTCGATCTCAGCATCTCTAACAGGGCAAGCAGACTTCCTCGCAGAACATTTTCAGCGTGTTTGTAGCTCTTCCAATTACAGTACGGAGTTTGTAAAGTTCCAGTCTACCGCTGAAAAACAGAAATTCACTATGTCAGGCTTTAGCTTGGTTGCATACAACAAACCATTCACAATGTGTGAACTCGAAGTTGCTCTCAGCTTAAAAAAGCAGTCTGCACTTGGGCCAGACAGAGTTCACTACGAGATGCTCAAACACCTCTCTCATGAATCCTTGTACCACCTGCTATCCTTTTTTAATTACCTTTGGGAAGCTGCTGCTTTTCCGCATACTTGGAGATGTGCCCACGTTATACCTTTGCTGAAGCCTGGAAAAGATCCCTCTCTGGCTACAAGCTACCACCCCATAGCACTTACAAGCTGCTTGGGGAAAACTTATGAAAGGCTTATAAATCGCCGCCTTATGTTTTCTTTGGAGGAGAAAAACTTTTTCTATACTAACCAGTGTGGCTTTCGGGCTGGACGGTCGACTATGGACCATCTGGTCCGACTTGAGACCGTCATACGCGAGGCCTTTGTTCACCGGCAGCATTGTGTGTCCGTGTTTTTTGATTTAGAGAAGGCATACGACACTACATGGAGGTATGGCATCCTTCGAGATCTGTACAACTGTGGAGTGCGTGGCCGCATGCTCCGTTGCTTACAAAACTATTTAAGTGAACATACATTTCAAGTTCGATTAGGCTTGTTTTTATCCAGTGTCTTCTTACAAGAAAATGGTGTCCCCCAGGGCGGAGTCTTAAGTGCCACTTTATTTGCAGTTAAGATAAACAGTCTGGCTCAAGTTATACCGTCATCCGTTTCTTACTCTCTTTACGTAGACGATGTGCAAATATCTTTTTCGTCTTGCAACCTCTCTAGTTGTGAACGGCAATTGCAGCTCACGATAAATAGGATGAGCAAGTGGGCAAATGAAAATGGTTTTAAATTTTCCCCAGAGAAAACTGTGTGTGTGCCCTTCTCCCTGCGACGAGGTCTATCTTTGCATCCAGTCTTACAATTGAACAACACAGAAATATCGGTGAAGCACGAACATAAATTTTTAGGCATGACCTTCGATAAAAAGCTTACATTTAGGTCTCATTTAAAGGAAATAAAGCAGAAGTGCTTGCAATCCTCTAACATCCTTAAGGTGCTGTCACATGTATCTTGGGGGTCTGACAGGCTATGCCTCCTACGTTTGTGCAATGCTTTAGTTCGGTCACGCCTGGATTATGGAGCGATCGTTTATGGTTCAGCACGACCTTTCACACTAAGGATGTTGGATCCGGTTCATCACCTTGGGCTCCGGCTTGCCACTGGGGCATTTTGCACATCACCCGTATTAAGCTTGTATGTGGACACACATCAAATGTTTCTTGGAAAACGGCGACAGTACTTGAGCCTGTGTTAGTATTACAAAGTCCTCTCGGATCCCCAAAATCCTGCTTATAGTATTTTACACACCCCTCAGTTCTGTAAATTGTTTGAAAACAAGCCAACTATTGTGCGCCCCCTAGGCTTTCGAGTTCAAAGTATCTGTAGCTCTCTCAACCTCCCTGTCCCTTCCACAAGTGGTGTTAACTTGCTAAAATCTATAGAGAGAATTGCCCCTTGGAACGAGCTACCTGTATGTTGTGACTGGTCTTTCACCAAATACAGTAAGAAGACCGTTGCTCCACAGTTTCTTCAGAAAGAGCTTCTACCTTTGCAAGAAAGGATATCTAGAGGTTGCAACGAGTACTATACCGACGGGTCGAAATCTTTAAGTCAGGTTGGTTGTGCAGTTTATTCTAGTAACTTTGGAAGAGCTGTGCAGCTTGACTCAATGGCAAGCATCTTCACCGCAGAGCTCTATGGTATTTTATTAGCCATTGAGCATATTCTGGACAACAATGTATTCAACGCAATCATTTTTGTAGATTCGCAAAGTGTTTTATCTGCTATTCCAGAGTTTCTACAAAGAATATACTTACACAACATGTTCGTATTAAACAGCTCTTCGCCTTGGATGCACTATCAAATTTTGCTGGGTACCGAGTCACGTAGGAATCGCAGGAAATGAGAATGCAGATCGCCTGGCTGCATCTGCCACACACTCAATAGTATCTTTTGGCCTGCCCTGCCAGGACTTTAAACCACTTCTAAAGAAACCTCTTTTAAAGACTTGGCAGCTAGAATGGGACACTGAAACCAATAATAAGGTCCACGTAATAAAACCCATGATAGGCATCTGGGAAAGTTCATTCCACAAGAACCGCCACCTTGAGGTTCTGCTTTGCTGCTTGAGAATTGGCCATTCACGTTTGACACATACATACCTTCTAAGTGGCGAAGATGTTGCAGTTTGTGCCCATTGTGGGGAATTACTTACAGTTTTACACATTCTACGGGAATGTAGGTTTTATCATCAACTGCGCGTATCATGTTTTCCTGAACTCTTTAGAAACCATCTTCCCTTTCATCCTATGTTTTTACTTGGAGACAATGCCTTAGTACCACTCAGACGAGTTTTTGATTTTATTAACAAAACTGGATATCTACACCAGTTATAAAAAGTTTCTCTAGCCTAGCATCTGTTTCATTTGATCTTTAAAACACATTTTGTTTGGCGCATTATGGCCACCGTTGCCGCTGCGGCATTAAAATCTTAATCCCAACTAACTCATGGGCAACAACACGGGTTTACCGTGTTGTTTTCGTTCAGATATTCTGAACCAATGTTATGGAGCCACACACCGATGTGGTTGTGTCAACGTCAAAGCAGGCGACTCTCGTTTGATGAAGACAGGTGCCAAGTGCCTATTTTCATCTAACGAGGATGACAATGATTTATTCCGAACTAGGTAAATAGATACAGTAATCCGTTTCGTTCCATGGTCTCGTGTTGATGAGCTGACAAGTGCCAGCAGCACAAGGAAGAACTGCACAAGTTGTTTGTTTTTGGAACAATAAATGTTTTTATTGTTCAGAAATACACACCGTATTTGGATGAATATGAACAACACACAATCAGTCGTGTGTTTATTTCCGTTCCCCGTATCAGTGCCTTCAAAGCACTTGTTTGGGCGCGTTGCTTTGTGCTGTTAGTGCCACAGCTCGGCCAACTGTCTGATCTCCAAAACTGGGACATAGCTGGCTTTGTCAGAAGTACTGAGGCATCAATTCGTTTGCTTAATTTTCTTTTGGCAGAGTGGCGTTGAACATGGCCGCATGTATTAGAAATAATGCACACATTGAACCGTGTACACCGTAAAGTCTAGTATGAATGCCCGCCCCCAAGAGATCGACCATCCTGTTTTTTTGGTTGAATATCCAACATAAAAATACCGTGTCGTAAACCTATAAATGATGCACAAGGCAGATACATGCTCTGGCACACAAATAGCAAGCTGGCGGGAGGACAAACAGAACAGTGGCAATGTCCTGCCGAGCTATGCAAACTCTAAACTGTTGTGCTAGAACACATCAAAGCAAGTGACTTGTGACAATAACCTTCAGTTTTATGGTCTTGCGAGTTCTGTCAGTCCTTTTTTTTTTTTCATGTTTTTTTTTATCAAACCCCTAAACAAGCTTTCTTTTTCTTTTTGTTCTAGTCAGTCATGCTTGTTCTAATAAGGGTAGTAGTTGCTCATTCTTAAAAATTCTTTTAAGAATGAGCAAAGGACATAGTGCCCACCTTAGACTTTTGAGCCCATTTAACTAACCAAGATGCTCTTCCACGCTGCATCTGCGAGCACACCGGTGCAAAGCGATTGAGAAAATTAAGCACCCCATCTTGAATCCCTTCTGCATTTTTTTCTCCAAGACCTAACAAGTGCCCATCCCTCAGTTTCCCAAGCCATCGTCAGAATTTAGGTGGACGCTCCTTCGGTATTTTACGGTAGTTGTAATCCAATTTCCTGCAGGCTCACAATTTCACATGCTTCTCTGCTCACGCACTAGTTTTGGAAGTGCTTACTTGATGGGACCCCATATCTTCGCACCGTTCTGTCTATTCGGTCGCTATTGCAGAGGGGCAAATTCCTTTTTGTACACCAGAGTGCACGTGCATCCAACCCCTGGCTAGTCGGTTTTCCGGTTGCTCAACATGCATTTGGGCAGCCCTCGTTCCCCCAACTAACAACGGTTGTCCGTTTGTGCAGGCCTCCAGGGCCCCGTGCGTGGCGTGGGTGGCCCGTCTCCGCAGGTGATGGCTCCCCAGGGTCGCGGCGGGCCCATGCCGCCCGGCGTCGGGGTGGCTGCGCCGCCCCAGGTGCGTCCCGGCGGGCCCCCGCCCCCGGGCGCGATGGGCATGAGGGGGCCCCCGCCGCCAGGGATGATGGGCGGTCCCCCCGGCATGATGGGCCGTGGCATGCCCCCACCCGGGGCCATGCCCATGGGCGGCCGGCCACCCATGGGGCCGCCGGGCATGCGGGGCCCACCCCCTCCCGGCATGATGCGCGGAGGTGAGTCGCACGCTGCTTCATCATCTGTGGCCCTCTACCATTATCTGAATTGCCGGTTCGAGAGCTGGAGAGCGCTTGCATTGCGCAGGCGCTCATTCAATGGGGGTATTCTTTTGGGTGAAGTGCTCGTACCACTCTTGCGTGCAACTTCTACCGAATCTTCCCGAGCCGGCAACTTCAGAAAATGGTAGTTCACTTTCTTTGCTCTCTCTGCAGACTGGTGCATGGCCGGACACCACCTTGAAAAGCTCGATGCAAACGATTTTGGGGAAGGCCTCGGGGTGAAGAAGATATACGAGACTAAATTGATTGTTTATTCTTTCATATATCTCATTCACCTGGGGAGGTTTCCCTAGATCATTCGCATCTACTAACCGTTTACTAATGTGGTCTGTACGATTAAGTCTGGTGGCAGCCATCGTAGTCACCGAAGGGACGAGAATGGCAGGGAGGTCTTTCAGTGGTCTTTCACCTCCAGCGCAAGCTTCCTACCTTCAGTGTCTTGCGAGCTTAGAGTTTGCATTTGCACCCGATGCAGAACGGAGGGCGAAGAGTGCGTGCTGGAAAGCAGGGTTGGGCGGAAATACTCGAAAATGTATTTGGAAATACAAATACTGGGATACTTTAAAATAGTACCTAAAATACTGATACTGAAATATATCTGTAAATGTGTATCGCGATACGTATCGGAAATACATTTTAAATATAGGCAAAAAGTATTTGGAAATACAAATACAGGAATACATTTTAGGGAAGGCAGAAATACAAATACAGAAATACTGATACTGCAATACATTTTTCCAATTTATTTGAGACGAAATTAAATGAAGCTTGGAGTTGGAGGTGGAAATTTTTGATCCTGAAATTACTTTCCCGTAGGCTTGGCACTTTGCCTTGAAGGTAGTGATTTCGGACGGCGAGGAGTCTTCAATGGGCTCAGAAAAACGTTCCATTAAGGACTGACCGTGGTCCCTTCCCTGACATCCTGTCTGTCTGACGAGGGATGCGAAAAGACTTCGACCTCTAAATAAATTCTCTTTCATCCTAAATCCCATCAAAACGCCACCACGCCCTTGTCAAATAAGGACGCCCCTGTCAACATTTATCACATGACGTCACGGTGGAATGAACTGGTATTCTTTATCTGTAGGTATGGTCTTGAAGATGAAATTTAACGCGCTGCTGTATGAAAGTACAATATGTAATTTCGTTGTAGTTTACCTCGTTGAAGGTTGTGCAGGATTTTCGAGAATAGTGGACCACCTGAAGCATACTGGAACACATGTCTTATCTTCTGTTACGGTTGAAAAAACGATACGGTGGCATCCCTGTTGTGAAGGTGCTTCCTGCTGACCCTGCGCCACCGACGCATGGATTGCAGTCATCAAGTTTTGCCTTGCATACTCCAAATAAGACGTCGTGGATTGCGACCTGATATTGCCGGCAGAGGTGCGAGCTCTCCGAGAAACAGCGTGCTCGAGACGAGTCGCAGGTGTACAAAGTATGGGTCGGCACAGCGAGGCCACGTCTGACCTCCTTTCTGGGTTTCGGATCACCACAGCAGCGGGCCACTTTAACGTCGGCTGATGACGTACCCTTGAGCCGTGCAATATTACGGGCGCAGCCGCGGACGCATTCAAATATCTGTTGAACTTCACTGCGCGAGATATCCTACAATTTTAAGTCAGCCACCACCAGGCTCGTGCTGCAACGAACTGTTAATCAACTTTGCCGCATGGGTGTACTGAGTACGTTAAGGCAAAAGAGACGGTAAGCAGCGGGCTTTGGATGCCCGCAAACAATGACTCAAAAAAACCCTACCTAAGGACCTGTGGCACAAGATGCTCGGACTCTACTCCTGGCACGCCACCTAGTTCGAGTCCCTGACTGCGCAACAGTTCTCAGAAGAGAGAAGAGGACGCATAGAAAAATAGTTTAGAAAATCGGAAGGAACCTTGGTCAGCATGGTAACAATGCCCCAGCATCTCCTTGGCCCTGGTGCCCTCAAAAAATAAGAAAAAAGGCGTTCGGGTTTTTTTATTTTATTTTTTTTGGGGGGAGGGGGGGGGGGGGGGTTGAGTATTTCTCAAAAAATGTAACGAAATACATTTCACCCTGATTGTATCGCGATACAAAGGAACATTCAAAATGTATTTCGATACAGAAATACAGATACTGGCGAAAAAAAATGTATTGCGATACAGAAATACAGATACGAAATGTATTCCTGAAATACTATCGCGATACATTTGTATCGCGATACTGCCCAACCCTGCTGGAAAGTGGATGCCCGAAAGAGGCAGCCTTCCGTTCTTATCTTGTACCCGACTATAACGTTTATTTTCGTCATATTTTGGATATGCTCGAAAAAAATATGAATAAAGACACGTTTGAAGGTAAGGATGGCTAAGTTTGAGGGCTGAATTAGGTTTATTTTTGCTGACGTCATGCTCCAAAGTGCAGGGAATCGGAGAAAACCTCCTGTACTTCAAAAAATTGCAGAAAAAATCTATTTTTACCTCATCATTTTAAGTTTGCATGCAATAGATCACTAATATTCTATCTTACCTTGAAAGGAAAACACCTTACGCCGCCATTTTGGGTCCAGACAGGCACTCCAAATCTAAGCAAATTTTTAAGATTTCTTGATTTTTTTAGTCAACTTGAAATTAAAATTTGACTACGAAACTTTTTTCACTTCTTTTTCTGAACCTTATGCTCGACTAGGTTGCATTACAATTATAAAAAATTATTCGTAGAGTTTTTATTTAAATGATGAATATGTCACTTTCTTCAAAAACGGCCATATAGAGGGTAAAAAAAAGCCATGTGGGCAACGGTGCTCGCATTTTCTAAAATAGCCGAAAGGTTAACCGACCCCCTCTGTTCAACATGTCAAAAAATTAGAAAAGTACTTTTTGTTATTTTGGAGAAATTATTTTTTCAATATAAGGCAGAACGGCATCGCCTCCAGGCGTCCACCCCGTCGGCAACGCACACCGCCGTCTGGTACGGTTGAGTGAAACACTGCACGGGGAACTTAATTTCGTTAATTATATTTGTATAGCTAACGCTAAGAATCTTGACATTATGACATGTCTATTTATAGTGACTAGAAAGTGCATTATTTGTTTTGCTCTAAATATTATGTCCGGGTGCGCTTGCAAGTTGAATAGCTACTGGAAATATTGTTTGGGATACTTTTTATCAAAGCCGAAACAAAGCACATTTGTAGCTCACCGACATTTCGTTTTCTTATGTACATGAATGTAATATATAGTCCAGAAATACTATATGACATTTAGAATATCAGTGTTTCATTGGCTTTCAGTTCACCTCGTAGTGCTGCAATGTCTTTAGCCTCGCACGGAGAACTCTTCCTGCACGTTTGATGGGGACGTTATTTTAGCAACCACATGCCCGTGTCTTATAGGCGCCACATAATGGTATTGACGTGTGTTTGGTATGGTGGTATTGATAATGGTATTGACGTGTGTTTGGTTTGCTTGCTCATGGCGGTTGCCGAGTCTTCGTCTCTCAGCTGTGACGACGCTATCTGGAACCCATTTGACGTTCACAGTTTTAATTGAAGCCTTTGCCCATTCAGAACGATCTTGCGCTGTGATGATCTGACTGTCAAATGACCTTTGAATGCTAGCTTTGCTAGCCAGCCTTTTTATAGTGCCGCCTAAGCCATCGCAAGAGCTTTTTCAATGAGATGTGGCGAAAAAGGGCCACGTCGCTTCCAGCTCCGAATCTTTCTTGTGAAAGCAGAGGTTGAGGAAGTTTTTCCTGTTCTTACACCGAGAAGCAGCGCCATCCGTAAAATAATTAACTTTTGCGAGGTCTGCTTTTTGTTTTTTGAGTTCATGCAGAAAGTGGTGTTGAAATGCATGCATGCACTGCCGCATTGTCATGGGAGTCGGACACAACCACAAAGTATTGAGTAATGTACGAGTCAATTCCTTCCTTCATGCTTCGAGTGTAGGCAACAACAGGATGAAGTGTCGCTTGCGTGCTGCTCCAATGGAAGGACTGCGCAGCGTCCTAAACGATGAAGTTGTAGTTCTCTGCAAAGTCCATGATGACAATTGCCTCGGTTGGTGGAAGTGTCGATTTCAGAAACCTAAGATAATTTGACTGAAATTGCTCACATGGTGATGACGTTTCAAGTTCTCCAGCTTTTCAAGGAGTTCTCCCACTACTTCTGTGGTACTCGATACAACTATTATGAGCAGGCACTTCTCCCAGTGAACCCACCGCTTGTCCTTTATTTCGTCGTCTTCGGGAGTCTTGCCTTGGAGAAAACATTTTAGTGGTTCCGTTCCTGGGCATCTCGAGCAGGTGTTCATCATGCAGCTCTCTTCTTCGATTGAACAAACGGTGAAAGCCATAAGCTTGCCACAGGTTTCTTTTATTCCTAGTGCATGGAGCATAAGCTTGACGCTTTGATGGTACTCGCACACACAAACAGAGTGTGTGCCAGCTGAGCCTGCTAACACACACCAGGGGGATTCAGGGATGCAAAGGTTGAAAAAGAGGCTGGCAGGTCTGGATTTTCCTCTTTCCATTGAATGAAAGCTTCCTTTAGATTCAACAAAAGAAGCCGCTTTTGATTTCCTTTCAGGACATTTTTCATCCCAGGAAGACAATACGACATCCTGTCATCTTGGTAAAAGGTCTCAATTGAGGTTTTCACTTCGGAGGACAGTGGGTGATTTTTTTGTGGATCGGGTTTTTAGAGAATTCCTCTCGTGTCTCGGAGTCGTCTGGCAGATCGAACTATCTTCTTGCCACAACCAAAATACCACTAGTTTCGGATATGGTCCAAGATGGCGGGCATAGTGCTGTAACTAACAGCTTTTCTTGTCTGGACTTCGAGCTTTGAAATTTTTTTTTGAAGGCTACCAACAAAAGACTTAAAATCGCACAGCAATGATTTGTCATCTCCAGGAATGTCAGTTTGTGACATATTCTGATAGGCACTGGCATCCACGCAGGAACCTGTGCTAAAGATTACTTTATCTGTACCATCTTTCTAGCCCACCACAGCTACTGTGCTGAATTCATGGTAAAAGTTGTGCTTTTGGGGGTGCATGGTATACATTCAAAAATATTACACAAATGTCTGTCTACTTGCTCCAATTTTGCAGAAGTGTTCGTCTGAACTCTTCTGCCAAACAGGATCTAGGAATTTACTTTTTAAGTGTTATCGTGGAATCAGCGCTGGCTTGCTAGAAACAGCGTCTCAGCCGAGACAAAAGAAAGCACTGCCAAAGCCAGCACGTGAGCTGAGCGGGACTTAAGCTGCATCTCAAGACGCTCGCGCGCCCCAGCCTTTGCGGTGCTTTCTTTTACCCAGTCTCGGCTGAAACACTGTTCTAGCAAGCCGGCCCAGACGTTTTAGTCGGCTTCGCAAGCACGTAGCCATGGCCCCCCCCCCCCCCCCTCCCCCGAAACAAAATCCTGGCTACGTGCCTGTGGCTTTGTATTCGGTTATGGCTTGGAAAATGCTTGAAAAATGGCAGTAAAGACGCACAATTTATGTGCCATCATCACAAGTCACCAAGCTCGTTGGAGATAAGAGAAAGGCAAGAAAGAGTGTTTATTTATTGTAAAATGGGGACATGGAACTTATGACTTCAGCTGGGTTTAGCTCCTCTGTGGCTCCCAGGCTTGAGTACTGGCCGATGTCACTTGACACCCGTCGTTCGACCAGTCTGTGGTTGAATGGGTTTCCACACTTGGCCCCGAAATTGCTACGTATGTATAAAGTGGAGATAAGATGCTTCCCCATAAAAACGACTAGTAGGTAGTAGTCGCTTTTTCACAAGAAATAGGTGACTGAACATTTGTTGCCTTTTTTCTAGGTCCGCCCCCTGGAATGAGACCGCCCCCACGGGGTTGAAGACTTGCCCGATCACCGCCCATTGTGACGCTGCAACAAGACTTCATAGCAGAGCACAGGGCAAACAGGCTAGCGATGGCGCAGTTCCTGTAGCTTCCTCGCCATCTGAAGACGAGAGGGGGGGCATGCTTGCCTGGTTCATCAGACATGATGTTTGACCAAATGGGTTTATACTTTTGCCTTGCCAACCTTTATTGAAGATACTGTTCCAAGTCAAGCAGCATCTTGGTTACGTCAGAAAGCAAGGTTACGTCGTTCAGCCCATTTTTCACCCTGCCTTGTACATATGTCATTCTTTTTATTTAGTTACTCAATATTACGAATAAACTTGTCTTCAAATTTGGATTGGCATGTGTCTGGCATCACTTTATTTTTGGGGTGCACCTGCAGATTACTTAGTAAGCAAAATGATCTACTGCAGTAGTTTCCAGAAAGCTACTTCCAGAGGTGCAGTACATGCTAGCTCTGGAATGCCTGTTTAAGAGAGACATTTGAAAATTTGCTACGAAGCAGCTCTGAATGCAGAGTGCAGGTTGGGGGCCACAGGTGTTCCTGCTGGTGGCACAAGGCAAGTGCAGCACATGCACCAGTGGTAGTGAAGGCAAGAAGCAAGTCTTGTGCAGGAAGTACTGAAGCGAACAAAGCACGTTACCATGTTCGTTCGGAGAGCATGAAATAGAATGAGACGAAGTTGAGCACCACAGGTGTCTTTGCAAGATCCCAAGAGCTGGGATGGACGCCAGGTTGAATTGAAAAGTGTTGGGGGTGCTTGGGCGTGTCTGAACTGTTTCTACTGACCTCATTGATGCTCTGTCACAAAAGCGTTTTGTTCTCAAATGCGGCCTCTTAGTCAATGTGAAAGCTTTCCTGGAAGAATCACGAATAGGCAGTCAGGAACAAACCTGAGCAAGTTGTGCATAAATTATGTTTAATGGCAATGTAGAAAAATTGTTACGGAAAGAAGTCAAGGTATGTGCGAGATTCAGTATACACACACGACAAGCGCGTTATGTTTCCAAAATAAGTCAATTTTAACAGTTCTAGCACTGCTTTCTTTCTGGAAAAGCTCTGACTATGCCAGCAGTCAAAGGTACCAGCACTGCTATGCTAGGAGCTAAAGTATGCAGGCAAGCTGGTTAGGAAACATAATTTAAACCCCGAGACAAGGAGAAAATGATGCCGCAGCCACCATATCAAGATGATATTCATGTCCACCACAGAGGACGACAAATAAGCGCCCTGTTTAGTGTAGCAAGTTTGAAAAGGAATCACTGCCCACATTCAATAAAAAATTTATAAATAAAAGAAATGCACGACTCGTAAGAGTCCATTGGGCACACGATTTCAGATGCACAGGCATGGTCTATTGAACAGTGCATCTGAAAAATCATTTACTTCGAACATGTAGCTTCCAAACACCGCTGCCTCTCATTCAGCTTCAAGTAGCAAGACAAATACATAGATCACATTCAAGACAGGCACCTAAATATTGCCTTATCACAACTGTTCTGATGGCACTAAACCCAAGAATTGCTTAATCAATTGCTTGCCCTTTGTTATAGGTTAGGCAATGCCACCAGCTTTGATTATGTCATTGGGGTACGAAAATGTACAGACACAAACAGATGTGGAGGAGTTGCCGGAGTTTGGGCCTTCATTTCAGTTTGTCATGCTGCTCTAACTTCAGTCACTTGGCCCCCTTGCACGACCTGCCTGCTTGCATTCCACACGTGCAATGTCGACTTTAGTGCCACAGATATTTCCCTCCAAAGGACCACGGCTTAAAACATCCTGAAGTTTTCAAGTGTATAGTTTTGCAAGATTGCTGCCATCATAATGAATCCTAAAAGGGGAAAGTGTGCACTTATAATGGCATGGATATGTATGGGTAACTGTGAACAAGAGGTTCCTCAATTGTGGTAAACAATAGTATACTAAAAAAAGAACTTCCCTTTCTGATGTTAATATGTACAGTTAGCATTTATGGAAACCCCAAAACCTGACATGATCAGTTTCTCTGCAGATCAAGACATACAATTTAATGCACATCACCAATAGAAAGGCGACCACGAAGATTGCGTAGTGTGAATCACCTTTGCAACCTTCACCTTCAAGGCACTGCTTCCAGTAAATATGGCTGGTGTCACATGGGGACTACTGGCCAATAGGTTTTCTTGGAAAGAAACTAAACAACCCATAGTATCACTCAGCCTCAGAAATATAGAGGCCTAAATAAATAGAATACTCAACAATCCTGCCTTCAACCACACAAAGTTACAGGAACGCTTCATGATGTACCTTGCGTAAGCTAACGCTACCGCCAGTTTCGAGAACTTTGTCGCCGCAGAACTGAACTCTAGCCAGCTGATTTTCGGTTATAATGTCGAGAAGGTGGCACACTGCAGCACCAGCGTTTTGAAGTAATGTCCCTACTTATCGGCCCACTTAGGGTATGTACAAGTGGTTATTTACAGAGTGCGACTTTGAGCAGTAACCGCTCGTTGTCTCCTGGGTCGTCCACTTTCACTTCAACTGGCACAGCGACGGTTTTGCACTGCGACAGCAGAAACACAAATAAAGAAACACAACATAAATGTAAAACTAAAACTGAAGACTACCATAACAAAGGTTCTACAGTCAAGAAAGTGAAACAAACGGGCAAAACAGCACAATGATAATGAGACTGACTGAAGGCAAAGTGACACCACCACTGCCTGCGCACTTCCGTTACACAAAGTCGGAGCCGAAAAACTGCTTTTTCCGCACCCTTCTAGAAATGCTTCTTTCCAAGAATTTCTTTAGTTCCGAGACAATGAAGACTGTCGACGAGACGCCAACAAGCAGAGCGATGTCTGGAAAAACAAATAAAATTGGTTCATTCATGTCCTTTCTACCACGGAAAAAGACAGAATGACAAAACATCACATTCATAGAAACAATACCTTGGAAAGTCAGAGCCTCTGTTTGAAAGACCCTCTGCAGTGGCGGAAAGTAGATGACCAGCATTTGCCCAATGACCGAGAAGGCGACCGCAAGCAAAAACATTTTGTTGCTGAAGAACCCTATGGTAAACACCGATTTGGTCTGGAAACAAAAGACGACGTTTTTAGGAGGTTCAAGTGGCTAAGACACAGCGGGTCATTAAGTGTATCTCCAAAGATACGAGTCTATAGTAAATTACCAGAATACACCAGATTTAACATATAGATGAGCTTTCAGAAGAAACATGCAAATCAATGTAGCTTGGGCAACTGTTAAAGCTATAGCTTCACCTTTTAGGCCGTGTAGACTTAGAATGGTTAATCCAATATAAGCTGGAGCTGGCACATCCAAGGGAAGAAATTATTCAAACTTGCAGTACCTTCTCCTTACAGATCACCGCACGTCGCTAATGTCATGCCACAGAGGTAGCCCTCCTGACAGCACAGACTGGCTAGGTGCTGCAAGTCACCGCTCGATTCAAAGTGAACAGCTGCCATGCATGCATCCATCCATCCATTGCATGCACACACACTTCACATCCCGCATATCTGGTTCCTGCACATGCACAGTGCCCACACAAGGTAATGCTCCAAAATTTACACAATTTTGCTCCAAGGTAAGGGTTTTGTACCTTGGCATTTGAAAACCTACCCGCATCCAGCATTGCTCTATCTGTGTTGTCACGTGACATCACCTGCTGGAGTAACTCCAATCTATTTGGGTAAGATTTGGAACACAGCCCTAGTGTAGGCAAAGTCTGCTTGTTTCTAAACAATGTGCCGGTGTATAAAATATTGGAGTACTAATTACGCAGCTCCTGCGTAAACCATTACACTGAAGCCATAACATTGGAGACTCCTATTACCCCCCACCCCCCTACACCAAAGAATTTAGCTACTAAATTATACTCCCATCTTGGTGGCAGAGCGCTTTAAATAATGATTTAAAATTTGTAAAAAAAACTTTTTTCAGGTAATAATAATTGCACGAAAAAGAATGATGGTGTAGAGAAGACCGATTTTTTAAAGCGGTAGTTTTATAGGGCCAACCAATCTCAGGAGCCAAGTAAGCATGAAATATGTACTAGGTTGGTCAGTCTGTAACCACTAAACGATCTTGAAAAAAACAGCAACCAGTGCCAGGGATCGAATCCCAGTCACCGGCGTGCAAGCCGAGTGTGCTGCTGACTGAGCCACGGACCCAGCACGCAGGAACGGTGGTGTGCACCACCGTTCCTGCGTGGTGCACCACCTGAAGCAGGTGGTGCAAGATAGTGTGCTGAGCAGAGAGGGGTGGAAAGGGCAAGCAAGAGAGGAGCAGAAACAGGTGCTGTAGAGAGAGCGTGCAGAACGAGGAGTAGAAAGGGCAGGAAAGCACACTTTCCCTTTCTTGGTGACCCAGAAAATTCAGTGCAAAGGCTTTGTATCCAGGATGGTGCTGAACGGAAGCTTACGCAACATCACAAAGAGACAATGGTGTGACAATCTGTTTCCATACAAAACCCTGCCCTAGGCAACACCCAAACTAAGAGCACCACTCACTTTATAAAGCTACCACATTTAAACGCATTCAGCAGACTGACCAAACATGCAGCCAATTTTTTGTGTCACTGATTCCGCAGCAACTCTTCGCAACAGGTGTGGCACTGGTACGCAGCTCAATCAACAGACACCACTTCGTATTTGCTCCAAGCCTTTCAAAACAACAGCGGTGGACAGACTTTCAAAGTGGGTGATTCGCGTGCAATCAACATGTCAATAGTATTCACAGGCTGCCATTCAACCCATAAAGGAGTGCAAAGTTAATGCTCTCAGGAAAATTAGGTGGTAAATGCTCCCTCCTCACATGCCAACCCAAGCTTCCAGTTAACAACCTTAGTGCTCAGTGCTAAAGATGCATATTGCAACCCCACAGTAGTCACACGACCCCTACTTTGCACCTCTTTGCACTTGTAGAATTTTGATTGCACAGAGAAATACTTGCCTGTGACCGACAGCTGAGGGCGTTGAACATGTCAAAGAAGACGAAGCATGTGAATGTCATCGTCGTGTCTCGAGGCGTCACCATTTGATCGCTCATCTTGAAGGAAGGAAAATTACGGCTTACTTAAAATGACACCATAAAGCAAGGCACTGTCTATACATCAATCAGGTGTTGCCCTCAAAGGCTACTTAAAAGGAATACTACTTAAAATCGTGGACCAATTAAGACACAAGTTATGATTTTCAACACTGGTGTTGCTACTTGTAGGGAATACAGTTTCCCTAAAGACAGACGCTACAATGGACAATGTACACACTGCAGCAAAATATTATGGCAAAGCAGTGGTAACACAAAATGTGATGCAGCGCCTAGCTAAGTGCTCAGCACTGCATTGCACTCTTAGATGCTTTAATACATAAAGCAGCAGTCAAAACATCACTTCCAAGGCACAGTTGTATTCAAGCTTTATTTCGCACAAACACTGGTGTCACACATTGTAAAAAAGAAATGAAGTGAGCAAGCACTATAACTACCTCAACTCGTCATGGCAAAGTGAACATTTTAAGCTACCATCTGCTTTTAATCTCTGCTTTGCTGCCAATCTCTTCTACATTCCTTCTCTCGGGGAGCCTGGAGCTCGCTCTTTTAGCCTTTGCTAGGGGTAGAACGTCGCTTTATGGTGATCACTTGATGCGAGGCTTGGGGAGGGACTAACTTGGATGCACTCAAGCAAGACGTTCAGCTGGCACTTATGTTGAATCAGAAAGAAGACGAGCGTTGCATTAGCATTCGACTGGTGGTCAATGTTTTGTTTCTCGTTCCAGGAGTGTGAACCGGAAACGGCTAGGTTACAACCATATAACACATTCTGTGGAAACGGCTAGGTTACAACCATATAACACATTCTGTGTTAAAAAATAGCTGTGCATGCATACGCATGTGACGGTACAGCATGCAACGTCTGTGATGTACAGCACGTTATATTCTTTAGGAATTTGAAAGAACTACAAGGCAGGGGATGAAAGAGAATATAAGATTTAAATTTACCTGCGTTCATATATGCGGTAACCGAGAAAACATCAAAAAGAAATTTAGATAGAGACTTCGGTCTCAAACATCTTTCTGTCATTTCTCATCCAGTTTGATATGTATCATATTCTTTTGTCTACTATAAATTTTCATGCTAAGCACGAATATAAGCACATTTTTTTCCGATCTATTACAATTTGGAAGAAAATATCTACCTTATCACAAAAGTTTCTGCCCAACTTTTTTTAGCATACCCCCATCAAAAACTATGGCACAAAGGATGCCTGCATGTTCTACAAACATTAGAGTGCAACAAAACCATTCTTATAATTTTAGCATTATTCTAAAAAACATTATTGCAAGTTAAAAAATTTCGCGCTAATTAAAAATGAGTCATTAAAGTCTGCCATTCTAAAAAATGAGTAGTTAACATTTTCTTTCAAAAATATTAAATCCAAATTCCAGATCAGAGATACCATGGGCAAAACATTGTGATGAAAAAATTCATTCTGAGAATTAACTTTTTCATTATCTTTTTAAACCATGCTTGTAAACAGCCTTAATATAAAACTTTGAATCGATGTAACTATATATGCGCACTTCCCGAGTGCAGTAATTAGAAATATGTTGTTTAGGACTGATAAAGAAAAATTTTGAATATATTTTTTTGTAATTTTTATTTTTCAAGACCATTCTGCAGACAAAGTCAGGAGACAATGTGCGCTGTGTTTTGAGCTGCTCGTACCACTGGGACGACAAAGATTTCGCCGCAACACAGGTATGCATATATACAGTAATCTCTCGTTATAACAAAGTCAACGGGATGGCAAAAAAATTTGATATAAGCGGCGATTTGATAAAAGCGATAGAGCCAAAAAAAAAGTGCCAGCAGCCTTGAAGGTGGACGGGAACACTACGGTACACTCTGACCGTATATTTAATCAAACAAACCTTGGTCATAAACATCTCGCAGCAGCTTTACCGAGTAAAAAAAGAATTAAGTGGAATTTGGTGATAATTTAATCCGGGCATCAGTTCTCCTCGAACTGCTCCAGGTATCACAAGAACACCGTCACCGCCGCCGTAAGATGTTTCGTGTCTCCGCAGTCATTGGCATTTCCCGAGGTGCTTCCGTGACGTCGCTTCGTGTTTACCCTAGCCGCAGGCAAGGCCTACGATCGCAGCATCTGTGGCAGGAGTAAGAATGGGATCATCCGTATCGACAAGCGGGAACGAATCAAAGTTATCCTTGGTGGCTTTGCCGACATGTTTTTACACACTCCTGGAGAGATCGTTGCAGCTCTGGGAATCGTGCGCCGTCTCGGCAAGCATTCTCGCGAGAGAAAATCCGAAGATCGCAAGCAGTTGGCAATCTTTCATCTTCAGGTTGCGAGCACGCTTTCTGTTGCATGAGAAACTTCTTGAACCTGTTCAAAACCTTGCTTGTTCTGCAAAGTGGTGAACAGCGTCAAACAGCTGGTACCGGAATGTTGAATTCTTTGGCGATTTCGGACTTGGGTCGGCCACTTTTCTCAATTTCGCAGATCTAAGCGACGTTTGGTAAACACTCCCAATCTTCCATACGACGCACGTATGCGTGTAGTACGCCGCAGGCGTGTGCGTTGGGGGGCTTCTGAAGGGATGACCTCCGCCAGGCTCCATCGTTCCCTTGGCCCTATTCCGACAGGAGTCGGGCAGCGTCGGAACGTGGACGCTGCTGACGCTGCTCCCTGCTTGCGTCCCTGTGTTAGCGCATCGGCATCGGAAGCGGCGCTCTGTGTGCTCTGTCGTCCGTCACTCGTTTACTCCGTTTTCTTGTTTGCCATTTTCTCAGTTTGCCGTTTGCCTTGGTGGAAAAGGGGGAGGGAAAGCAATGGTCTCCGTGCGCCTCCATGCAGGCTCGCGTGCTTTCGGCACCGCGGCCTTCATAATACGCGTGGTCAACTGCCGATACGATACACTTAGAATAATTCGGTTAAAAATGTGTGTATTTTGGTCGGGATCACGTTGAACTTTGATAAAAGCAATAATTCGAGAAAAGCAATTTCGTTATAATGAGGGATTACTGTACCAGACAACCAAGATCACCAAAGCCACTCTGCTAGCTCAGGAGATAGGGTATCGGATTACTGAGCGAGAGACATGTGGCTAGATTCTCGTGTTATCTTTTCGTTGCCAAGTTTTGTGAAGCTCTAGGCTTGGAATCCAGCCCCAAAACACATTCTGCATTAAAAGACAACGGCAAAAAGGTACACCTTCTAGGCACTCACCTCATTGCGGAAGATGAACAAGGTCCCGAGGATGATTATGAGAGAAGAGAGCACCACGTTGAAGATAAGGTCTCGGGTAATCATGGGCTGCTTGGTGTTGCGCGGGGGCTGCTTTAGCACGTCGTGATCCACGGGTTCCACGCCAAGGCTAATAAAATGCAAGAAGTGCTTCTATCACCCACAAAACACAGTTTTTTTTTTGTTTTTTTTTAAAGCACAAACGTTTACTACCATTTTCTTTCAATTTTCAAAGCCCTAAGATGCTGGTCTATGCTCGTTTTCACCTTAGGAAGTGTACTAAAAAAAAGTCTGGCTCCTCGAAGAGCGTTACTAATTTCCCCCTTTATGCAGAGAATGAAGATACATGTAGATGAATTTTAGATTAGATCTGTGCTATCTTACCAGGACCTGCACGTTTCAAAAGCCAAAAATATAGCTTCTTCCTCCGACAACCACATCTTGTAAGAACTACTTTGTGCGTCGTATGAACAATATGCAAATCTTCCTTTTTTCTTGAGGTGAAAACGACTATAATACCTTAGATGGAAGTGTGTTAAACAATGCTTGCACAAAAATAAATAAAACAGCACAATACAATGGGGCAATAAGCAAGGTCTTATAATTACAATAATGAAAATAAGTCAACCTCAACAAAATAGCAACTGGGCAGGGACCTGGGTCATTCTTGTTTGAGTTACCTTTGAGCAGGAGGGCCATCCATAATGATGTTGATCCAGAGGATCTGCATTGCATTCAGTGGGTTGGGAATCTTCATCAGAGTTGACAGAGCAATCAGAGAAAGTGCTGCAATGCTCCTGAAATCAGTAAGAACATGAAAACCTTGTTTTGTAGTGGATTTCTTTTTTCTCCTTACAGACCATCTTTCATTGGTAAACTACTCACGTGCTGAGCTGAAACATGACAAAGTTTCGAATGTTGTAGAAAATTCCCTTTCCCTCTTCAATAGCAGCCCTGAAAAATACCAAAATTTCAATTTCACCCCCGAATGCAGGCACCTTACATTATGCTCAAAGCTTTTTGAAGGCTTGAGCTGAAATGTATGGGCACATAGGTGAAACTTGCACATGCGTTCCACAAATCTACAAGTCACAACAATAACCGTGACATGTTTGCGTAATATGCCTCCATAAGCTAGTTTTGCCTCAATGTGACGATTTACTGATGGTACTAATTTAATCCCAGATGAGGCAGTCATAAGAAGCCCTATGGTTTACCTACATTGTTCTGCACTGGTTAAAAAAAAAAAGGAGCAATGGTTTTATATATACACTGTATCTGAAAAGCCATTGCCGCATCATTCGGGTAGGAAGACTGTTTGCGGATCGCGGAGTCCACTTTGGGGTATTTGTAGGGGTGGGTGAACACTCCGTTTTTTTGAAAATCGATATACGCCCAAAAAGTAGGGTGGGCAATGACTTGGGGATTGCCGATGCCTCGAGATATTAGGGCAATTATTTCTTACCACGACAATTAACGTCCTGTATTGTGTCCCCCTGGCCGTATAACTCACTTGCACAGATCGCATTAGTGTACTTTTCACAACTTTTGTTTATTAAATGTGTTCAAATTAAAATCAAGCATCTGTATAATATACACGCTGCTTGATTTTAATTTGAACAGATTTAAAGCACCGAGTGATCGCCCACCCCTACAAATTCCCCAGCGCGGACTCCGTGATCCGCGAACGGTCATCCTACCTGAATGACGCAGCAGCGAGCCTTACGGTTGAAGGACGTTCGTGACAAACTAAAACGAAGTACGGAAACACACTTCACTTTGTTCATGCATTTTCTCCCCGGTTTCCGCGACCCCGAAGTAGGAGTACATGCATGCGAAAGGAAAACGATGGAGATAATAAAATAAAACTTTATTTTACTTGCATAAAAGTTTGTTCGGACAAAAAAAAAAAAGTCAGAAAGATAACAAAAGCAGTAACCTATTCAGGGATCGCGAGGTCCGTGAACGCCTCATATCCTGGAATGTAACCGCGAAGTGCAAGGTCAAAAATGTAAGGTCAAAGTTTGTCTCCACCAAAATAATGTCATCGCGAACCCGCCCCTCCTCCCGGAACATCGCGATCGTGGTTGGTAAGATTATGCAATGGGTAAATAAAGATTTGCTAGAACGCCGCTCACAGATGTTTGCAAAGCGTCGCGTTTCGAGCTCCGTGTCCGTGGTGCCGTCCACGCCACGGAGCAACGCTGCCTCAGCCTCTGTTGATAGCACACCGCGCGCAGAAGCACGCGTGTATGCACCGAACAAGGAAGTTGCGCAAGAGCCTGCTCCTTATAATTGACAAGGCGCCCAACATGGCCCGACGCCAAAGTATTTGCCCTTGTCCCCCCCCCCCCCCCCCCCCAACGCGATCTCCGGCTTTCCCACTTCCCCCAGCATCGCCCTTCATCGCTTCTTTTGCCTGCTCGTTCGCTGCACTTGGTTGTTTTTTCTATTTTCTTGTATTTTTACTAACAAAGAGAACAAACATTCGCGCTAGATACCGACAGGCGATGTTCATCGTATGTATGTAAACAACGGACTGCAATGGTAAAATGTTCTTTTACGAGCATTTCTTGTATAAAACAATGAAACTAATTCAAGTTTTGAGTTTCATGTAGCACCATAGGCATATGATAAAATGGGCGTTTTTTTAGTTTCTTCTTAACATTTTGTGCTTACCCGCCGAGACATGGCCCACCCCACCTTTTTTATGAATTTCCGGCGGCAGGGGGGTGGGCGTTGATCTGGATATTACGATAACTACAATGTGTTAACTTTCTAATCAATGAAAATATTCATATGGTTCAATTAGAAACTTACTGAGCATGAAAAGAATTAGGCATGGCGCGGGATTTCGGCCTCCCAACAATTCGTCTCTGGAAGCGGCGCAAACGGGATGTTTCGGTTGTGATTCAAGGGTAGGTTCTATCACGATCGTGAGTAAATCTGCGTACTATAAAGTTTGTGGCGTTCGTTACTTTTCTTTTTACTAACCTGTGCGTTAGGTTTTTGTGGAATGGTAGGACCAAGAGCTGTTTTTCGCATGGTTTGTCTAACTTAGGAACTTTAGCACACCCCTGCACTTTAAACCTCTATAAAATTGATTGATTTAGTGGTGTAAGACGGCGTTCAACAAGTTTCTAATTGGAACCATACGTTTATTTTCACTAAATAAAAAGTTAATTAACAATTAACTCAATACACAACTTATAGTGAGGATTAGCCCTTATAATATGTCCCCCTGGCCGTACAACAAACCAGTGCAGACTACATTAGTGTACCTCTTGCAGCTTTTTTTAAATAAATCTGTTCTAATTAAAATCAAACACCCTGTAAAAAGCACAGTATGTCTCGAAACACACAATGGAAGGATCATATTTTCCTAACTATAGTCCGCAACCAGTGTATAGTCCACAAAGGCAAATTTGGGGTAAAACATAAAAGTTTTTGCTTAGATAGTCCGCACCTGGTGCTGAGTCGACACAAAAATCTTCTTATACACAGCCCACCTTGACAAAGGTCTGCTTTTTTGGCTCACAAAGGAGCTTGTATCATGCAAAAATCATGAATAATACAATCTTTCATTCATAAAATTAACTGCGTCTCGTCATCAGGAACAATCTTGAAAAACAAATATCCTGTATAGTTTGCACCTGTAGATAGTCCCACGTGCCACGTAAAATTTCAACTTTCAAACATGTACAGTCTGCGAACTACAGTCCAAAAAATATGAAACATGGCACAACTGTCTTCACTGGTACAGGCAGTGCAGGTAGATCAAAAGGTAACCCTCGCAAAAGTTGTCTTTGCTAGGCAGTTGTTCGTGCCTATGAGCCAAACTCTTTCCATAAAAAATTAGTGATGGTATTGTTTGAAACAAAAAAGAAGCTATTGTAGTTTTAAAAATGCTCACATGATGGTGAAGAAGTCATCATCGACGAGAATCATGTCCGCTGCTTCCTTGCACACATCAGTGCCAATTTTTCCCATGGCAATGCCAATGTCGGCCTTTTTCAGAGCTGCACCATCATTCACGCCATCGCCAGTCATGCCCACAATGTAGTGGTTCTTCTGCAATGCCTGCCAAGGAAGTGCAACACTTGCAGTATAGATGAATTCTCCATACAGGTACAATCGTAATTCAGAGCATACATTCAGTCAGCTCTGCACAAATATACGTCTTAGTTCTACAGTTGACTCTCGATAATTTGAAGCTAACGGGGACAGAAAAACACTTCGAATTAAGAAAAGAAACACACTCAAACCGTTTGTTTTTTATTCAGTATTCACCGGGAATTTACTTTTGCTTGACTCCGCTAATGGTAATGCGCAGCACTCTGCTAAAAAAAACACACAGTATTAACTATGCTCTGCAAATTGCAGACCTTTCTTAGGGTGTGGACGCCTTCAGCAGTTTCTTTGCCAGAGAAAACGCAAAACTGTACTCCGTGGTGCCACAAGGACGGCACTCGGCCACTAGGCACGGAAAGCAACGCAACTGTTACTAGGCCTAACCACTTGCATGATTTCACGGTCCGAAAGTGAACTAGACTGCAGCATGTTTGTTGACCCCCTCAATATATTCAATGAACAAAACATCTCATAAGGCCGGGTAAAGACTCGAACTAAGCTTTGTTGGCCACACACGCCGCGCTCACTTCCGTGGAAATGATGCTGTGATGCTTGCACCTGCAGTCATGCTGGCTTGGCTTGACTTGGATTGACAACTTAATTGTCTCGGCTGCCTGGCTGCTTGCCGTACGCTGCGCTCAGTCCCTCTTTTTTTTCGACGGCACACGAGGTAGATAAAACCGATAAAGTATAGACAGACAAGCTGTTGACAAGCAAGTCTGCGTTGGCCCACATCAGCTCTGGGCACTGCGCATATGCAGAAACCAGATTCGCGTCAAGTGAAGCGTCTGCGCATGCACCGTGCCGACAGCAGCGCCACCGCGGTGGCGTGACGTCAGAGCCGCGTGTTGGTGTATACTGGTGCGTAATTGCGAGGCTTTTTCATGGTTCCAGAGTTTCTGGATGATGGAAAAATGTTTAGAATTGACCAATCCCAAAGCTTACGACTTCTAATTATTGCAGTTTTTTTTTTTATGGACTGGTACGTGCAATTTCCAGGACCACACCCCTGCTTCAAACTAACCTAAAGTTTGAACGAGTCACGAATTACTGAGAGTCAACTGTACTAATATCTGACTATGTTATATCTTATGGGCCGAGCTTTGTGAGCAGTCAAACACCCACCAGATCCCTTGAGTGTGCACTAATATATCTAGGGCTGTTTTCAGAAACTATAAACAATGATATGTATGTGGGCTTAATGTATTGCAAATTTGCCACAATGCTGAATCTTCAAATATTGTGCAAAAAAAGTGATATTTCACAATCAGGACTAAATTTCTCGCTGGGCTCCTGATATATGGTAGAATGATCATTGATATGTTCTCGGTCATTAGGTTTTCCCGGCTGCTATGTTCCCGAATGCCGGTTCCAACCAACACCCATAGAAATATATGTATTCATTTCCTATTTGCTGTGTTTGCCTTCCCGGCTGTTACACACAAAACCTGCCATCCAACAGGGACACCCCCTTTAGTTATGCTCTGCTCCCCCTCTTTTTCATCTCAGTCTCCCTGCAACGTGCTTCTTTTTTGCTTCTTGCGTTCTCCCCAGGTTGGCATGACCTTGAACTAGGCATGGAAGGCTCCGAAGCTTTCGTAACAGTTTGTTCATCTATCCACCTCTTTCTCCGGCATGCACGCTCTTCTGCTATGCTCGGTGGCTCGGTTATTCCTTCTGCTCCACTAGTTCCGCTTTGTGTGGGGGATCGAGCTGATAAATCATGCACCGCCACCATGCACAGTGCATGCAAGTTAAGGTTTTTGCACCCGTACGCATGTCGAGTTTTACCGTCTTGCATGGTGTGCTAGGAGCACCAACTGGCACGGGGGAGCACTTGGGTTGGATCGATGGGCTCACAAATTTTGCCCACTTTTGTAGGTCAACCTTCTTTGGTTGACATTAGAGATTGACCCCTAATTTCAAGTAACAGATTAAAAAAAAGGTTGACAAGTATTTTAATAAAATTGGTAGTTCTCCACAACAGTGACAGTCCATGTGAAATAAATTGTTGTGTGAGAGGACGTTCACGTCTCATACATAGGCCCCCAAAAGTGTTGTCAATCGTTACGTCCTCCTGGATTATACTACTTTTTTTTTATTTCAGTCCTTGGGAAAACATATCAACAAGCTATTCATATGATCAACTTTTCTCAATTATTTTATCTTCACAAAAGTTAAGTCATCGTGAAATATAAGTAGTTTACAGTAAGCACTAGCTCCACTGACAGAATAATACTAATGCACTTTTTTAACTTCATTGGGACATTGGCAACTCGAGAGATGCCTTCTTCCAACCTACTTTCCGCTGTGCACGATCCACAACAAATTCATCCGAAGACCTTTTCCAGAAAGCCATCGCTCCCACAAAGGCCAGTTTACATATTTAAGAGGCCCTACTGGACAAGATACACTATATAAAATATAAAAAAATAATAGATAGCAAAAGTGCCACAAACCAACCAGGTGGCAATCATGCTTACTTTGACAATGCGGAGCTTGTGCCCTGGCGCAGTGCGGTAGAAGACCGACACAGAGCCGATGATTCGTTGTAGCTCCATGTCTGTCATTGTGTCTAGCTGGTCACCCGAGAGCACAACATTCCCCGCTGCATGTAAGCCCAGGCGTGCAGCTGCAACCACAAGCAAGCGCTACATGAGCTTTTTTTGTCTAGCAATGTTTCTTTTACTGGCTCCCTGATGGCACTGTCAAAGAGAAAATAACTTTAGGTATAAGAAGAGTTCTTTTCTAAATGCAGACATAAAAAAAAGGAAACTACAAACTGTACCAAAGGTGAGAGGAAGCTTCATGCCAAAACTAGGTAAAACGCTGCAACTAAAAATTAAACCAGACTCCAGGAATGGCTACTGATGGACAGACGTCAAACTTTTGAGTTGCATTTTTTTACTCTAAATAGTGCATATAACATCACTCATAAAAATCAACATAGAATATGCAAGAGGCCATAAATAATTTATTATTGCTCCAAAGTTGTGCTTTCCGGTCTGTACATCATCCTGAGGTCCCGGCTCCAAGCAATTAAAAGAGAAGCCACTAAATAGGGAAAAGAAGTAATGATAAATTATTTACAGTGCCTCAGCATATTTTATGCTTAGGTAATCGCCGCTATTCTGACAAATTCATTGTGATCTTGCTCAGCAACACCCAAGCTGAGCTGAGCAATTTTGAACAAGCCCGGGCATGGCAATTTTAAAGGTGGCCACGAGACCCACCGACTGTGCATGCTGTTTCTTCGGCGTCTCCCGTGAGCATTTTGACGTTGACGCCACTGCTGTGGAGGGTCTCGATTGCCTCCCGAACTCCAGGCCTGGGTGGGTCCAAGATTCCTACCAGGCCCAAAAACTTGAGCTGGTTCAGGTGTGTTCCACTCGCCAGGGAGAGCACTGCACACAACACCAGACACTAGAAAGCCCAGCCCACCACTTCCGCTCCCCTGCACTGTCGAAAAACCTTAAAAACATGTTGCAAAAAGTAGTGCCCCACAATTCCAGGAAAAGAAAGACAACCGAGAGTAGTAGCTTCGGGGGACAGCGCTCTGGAGTTCCAGATGCGTCAACAGAGGTCAACTTGGCGCTCCTGGAATACCAAAGCACTGTGTATTAAATCCCCGGCACTGTTCGGGCCAAAGTGCCCTCGGCTGACGTTGAAAATCATAACACTAGTAATTACTAGCAGTCACTACTAATTGCAAATGGTTGTGTTCTGTCCTCTTACATGTTTCTTCTAAAGTCTTGGGCAGGTAAAAAGAGTTGTAAGGCACTCACTGTAATTTAATGTGTGGATGCAAGTTCTCAAACTCTACTCAAAATGACAGGCACCAGGACACAAACTAAGTTCTGACGGCGGCAGAACCATCTTGGGCCCAAGTTAATTTGGACCTCTCAAGGACACACAATGAAGCTAGTTGAGTGGTGGAAGGTGAGACACCCAAGATGGAATGTTCACGTTCCAGTGCATTTGCACGACTATGAAGAGCAGACACACGTCCAAGCGCGGAGACTCACCTCGGAGTCCCTTCCTGCCCATGAACTGGGCTTCCTTGATGT
Source organism: Ixodes scapularis (assembly GCF_016920785.2). NCBI lineage: Eukaryota > Metazoa > Arthropoda > Arachnida > Ixodida > Ixodidae > Ixodes > Ixodes scapularis. The sequence continues at coordinate 51,505,011 of NW_024609884.1, forward strand.
ACTGCGAAGCACGCTCAGTCGACATGGGCACCGCCACCCCGTGGCTGCTGTAGTGGGTACAATGGGCCAAGATCTTGGACAAGGCTCCCTTCACAAAGTACTGCTCCTGCTCCTGCAAACACGCCAGTTCCCCAAATATTCATTTGTGCACAGAAGGACAATATGCTTCTCCAAAATTCAAAGCAGGCAAACTACCCACTGCTAGGGATCAGATGGTCAGAGAAGGCATTTAGACAGAAAAAAGTAAAACACTTTATGCAATCACAGAAAAGAAAAAAGAAAGAAACGTAGGTGTCTGAGGTTGGTTTCATAGCTGCAAAAAAAAACAGAGCCGTGACATAAGTGAATAGAGACCATCTCCTGGTGGCATACATCCAAATTTGTGATGCAATGCTATACAACAATTCCGCTAGTTCAACTGAGAGTAAAGATGTTTTGCCGTGCCCAGAAATTTCACCTTCTTCCAATGGTAATGTGTTTACAATTGAGAAATATATGCGTACAATTATCGAGTGACATTCAACAGCCACAAAAGGATGAAGCGGAAATTAGTAAGTTTCAGTCTAGAGCACCGGTGGAATCGCTGTAACATCAACAATGTCCTTCTACACTATGATCCCACACCCCCGTCACGATGCGCCGAGGCGAGTACGATAAGGGTTTCTTCACAACGCGTCTGCACTCTGTCACTTTTTCTGGTAACCAATTTCACATCTTCCTTTACCTAGGATGACTTCGGTATAATATCTTGTCCTACTAACATCACAAAACTGGCTTGGTTTTAGTTTCAGTGAGGTGAGCAAATCTCGAAAATGACAACACCAGCTGCGTTTGATTTACCTACACCTCCTGCACCGGTGCAGGAAAGTGGAGGGCACTGTACTTCCAGTCGTATCTAAATACACATACCGGAAGTAAACTGCACTACACTTTTCTGCACTGGTGCAGGGGGTGTGAGTAAATCAAACGAAGCTAAGATATGAGCCCCCCCCTAAAACTGTAAAGTATCTTCGAAAATGTCCTTATGCTCTTTCTGATCAAAATATACAATTAAGACGAGTAAAATATGGTTGGTTTCCAAATTAACCACAGAAATAAGAAAAACCGTGAGCAAAAACCACTGACCCCTCCAAACTTGGGAATGACCTTGACAGCCATCATCTTGTGCTCAGAGCTGAAGGGAATTTCTTGGAGACGCACGTAATGGTTCCGCACATCGTAGATTCCCATCTGTATCAGGCAGAATAAACATGCAAGGATAAAGCATCACTTCTACAAAAACTGTAGACTATTACCTATATCTAGAGCTCACACATCTAAACATAAGACATAAATTGTCATATGTGAAACAATAGAAAAGAATAAGACTGAAGGCTGCAAAATGCATACCTGCAATGCAGGGCTGCCAACACGGGAAGTCAAAATTTCTCTAGCGGACGCCTGAAATTTCCCTACTTCTGCCGAAATCACCCTCGCTTGCCAAAAATAAATATATAATACTAAATTTTTATTGTCTTCTGCATCACTTCCATTTTTACTATGAGAAATATATTGCATGCGGAGCGCAAGTTTGTTGGCTTCTTGCACAAGGGTTGCGATGATGTCAGAACGCTGAGCTCTTATTGGCTGATTAAAAAAATTAGTGGGTAGACCTCAAGGCATCTAGCATTGAGGTCTACCCACTTTCCTTTCAACCAAAGCCAATCAGGGCTCGGCGTCGTTCTGACGTCACGGCAACCCCTGCGCAAGCAGCAGACTACATCCCGGTAAATTCAAACTGATGAATGAAACCCTATCTTCACCTTAAATGTTGTGCACGTCATCAGAACATGATACATACTGCTTTAATAACTTCATTTGCGCTTTTTATATTAGTCAGTCCAAAACAAAAGGTGGAACACAAGCGAGAGTCCTCGAACTCGAACACACGAAACACGATAGCACGTCACGAAATATTATTAGTCATGGTATATCTCCAGGCATTGTAGCATTTCTTCTTTTACTCAAGCTTTTCGTTCTTTCGAGAAGGCACAGCAACACTCTCAGAATCTTCAACTTCGCTGGTACCTACCTCCATAGCTTTTCAAAGGATGATGAGAACTTATTTTGCCGAAAGAAGTTGGATGGATGGATGAATGCTAACGGCCTTACCCTTTATAAGGGGCGGTACCTTGCACCACCTAGCCAAGTACTCCCCAGTGTTGCCAGATGGTCGCACCACAGACTGCCAAACGGCTGAAGGAAGTAACCCAAATGTAGCCAAAGCCGCTGAAATTCGATGTTATCTCGAAAAAAAATTATAATTGAGCTACATAATTTCAGAATATACGGTGCTCAAAATTTCCCTCAAACTAGCAAGATGGATGGATGGATGGATGAATGCTATACAGCCCACATAGACCTGAATATTAGCTTAATCTGGGAAATTTCCCTCGGATTGGCAGCCCTGCTGCAATGTATGAGTGAAAGCTTATATGCTATATGAAAGCAACATGACTGATGTGATATCACAAAGCCCAGTAGCAAAAATATGGTCTTCAAATGACAACTTCCAACCCAAATCCAAACCAGAAAGCCATAAAAAAAAAAATTAAAAAACTACAACCCTTTTTTTTTTTTTTTTTTACTGAATCTTTAACAAAACTGACAAATTTTGATAATGAACTGGAACCAGAACCAAACCACAATCTCCTGTGATGGTTACAAGTTCACTGGAAAGTGGTTTGCAATAAATGTGCTTATCACAACTTCCTCTGATGATTACCAGTTCACTGGAAAGTGTTTCGGCGACAGCTGCACTGTTTGCCGTTGGTTATACTAGGCCAATTTAAACATCAGTGGTGAAGTCTTGTTTAAATATATGTGAGCGGTGTGGTCACTGCTGAATAACAATTACCATATACAAAGTCATTTTATGCCTATTAAAAGGTCAGATTGTACCTTTCTTTATTGCTCTTTAGAAACACTATTTCATACTAGATCTTTTGCAGTAATTCCGAAAGGCCGTGAGCAAAGTGCGCAACAAATTGTGAAAATGTCTTGAATGCTCCTAACTGCTCCTGCAGTGTCTATCATGTGACATTGAAGAGAGCGAGAGAGAGAGAGGAAGGCTAGTGCAGTTGCTCGCCTCCGTTTTCTACTACAGCCGATTCTGACAGTTCCTGGCATTCCTTTCAGCACCGCAAACGACACTGCGCACTTTGAGAAAGGTCTACTGGAGTGATGGCATTAACTGGCGTAAATTAAAAGGGCACCTTAAAGCACCCTCTCATCGCACTACCTTCAATGTTTATTTTTATTTTGAAGCAACTTAGAAAACAACTACAGAGCAGAAATTTTACTAGCACGTCTCTAATAACTGTGGGTGAATCACAACAAGATCCGATAAGCACAACGAAGCATAATAGCAAAAAGTTCGAAATCTAAAAGCCGCTCTAGCTTGCAACAATTCTTTTTTAATAACATTGTGGGTATTCTTTTTTTTTTTTCCCAAATTGCCAAGGCTAGTGCAGTATAGAGCCCTTTTTGTTTTTATAATTTCGACTTCAATATATTTTTGAAAAAATTCCATTTTGCCAACAAAACTTGACTTCCCAAAATGACAAATAAACTGAGAAACAGAGAGTGTGTTTGCTCAGCGAGCCCCCCTCTGTGACTTCGAGGCTCTCTTCCACATGGGCAACTTCAGAGCTTCAGAAAGGGAACAAAGTGGAAAGGGTGCACAATGCAAGAAGGGTATGGGAGAGGAGCTTTACCGCATTGCAATCAAAGAGAAGCAAGTAAGGTCGACTGAGGTTCAACACTCTAGACCAGGGCTATCAAGGGACCATGCTCTAAGTATCTATATTTAGATTGTGGGCTTGACTGAACTGGAACCAAATTGGAAGAAAATACAAAGCTGCTGAACCCAAACCAAACTAGAGTAATGACTTGCTCGACACCCTGCTTTCAATGCAGTTTTAACGGGCATGGTATAATTTGTGCATGACTCTATGCACATGCTAACATTTTCAATTTGTGGATGGCACCCAGAGCTCTCGGAGCAAATATTACAGGGCTTCTATTATTCTGGCATTGTAGAAAAGAATTGCCAACAGACTTCTAATTGTTAGCATAGATTTTTGTAAAAAGAAGCAGCCAGTTTCTTAGCTCCCAGTGTTGCCAACTCAAAAATCAAAAACTCACTGCAAGAAGCTCGGAAAACCAATAAAAACCGTTAAATTTTAGGTGCACACAATTTATTCAATAATTTGTCTAAAAAGAGTACAATAAATAAAAGAACCCATCAACAGACGCCCATCAATCGTCTGTTGATGGGCGTCTGTCTGGGATGCTACGGCAGCTTATTTTTTTTCCCCTTGGTAGTCGAAGGTTACAAAAAAAAAATAAAAAATAAGTTCAGCATGTTTGTTTCATGGGCCAGTTTGCTCCAGTCATAAGAACAGTTTACCTTGTGTGCAACAGCCAAAAGGGACCCTTCGGTTGGCTGCCCCCTCAGTTCACTTCCAAGGATGTCGGCATTGTTGCAAATGCAGCCACACTGTTGAAAATTTAAAAAAAAAAGGATGATAAAACTATGAGACAGCAAATGCAGGCAGTTACGAGTGAAAACATTATCCCAGCACTAACGACTCCTTGCAAACAAGATATTGGAAACACCGGCAAAAATGAAGTTCTTTAATTTGTAAAATCACACTGGCATAGAGGATTGTTCCAAGATTCGCCATGAAATGGTACATTAAAACAACTGAAATGCTTCAACTGTGCAAGTTGCGTGTTGTATGATGCCCTGCAGCTTCCCTGTCTAAATTCAACAAAGAACACTGGAACATTTTTTTTTTTTCTAGAGCAGAGAGAGAATGTTTACTTGGGAGGCGCCTTAACATTTTTTAGCTCCCACATGAACCTTTTTTCTTGTTTAATAATAATATTTTCGAAGCCTGGCACAACTATGTGCAATATGCTGGTTCTATCTCCAATGAAAAAGGAGAATGGACTCATTTCATCATAGTGGCTCAAGCAGAGCGTTAAAAAAATCCCGAATAAACTAGGCCACGAAATCACAGTCCCTACAGCATGGTGGAAAACTATGTATGAACCGTACCTCAAGCAACAACCGCAAGGAATCCATCTGGACATCTCTCTCCCCACCCTCGGTAAGAATCACGTGGCCATCTGCATTGTACCCGACACCAGTCACCTGGCAAAGAAACAAAAACGTCTCTTTACGAAAAAAAAAGGGAAGCATGGGAGCACTCACTCATCTTACTGCAGGCTCAAAAAATAACACTGTAAGAATCTAAAAGTAAAATTTGATACACAGTTAGAGTACAACGGAAGCTTGAGAGTCACCTCAGCATGGTACAGCTCTGAAGTCATGACGCTGCAAACAGTCATCTCGTTCTTGGTGAGTGTGCCCGTCTTGTCAGAGCAAACAACATTGACGCATCCTGCAAGCAAATAACACTGCCCCGTTAGCCGCAGCATCCCTCGCATGTTTGGGCACCAAGCACCGCGAAGAAAAGCAAGTAAGACATAGAGATAATAATATTAATAATAATAATTTTATTTGCACATACTGCAATGGGCACATGTGGTGGTGTGCGGGGCTAGGCAGATAGGTGAAAAACCCTTACGCAGAGCGCCTGCCAGCCCGCCACCACATGTGAAAAAAACATACGACATATATATGTACAGAATATACACAATACAGAAAGTAGCAAAAGTTATGTTCACATGCAAGCATTGTGAACATAAGAATGAGGGGGGAGCATTTTTACCGAGGGTTTCCACGGTGGGCAGTTTCTTAATGATAGCCTTCCTCTTGGCCATGCGCATCACCCCCAAAGCAAGGGTGACTGTCACCACTATTGGCAGGCCCTCTGGTATGGCTGCCACGGCCAGACTGAAATAGGCAGGTCAGACACGTCACGTGGTTCTCAAGCACTACTGCACAAAAAGCCTTCTCTCTTAAGAGAAACAATACCCAGAAGAAAAAAAAAATTCTGCATAACAAATTGATTTTGAAAAATGCCATATTTACATCCACCAACATCTAGAAAGTATTCCCAGAAAGTTTAATTTGTTCACACTACATAGTTATTTTTTTTTTATAAATTATGTGAGGTCAATTGATGCTAAAAGAAAAGATATAAGTTTGAGCACTTTGAACATGTTTTTCTGTGTTCCACTTTTTGGCATAAATTTCACATTAGGAAAACTATTGTTTGGTAACGGGACAAAAGGAAAGGCTCACTTATTGTTTTCCTAACTGGAATTTAATGGACAATGCAACTGTGGTGTTTTTTTGTTTTTTTACTTTGTGGATGTCTTTTATAAAAAGACGTTAAGGTTTTGTCGACAACATAAAAGGCAAGAATTCAATTTTTCAGTGCAATGTTTGCATCAAATTACTCTTTCAGGGGTGGAAGCAAGCTTCAGTCTTTTGGAGCAGGCCTGGGAGCAGCAAAGATGCCCCTTTGGAGCAGCTTTGGAGCAGTAAAAGTTCAGCTTTGGAGCAGCTCAGGAGCAACAAAAATCGAGTTTCGGAGCGGTATAAGAAAATCTTGGAGCTGCTTGGTGCTATAAGCACCAGGTGTGTTTTTCGAAATACAAAAAGAAATATCAATAAAAAAACATCACCATGTGACATTCTAGAATCATTTCCAAACACGACCTTTCTTTAAATATATTCCAGTCCATAGCAAAAAAGATATTTGAATGGCTGCCATTGAGAACAGAGGTAGTGGGTTGGTTCCCCTCATGAATTTACAATAGTAGGCATAGGCAACTAAAGAAAAACAACTTAAGGTTCATGAAAACAAGGCATTTTCACTGTTTAACCGCCTAAATTGCACGTTCCATAAGTTAACGAAACCATTTCAAGTTGCAATAGTATGGTATGAAATAAAGTCCAATACTGACTACAGTTCATCATTAGGCAATACAAATGTTTCAAGTCCCTGTTTATCAAACAAAAGTATTCCAATACTCTGAACAGAGTACAAATCAAAAGTATTCCAATACTCAAATGAGCACAAATTTACTGATAAAAGTACAAATGCAAAATATTGAAAACTTTATGATACCACCTATACCATTTCTGCTCTTACACTGACTAAATAGAAACAAGAAAGCTTGATTAGGAGTTTAATAAAAAAAAAACTGACTGACAAAACTAGCAAGTGAGACCATAAAACGGAAGGTTTTCCTTAAGTCGAAGCAGAGCGCAAGTTTGTCTGCTTCTTGCGCAGGGGTTGCGTGACATCAAAACGCCGAGCTCCTATTGGCTGATTAAAAAAAAAATAGTGGGTATATCTCAAGGCACCTAGCATTGAGGTCTACGCACTATCATTTCAATCGAAACCAATCAGAGCTCGGCGTCGTTTTGAAGTCACCATATCTCCTGTGCAAGAAGCAGACGACTTGCTGTTCGCGTTGCTTGGATGCGTTCTAGCACAACGGTTTAGAATTTGCTTCGCTCAGCAGGACATTTCTACTGTTCTCCTCGTCTACCCGCCGGCAAGCTGTTTGGGTGCCAGAACGTGTATTCCCCACGTACGTCATCTACAAGAAGCTCTACAGATGACTGAGGCAACCAATTATCACTTTTATATGTTACATTTACGACATGAATGAGGAATGCGGAAGCGAGAAAACGGGCTCTGCCAGGGCCCGTTTTCTCGAACGCGAACCGTGGGTTAAAGTTAACTATTGTCCCTAGAAGGGGGAATTCTAGGTCACGTGACTGAGAGAGCAGGGGCACCGAGGGAGGAGCAGTACCTACAAGCAAATGGCCACGACATCGCTTAATGAGGGCTAATACCGTATTTACTCACACAATGAATGCACTCGCGTAATGAACGCACCCCCCAAAGTCGGCTCTCAAAATTTCGACTTTTTTTTTCACTCGCGTAATAAACGCACCCCCAACTCAGATGTCAAAATTTTGACCCCCTCCCCCAACGCGCGCAAAATGAACGCACTTTTCTATCCTGGTGGAGCGAGGTCACGAATACATGGGCAGCGTGGGCGAACAAAACGCCTTGTAAAAGGCCTTAAAAAAATTCGCAAAGATCCAACGGAAGCAAGAAAAAAAAACATGGAGAGGAGCTTTTTTATTTTTGCACAGCGCAGTCTGGACTTTCGGTTGCGCAAGGAGGTAAGAAAGAGAAGCTTGCGAAAAAAGGCAAAAAAAAACAAAAAAACAGGGAATTAAGAAAAAACAAAAACAAAAAAAAGCTTTTTTTTTTTTTTTTTTTTTTTTTGCGCAGCGCAGTTTGGTTAGGGGTGGGGGGGGTCGCGCGCCGCGCGCAAGGAGGTAAGAAAGAGGAGCGGAGAAGCCCTCTAAGCAAACGAAACAGCTTGCGAAAAGCAGCAAAAAAAAAACAAAAAAAAACACAGAACTGAGAAAAAAACAAAAGGAAAAGAGGAGCTTTTTTTTTTCTTCTTTTTTTTTTTTTTTTTTTTTTGCACAGCGCAGTTTGGTTACGGGGGGGTCGTGCGTCGCGCGCAAGGAGATAAGAAAGGTAAGCGGAGAGCCCTCGCCCAAGCAACGCCTAAGCAAACAAAACAGCTTGCGAAAGGTGGCAAAAAAAAAAAAGAAAGAAACCAAGGAACTAGGAGAAAAAGAAAACGGAGAGGATTTTTTTTTTCTTTTGCACAGCTCAGTTTGGTTACGGGGTCGGGCGCCGCGCGCAAATAGATAAGAAGTTACTTCGATTTTTCAGGATAAAAGGTCCGTTCATTATGCGAGTAAATACGGACGCAAAAATTTTACTTTGCGTAATGAACGCACCCCCCAACTTTGCATCAATTTTTCGGAAAAAAAAGTGCGTTCATTCTGCGAGTAAATACGGTAGTTCTGCTTGGTTCTGAACATTCATTTCGATCCGGCTGTTATATTAATGATGCACCATCAACCTATTAGCACGTCAAGCAAAGCGGTAGTCCGGAGGGACTATTAAACTAACCGACGGCAGCATTCCGCGAACGCATCACTCTTCAGCAGTCCGAGATCCAGGACATATGACGGTACATAAGCCTTGCAAGTGTTTTTATGGTGAGTAAAAAAATGTTTTGCGAACGAGTATTGGTATATATTTATACTAACACGTTTAATTTGTCACACTATGCACGCCAATTCGTGAGCAGCGATTACTTTGCGGAGAAAGGGGGTTATCCTCGATAAAGTCTTCGTTCCGGGTGAACAGCTGGGACATTGTACTGTTTTTTTGTTCGCAGTGCGCCGATTGTATGCCGACAGCATCGAGGTTTCTGCATATCCCCGGTGGCCAGCAATTCATCGCTGACGAGAAGCTTAGCTTCTCGTCACCGGTGGATCGGTTGGGCGAACGGAAGAGGGGGCAAATAGTTGAGATCAGCAGGAATCGCAGAAACGTGCATCGCAAGGAACAAAAACGAGACTGCAGTACCGGCATTGCCAGACTGGAAGGCACACGGGAAAGTTATGCGTTGTTTATGGCGAAACATATTGAAGGAAATGTTTCTTACATTTTCGAATATTCGTCGACAAACTCTAGCATAGTAGCTAAAATTTCTTCGTACCATCTGAAGCAAATAAATTGGTCTTCAAGTACAACATTACTACATCTTGACTTAAAATACCATACTAGATCGATAACAACCAGCAGAAAGAGGATAAACAAAATGACTGGCTTGTTTCGCCGATAGATGGCGCATCTTACAGCCCAATCAAAAATAATTATTGTTGTTCTATATCCAGCCGTTTATTACAGTACCTAGGTACTTTTTCCTTCCTAGGCACCGTGGTTTACCAAAATGGGTTTACCATCGCTTCGAGAAAACCGGCCCAGATGGGTTCCAATATTGCTCTCATGACCAAAACCACACCCACTACACCACATCCAAGGACAATCTCGAGCAGCTCAGGTCAGATCCAGCAGTCTTCTGCGCTCAATTTGTAATTGTGAACAAAACCTTGGTCCACCACTTTGAACCCGACAGCAAAGCCCAGTTTAAACGGTATAAACAACCCTCCCCTCCAATGCCGAAGAAGGCTCGGTCTGTTCCATCAGCAGGCAAAGTGATGGCCACTGTTTTTGAGGGATTCGGAAAGCGTGCTGTTCAGCGATTACCTTAAGAAAGGGCACAGCATCACCGGGAACTAATACACAACCCTGATTCATCGCTTGCGCGATACCATTAAGGCCAAACGTCACAGTATGCTCCAAAGGGGGGTGCTATCCCATTAGGACAATGCACCTCCCCCCCCCACCGCACTGCTGTGGCGATGGCTGCCATCCACTCCTGCGGCTTTTCTGCGGTCAACCATTGACCAAACTCGACAGATCTCGCCTCATCAGACTTCCATCTCATCCCCCAGCTGAAAAGAAAACTTTCTGATGTTCAGTTTTTTGGTGATAATGACGTCAGTGATGCTGCGACCCATATTTTAAAGTACCAAACTTCAGATTTTTTTTTTCATAAAGAATTTAGGAATTGGAGCATCCTTGGCCAAAGTGTGTGGACCTCAAAGGGGACTATGTCGAAAAGTAACCCGTTTAACCACCTCCATTGCCTCCTTTCGGGTCAGGCCGAGAACTTTTGGGGACGCCCCTCGTATGTATGAACATGTGATGTTTCACCCCCCCCCCCGGAAGTAACAGGGACGCACTCGAAAAAGACGTTAACTGTTGCCTAATCAGTGAAAAGACGAGCACTGCGTCAGCGTTCAGCTGGCAGACGGCTTATCGACTTCCATGCCCGGGTGGGCGACAGAAATGGTTAGGTGCCAGCCACAGAACACATTCAGTGACAAAACAGACCTCGCAACAGTGAAAAAACTCAAGATCAAAGAAAGACGTAAATGAGGCAAAACAGACTCTATCCCAAGAGGTTCTTATGTTTTGCCCTGTTTCTAAGACTGCAGCTGCCAGAGCTGGCAATAAGATACACTCCCCAGCTGAAGGGTCCAGTCGTGCCCACCTGACGCCAATGTTGAACATTTCAAGCACGGGCCTCCCCTGGATCCAGCCCAGAAGCATGATGAGACCAATGATGCCAAACGAGTAGAGAGACAGCTGCTTCCCCAAGTTGTCCATGCTCTTTTGGAGCGGCGTCTTGGGCGCCTGTTGGCGAGAGGAGCAGCCGTAAGAAATTCGACACTGTGTGCATCCATCACCATCTAAACCCCACTTACCTCCTCTGCCTGCATCATCTTGAAGATGTCCCCAAATTCTGACTTCTCCCCAGTGTTGATCACAATCCCCTGCAAAAATAACGATGACAACCAGATGAGCGGTACTGCTCACACGGTGACCAGAACAGCTTATTTGACAGCCACGATTGGCACTTGTCCTATCCAACGCGAGTTCAACCAATCTGGACAGAAACTACTCACCCTGCCGTTCCCGTAGCGAACAAGGGTCCCCATAAAGGCCACATTGTACTTGGAGGCAATGCCATTGCCTGCCTTTGCCAGGGGCGTCGTCACCTTGGCTGACGGCTCCGTCTCGCCCGTGAAGCTGCTTTCATCGATCATTAAATCGCAGGCCTGCACAGTTCCCGGAAATTGGCAAGAACCAAACAAGCCGTGATGAGGCAAAGGGTACCACGACAGCACACGAGTGAACAATAACAAACATGGTAAGCTCCGAAAAATCTCCTTGGAATGTTAAAAAAATTGTAACACAGCGTGCAAAAAACAAGAACACAGAGTAAATAGAAGAACACAGGGAAGCGCTGACTTTCAACTGAAACATTTAATGAAAAGAACACAAAACACTAACAGCAGCAAAAAACAGAAACAAAATACCTACACGGTCACTGTCAATCAATGTGTGTCAAGGAAGGCAATCTCCTTCCAATGTAAATGAAGTGATGTTTGGCTGAAACATCGGTCCTCCCCTTCTTTTTTGATGGCGTAAGCTTCCAGAATCTCTCTGGCCACCAGATCACCGCCCCTTTCGATGATGGTTACATTATCAAAGTCAGGGCAACACTCGCCATCTGCGCAGTGTAGAGGAAGGTGCGTGAACATGAGAAGGAGAGAGCATGACTGAACCCTCCAATAGACTGCGGTGGGCCACCTTCCTCTACACCGCAAAGATTGCGAGTGTTGCCCTGACTTTGATAATGTAACCATCATCGGAAGGGTGGGATCAGATGCCCAGAGAGATTCTGGAAGCTTACGCCCTTAAAAAAGAAGGGGAAGACCGATGTCTTAGCCAAACATCGCTCCATTTACATTGGAAGGAGACTGCCTTCCTTGACATGCATTGATTGACAGTTTAGTTTTTTGCCACTGTTGATGTTTTGTGTTCTTTTCATTAAATGTTTCAGCTGATAGTCAGCGCTTGTCCTGTGTTCTTCTATTTACTCTGTGTTCTTGTCTTTCGCATGCTGTTACAATTTTTGAAGATATGCACCAACTAGCCCGCATTGCCACCTTAACTCCTTGGAATGTTTGCGAAGAACCCAGGGGGTGAGACAGCCTTTACGAAGCCATCCAGTAGAAGCAAAACCTGTTATTAAGGGGGTTGCAAGGACTCCATCTAGTGTGCATTCAACTCCTACACAAAAATAACTAAATCATGATACAGTAACAGGTGACTTGGTAAGTTTCGTTCTAGTTTTGTGCCATAAAGAATCTCGGCAAGAGCCTAGATTGTGGCATGTCACGTCACCCCAACACGGGGGTTCTCAACAACCGGTCTTAGGGAGCCCCTGTCTGCCTCGAATGCCAGTGAAGGGACCCCTCTCACTCTCGGCATTAGTGCAATAAAGCAGAACCTACGGACCTTGTAAATAATAATGCAGATACTGGTTTAGCTTATACTTAGGCATCAATGAGCAGCTGAGATCTGCTAAAATAGTGCATAAAGAGACACTGACACCCCCCTAGATTTGTTTTTTATATTTTGCCAGGCGATCCATTATGGTGTCAGATGGCTACCCAATTAATATTTTGCTACAGCATCACATACATTTTTAATAAAGTAAAAAAATGAAACTGCCCAAAACCTAACCGAAACTGGACTGGTGAGGAACAAGAAATATAGAGGAGGAGAAAGTTACCGGAAATTGCGTGGCTGTACAACTTTTTTTTTTTAGCCAACGTATTTGCAGTTTTGTAGAAGCCAAAAGAAATGGGTATTATATTTTTTTGTCTCTTTTTAGTATTGAGTGTGTGCCTTTGATGACCCACGACTTTCATTATCTTTGGTGGTTGTGTCTAAACTCTAGAAAATGGCACGTGACAACGAAGAAGAGAGTGAGCACGACTCAAACCGGCCAGTTCTCGATCGGCGGTTTTTGGGTGGAAAGAAAACGAATTTCGAGCTGCAAATTGCGTTCCGGGTAGTTGGGCTCTCATATGTCATGTACAAATAAAAACCTTGGCGAGCATAAATACCCTGTCAGTGTCCCTTTAAATTGTAAGAACTCTTTACTTGTGAGGAAGGGATGGCTGGGCAAATTTGAGCTCTCAAGGAACCCATTACGGTGCTCTGGAGAACACCAGGGTACCTAAGAAGCCAGTTTTGAGACATGTTGACTGTGGTAAACAAAATTCCTTTCCGCTAACTTACTATGTAAATGCCAAGCATAGAATGAAAATGGAGACTACCCAGTTCAGTATTTCAACTGAAAGGGGAGGAGTTTGGCACAAAAATAAAGATTAGGGCAGGGGTGCACAACTCAAAAATGACGCAGGCCAAAAAAATGTTTATTGAGAACTGTGCGGGTTTTCAATATATGGCATCAACGCACTGGTTGCTGTCTTGAGCACATCTCGCAGTGTCCTGTCCTCAAGAGTGAAAACAGCACAAAAAATTTGACAAAGGACGAGTGAAAGAAGTGCACAGACGAAGCGCTGACTATCAACTAAAGTTTAATTTTCAAGCGAACCAGAAAATAAACACGGGGAGCAAAGAGGAAAGAACCAATCAAGACACAAAAATACAACCCAACCGACGAGACTTCTACTACGTCATCACTTTCACACGTGCCTGCTATTCTCCTTGATAAAAAGGACTTTGTCATCCCCCAAGTGCACCAACAGTGCGCTCACACATTCCCATTCCCTTTTGATAAAATGAAAAATGCCTCTTCAATCTCTCTAGCGGTCTTACTTTTATTAAGCGCCAGGATCGTCAAGTCATTAAATATAGGAATACAGCCGCACGCTGATCTCCACTAGAGGGGGCTGGATGGCGGATTGAGCAAACAGTATGAAGCCACCGGAAGTAAGCAGCTTGTCCCGGAAGTGAGCGCTTGGCAGGCTTTGTAACCCTTCCGAGTGCTGGTTCGAAAAGCGTCGAGGGCGCTGGATTTTCGCTTGTCACCTCAAGAGAGCCTGCTTGTTGCGCAGTAAGAGCGAATGCAGATCCCAGAAGTATCATGGGAGGCCATTGAATGTAAACATTTTGAGATTCTAGCTGAGCAAGTGTGCATATGTCCCAAGTTCCCCAAATGCCTCATTTTCGAGATTTCATTCGGAGCATGATTATTAAAACCCACTCAAAGCCACCGGAAAGTATGGACCAAAACAGACTGAATGCACTAGGAAGCCCAGCAGACACCTGACTTCCCGGACAAGTATCAAACTTCCGGTGGCTTCACTCGCGCCCTGCTCGGAGAGCGGCTATGCGCCATCCAGCCCCCTATAATAGAGATCAGTGCAGCCGCACCTACTGCAATGTACCGCTAAGTGGCCAGCGGGGGAGGGACGAAGAGAAAGGGAATGCTCCCTCGCCCTCACGTTCACGCACTTCCCCGTTTGTCCAATGTACACCCTACCACATGTGAAGGCGATCTGATACACAACCCCTAGTGCGCATGGTACAAAAGGAGTGCGGAGGTTGACATCAGATTCAAAATCTCTGGTACTCCCTTGGTTAACAGCAAAGCACAGTGGTGACAGCTCCTGGGGTGCTGAAAACACCACTGGTACGGTATACTTGTGAGCCACTCGCTTAACCTGATGTCTGCGGACCGCATGCATGTTGTGCACCCCCGGATTAGGGTGTTGAATGTGCTAGCAAGTCGACTGAAAAGTGAACAATTAACACCAGCAAATATCACTCCAGGAAGATACTCACACTGAATAGCCTGAGATCGGCAGGAACTCGATCGCCGACATTGAGGATCACAACATCCCCAGGGACGAGATTCTTGGCAAGGAACGTCTCAGCCTGGCCATCACGTAAACTGCACACCAAACCGGGTGGAATCGCCATGTGGAAGTTAGCTCAAAACAAACTAGAGAGAGATCAATTTTATCGTGCTGCTGATTTACTGGGCTGCATAAATAGGTCACCTCACTGAGTGCATTGTCATTTCCCACAAATATGAGACTATCACATCACTAAGCATGTTGTAATTTTACACCAAGATGCAACTCTATGAGGAAAACATTTGATTTAAAAAATCTGGTGCAGGTAGTTGCTTGTATAAGGAGAAAAAAAAATGCTTCTTATAGTTTTTTTTGTCAGAAATAAAAAAAATCACACTAACGGTTCCTGTTGCAATTACTTTGGTGGTGGAACATTAAGGTGACTATTGTTCCCATTATCTCATAATTTTGACAACATAAATGCCTCAGTAACCCAAAATGCTATTTTTAGTTTTGAGAAAGACTGACTATGCAAAATTCCCAATCATAAAAAAAAATAATGCTTTTTTCTTTAAATATGTTCCTCGCTAAATCACTTCACTAAAGAAAATTACAATTTTTATTATCATAAAAATATATATATATATATAATGATCAAAACATGAGGCCAAATCAGAGAGTAAGAAGCTTACCAATGACATGCGGGAGGCACTAATTTGTTCAGTTCTTCAAGTGACTTCTCTGAGCGATACTCCTAGAATCAAAATCACAGAAAAATATAAAGAAAGAAATTGGGCAAGTGTAGCAAGGAAAGCAAAGAGATAAATAATTTACTTACTTGAACAAACGCAACAGTAACCACAATAATAATGGCCTGAAATAAAAGAGGAAAATTCCATGTACTCAGGTCACAAATGAGGCATTTTGTTTAGCAAAAAGCTCAAACTTGATTATTCTGGTTGTGAAAAAAGAAAGGTCCCACCAAGAAATATTGGCAAAATCGGGATTTTTTTGTCACCATTTTGCCAATAGCATTTTTTTGGTATCACACATATCTCATCAAACTTTTTTTGTGCTGCCCCAATCTATGCACTCGTTTCTAAAGCAAAACTATTTCCGATGTTTGGGAAAATATGGTGCTTCCTCCCATGCAATAAAAAAGTGAGCATTTAAAGGTGCGCTCCCCAGTTAAGGGGTCAATAGAAATTGCAATTGCAGTTTTAGTTCTTCACAATCAAGGCAAGCCGGTGATATTTGAATTTTAAACACTCACTAAATAATCTAACTATTCAAAAGCATTAAAAAAAATCCCCCAAAACAATGTAACATAGCCATGGTAGTTAAGTCATTTGATTAAGTTTATTTTAAATAGGATCACATCATTCTGAACAATGAATTTAATAATTTTCCTATTTAAAAGTGGGCTATCCCTAATTACTAGATTAAAAAAAGATATTCCCATTGTAACAGCTTTCTCTGAAAACTCTGAATGGCTTGACAAGAAGGTCGACCTGAGATCAAACAGAAATTACACAAATGACTTTTCATCAAAGAAAGCATGAAAACATTACGAGAAGATGACTCATCAAGTTCGAAGTGCCTTGAACTATGAAAAAAATTACATGCACAGTTAAATAATCGGGTCTTCAATGAAATTCCTAGCTCTTAGAATTTGTTTTCATAAGATTGGCTAAAAAAAGCGTCTGTTGAATTCAAAAATATTATTTTTGTTTTTACAATAAGTATGTGCAGGGTGTTTCACCAATGACTAAGCATACTTAAAAAAAGGGGGCACTTAAAATAAGAAAACAATTCCTTTGGGATAACGTTATCCACCGCGGCAGGCAGTGATGTAGTGTAGCCAGAAATGTCTATCGAGGGTGTACTACTTTTCTGGTAAAGTAAAATAAAAGGAAAAAGAAAAAGAAAACAAAAAAAACCCTAAGAGTAGATAAGATTGTACCTTCTAGTGCTTTAAAGGGATGCTAAACCAAACATTTCAGTGTCTATAATAAGTGGCACACTATCTTTCCATGAGTCAGGAGCCGCCGGTGTGCGCGAGCACACGCAACGAAATTGACGTCATCATATCCCCCCTTCAAGCTTAATAAGCTTGAATGAGTTGCCCGTCGTCAAAATATGTCATAGCTATAGGATTCACGAAACTAAATTCTCTGGCAAATTTAAGCCCAGGAGAAGAAGAGATACTGAAACTACATGCAAAAAAGTGGTGGAAGCGCCACCCGCAAGCGAAGTTAGTGTCCACACTTGACACGGGTAGAGAGTCATCACAAGCTGGCAAGGATCATATGGTCAAAGAAAATGTGCGCCATACTCTGTCATCTTCTCACATGTGCAGCTCTCTGTGCTTTTTTTTCCCCTTAATTTTGGTATGGCAGACACCAGACAACCCATATTTGCCACAGAATAGCACAGAGAAGAATTTAGTTTTCTGGCTTCTAACATCTGCTAGAGCATATCTGGATGGGCAAGGAATCTCTAACAGACCAATCTCACCAGCCAGTTTGACTATGCCACCGCTGCCGCAATGCACTGAGAGAACTTTAGCCGTGCAACAACCTTGCTGAAGCTCTGCACGTGCAGAGCACGAGCCCTCCTGCGCGCTGTCATCCGCCTCTTGTGAACTAAGGCATGCGGCAAATGCTTAGTGAGGTCGGTCTGTTGGAGTAAACCAGATCAAGCAAATATTTTTAAAAGATAATTAGGGGATTTTAGGTAATTACATTGCTGATTATTCCTTTTAATTTGTCGACTGATGTTTGCTGCACTGGAAAACGTTATCACAAAGAAATTATTTCTCTTATTCAAGTGTCTTTTTTCTTAGAAAAATATTCTGTCATTGGTGAATCAACCTGTACACATGACAAGGTAAAACATGTAAAAAAATTTACGAAAGCTACAACCATGCAGTAGTACTACAGTTGCAGACAGAAGTAAAAAAAAAACAATAAAAAAGCGCCTATAGTTTGGATTTCACTCGCACCTTAAGTGCAAATGAAGCCCACAGCCGTAGCCTACTAAGCCCACAGCCGTAGCCTAGCCGTAGCCTACTTAGCCGTAGCTCTGGAAACTTCAAAATAGGTAATAGGCTAGAGTATATAAATTATACAAAAAAACTTGATGGAGTAAGCGACTATCACCAAATAGCGTCAAAACCAGGGGCAGATGCAAGTATTCCCAAAGGAAGGGGGGGCATTAGCATATCATGTTTGAGAATGCCCCCCTCCCCCCCCCCCCCTCATTTTCCCCACCCTAATTTTTTAAACATGCAGAATTCAAAAGGGAGGGCAGGACCCCCCTTCTAATTCCGCCACTGCTCAAAACTACCCCCCGATTCTGGATGGTTGGTTGTTCTGTATTTTGTGGTGATATAGAAACTCTGCTCGAGATATTCTCCCTAATGTGATCAGTGGCAGAATTAGCTACTAGAAAAACTATGGTTTCATGATGGGAGGCTTTAAAATGGTTTGAAATTAGGGCAAGAAAAAAAAAAGGGCAAAAAAGATAAATTTTTCTATGTGGCACAGCCACGTGTGCCAACTGCACCCTACTTGGCTCAAGGACCAAGGGCTAAGTAGTGGTACGCCATCATGGCCAATGGGATAAAACCCACTCTCTCGTCATTCCTTTCATAAACAACCGGGTTTGCCATCGGAAGTGAAAAATCAAAACATATGGCATATCAGCATGTGTGAGACCAAAAGAAAAAAACAAAAAGCATACAGTGAAACTTGACGACGAGGAAAATATGCCAAGTTTCCAGATACGAAGCTGCCCTAGAAAACATATCCACAAATTTTTTCTTACAGCAGTGATGCTGAATGCGTCGTCAAATTGCTGCATGCAGATGCTGACCACAGCAGATGCTAGTAGAAGAACGATCAACGGATTCTTGAACTGCGTACAAGGGTAAAGGGAGAGATTGAGAATGATGGAGGTGGAGACCTACAGCCACCCTCGAAATAGCCGTCAGAACACCTGCACAATGCAAAAAGCCATAAACTCAAGAAATCCTGGCACTGCAAGCAGACAGTGAAACAATGGGAAGGAAAGAAAGATAGACGTCGGAAAGAGTACTAAAAGAATGGGTCTTGTTGAATAAGCAGAGAACTTCACTGCACAGCATCTCCAATTCTCAAACCTCATATCCGAGACTGGAGCTTTACACCAGTCTTAAATTCCCACTTTTTATATTTATGGCAAAATTTAAAAACTTTATTTAAGTTTTTTTGTTTTTGTTTTTGTAGAAAGAAAATTACCAAACTGTATGGTTTACTTTCAGGGTTGCCCCTATCTGCTTTTCTTACCATGATTATTGTGTGGACCACAATGGTTGATTTTATTATCGCCTGCTGTACCCTCATTGCATTTATGGTAGGAGCTCTCATTAATACAACCCTATTTGTCTGACACTCTCACCAAGTCAACAGATGCTGGAGATATTTCTTCTACTTACGATGCAATTTCTCCTCATTAACTCTTACACTCTCACAGTGAATCATATTCAGATATCCTGTTATGCGAGTGTTTGGCAATCGGGATCGCTTTAGGAATGTATCGTAAACTACCGAGCAAGCACCCACTCAATATTTGGAGATATTAAAAAAACTGGGCCATGAGCCCTTGTAAGGTCAGAGTACAAAAAAGCAGAACAGTCTTACATAATAGGGTGAGCTTCACTGCTTTGCACCGGTGTGTCTGAAGAAACAGCTGATGCAGAGAAGCATCTTAGTTAGCTAGGTGGGCTAAGAAGTCTGGGGTGGGTGCTTGATATGCCTTTTGCTTCTTTTTTTTATGTTTCCTTAGTAGCAGATGGGCACTACTTAGGAAACAATTAATGTGACATGGGGGCATGCTCAATGTTTTATTGTATGTATGAACAAGTGCTCACATGTTTCGGGGAAATGCAACAGAATACAGATTAGTGAACAAGACACAGTGGTTTAAGAAATTAAAAAGCTAGAAGCACACAATCGCTTCATGACCACATCAGAACAAAAGCCTCTCACATAATTGAGAGTCTCCTGCATCTTCAAAACTATCTAGCAGGCAAAATTGCCACCTTTAAGGTTCTTTAAATAGACTCTGACAATACCCAAAAAAAAAATCATCATTTTTCGTGCAAATTGCTAGAGAAAATGATGTCAAAATACCCCCAATTAAGGTTATGTCAAAGTCACATATTCTCTGACAAAGACAAAATGTGTCAAATCGAAACCAGAGTACCAGCACGGAAGAAAGCAATGTCAGAGACTAAGGGAGTCACTTGGGGTGTTTCCATCCGTGCGACCACACATTTCAAGTTAGTTTCTTTAAATCAAAGTGTTTTCCGTCTTTCAGTGGTCATAAAAATTATGTTTCATAGATTCTATTATTTTAATAATAAAAATGAGCCTTGCACGACTTATCCCTTATATACCGTGATCTGCACCACTTTAGCATGTGACTGAGGACAAGGGGGGAAGCCCGGAGCGGCCGATCCTCTACTGGCATTTTGGTGCGGAAAAAGATTGAGCCGCAAATATTTGCTTTTGGAGATTGGGCCTTCGTGGGTTATGCTTCCATTCAAATATAGACACATATAAATGGAGGTCCTTTAAGAATGACCAAAGGCACGCGAGTGAACCGTGAACCAGCTGGGTTACGACGTGAAAAAGGCCATGCCATACCTGCTCAGAGTACTTCTTCCAGAGGGGTTCCTCCTGGCGCACCTCAAACTCATTGGGGCCAAGGGAGACGAGGCGCCGATTGGCCTCTCGCCATGACAGGCCCCTACGGAGATCTGTGCCCA
Organism: Ixodes scapularis; assembly: GCF_016920785.2. Taxonomy (NCBI): domain Eukaryota; kingdom Metazoa; phylum Arthropoda; class Arachnida; order Ixodida; family Ixodidae; genus Ixodes; species Ixodes scapularis. Next base: position 51,525,920 of record NW_024609884.1, read on the forward strand.
GTTGCTGAGCCACCTCCTCATAGGGGCGCTGGCAAGCCTCCTCCGTCCGCATGCCACCTGGCATCCACAGATTCCTCTCGTCTTGGGTCCCACCTCCGCTGCTCTCCTGTGACCAAAGCAATCCTCCGTCAAATGCAAATGACGACCGTGCCGGAGTTTGCCCACGGCGCTCAATGGTGTAGGACCGGCCCTGGCCACCGGGCATACGTGCGTTTGACCCAAGGTTTGACCCGTGCGTTATCCTTGCTGTCTAAACAGCAAGCATAACGCAAGTGGCAAGCTCTACATGGACGTGGCACAACCAGAAAACGACTTTAAAACAAGCATGTCTCCCATAGAGAAGCATGGGAAACCGGGTTGATTGATTGATTGATTGATTGGGTTTTAGTGGCGCAAAAGCATCTAAGGCTATAATGCGCCAAGTACATAAACTATTGCTGGGAGAAGGTTAAGGAGAAGAAAGAGCTTTAGTAGCAGATGATAGGATAAAACAATGAACATGACCTATGTATAAGTGTAAAAGGAATGGACATGAGTTCAAAACAGTAAAATCACAGTCGGTGTAGAAAGCCGATTGCTTTGAGAAAGTTAAAAACACAAGAGTGTGGTATGAGGGGTTCATCGCCAAGTAAAATCATCAGATGTAGGGGAGTATGCTCTTTGTAAAGCTGTGAAAAGTGGTTACGGCGTTCTAGGCCATACGCATTGCATTCAATTAAAATATGAAGTATAGTCAAAGGACAATGGCAATGTTCGCACTGTGGGGCATCTTCACCCCGCAAAAGATGCCCATGTGTGAGCCGTGTATGGCCAATCCTCAGACGGCAGAGTACCACCTCGTAGAATCGTTCACGGTGCCGAGCACTCTCCCATTCCTTCAAGAGTTGTTTCACCATATGCAACTTATTGTTTATCTCAGTATCCCACTCCTGTTGCCATCTCTGCAGTATGCAATGTCTAACCACCTTGTGATAATCCTCGTGGGGAATTTCTTTAAGGTGCACAATTTGTGTGGCCGCAAAGTGCGCAGCTTGATCTGCTTCCTCATTACCCGGGATGCCAACATGACTTGGCACCCAGCAAAACACAATATCACATTTGTTTTTGGTTGCACAGATTATTTTACTCTGCAGGTGTGAAACCAGCGGGTTTGTGGGGATATTCAGGGAAACAAGGGCTTTCAATGAGCTTAAAGAGTCTGTGTATACTACGGAGCGACGCAGCCTCTTCTCAACGATATGTTCAACAGCAAGAAGTAGACCATGCAACTCTGCCGTTAGAATTGTGGCAAAGGGGTTCAGTCTTTTTACCTTGGAAACAGATGGTCCAATCATTGCACAGCCTACAAATGATTCAGTTTTAGTACCATCTGTATAAAAGCTTGTGTAGTGACGATAGTGGCTCTGTAGTTCGAAAAACTCTTGCCTCAGCACTTCGTCCGGGGTGTCTTTCTTGCTGTGTTTTGTAAGTGTAAAGTCACAATGGACGAGGGAGTAATCCCAAGGAGCTACAGTGTTTCTGTGCTGTGTCACGCAGGGTTTGGGCTCCAGACCAAAGAGTTCTGCTGCCGTAGTATTTCTCAAGGCAAAAGGAGGAACAAGACTTGGCTTATTTTGGAAAGTCCTTTGAAACCTAATTTTTACAATAGAATCATGAGCAGGATGGAGAGGAACAGACCTTACTCGGAGTGAATACATAAATCCTAGAGCAAAGCGTCTTTTCTCAAGAGAGACCTCATTGGCCTCCGCATAAAGGCTGGGAACCGGGGAGGTGCGGAATGCTCCGATAGACAGCCGTAGCCCCTGATTATGAATAGGGTCTAACATCTTCAATACTGATGCTTTAGCTGAGCCATACACAAAGCTGCCATAATCTAGACGGGAGCGAACCACTGAGCGATAAATGCGTAAAAGGCACAGTCTATCAGAACCCCAAGATTGATGAGACAATACTTTTAGGATATTAAGTGATTTTGTGCATTTCAACTTCAACTGCTTAATGTGAGAAACAAAAGATAATTTTGAATCAAACAGAAGACCTAAAAACTTATGTTCACTCTTCACAGCAATAGGCAGTCCATAAATGGTTAATGAAGGATCTGGAAAAATTCCTCGCCGGCGGGAAAAGCATACACACACAGTTTTTTCTGTGGAAAACCTGAAACCATTTTTATCAGCCCAGTTCGTCAATTTGTTGATAGCCAGTTGAACTCTCCTTTCACATATGGAGCGGTTACATGATGATACTGAAACTTGGATGTCATCAACATAAATAGAGTATTGAACTGAAGGAGGTATTACTCGGGCAATGGAATTTATTTTTATAATGAAAAGAGTGACACTAAGTACACCACCCTGGGGAACACCATTTTCCTGCACAAAATCCCGAGAGAAAGTTGTTCCAAGTTTCACACGAAATGAGCGGCACTCTAAATAGCTTTTAATGATGTCGAACATGCTCCCGCAAATACCGATATTGATGAGGTCTTGCAGGATTCCAAATCCCCAGGCAGTATCATAAGCCTTCTCCAGATCAAAGAACACAGAAAGGCAGTGCTGTTTGTTAACAAATGCCTCTCTCACGGCTGTCTCGAAGCGAACCAGGTGGTCCACTGTGGATCGTGCCGACCGAAAGCCGCATTGATACCCGTCTAGAATTTTGTGAGTTTCAAGATAATGCATAAGCCTTCTGTTAATTATTCGTTCCAGAGTTTTTGATAGACAGCTAGTCAATGCAATAGGCCTATAACTAGAAGCACTAGAAGGATCCTTTCCTGGTTTAAGCAAGGGTACTACAAAGGCCACCTTCCAAGAAGTTGGAAAATGGCCTTCAGACCAAATTCTATTGAAAAGATATAAAATGAGTTGAACAGTTGAAGGATGAAGATGTTGAAGCATAATGTAATGAATTCCATCTGGGCCAGGTGCAGTCTGCTTAGGGGAATGAAGAACCATTTCAACTTCATGCAACGTAAGTGGAGCATTATATGGGTCTTGATAGCCACTCAAACTATTGACAGACCTTTTTTCTACCTGTACTTTGTGTCGAAGGAAAGTAGGCGTGTAGTTCCTTGAGCTGGAAACGAACTCGAAGTGTTCACCAAGAATGAGCAGGCTACCACTAGCCGCTTATCGAAGAGTCATCTGGTCGCGCCGCTTGCAACCAAGGTGAGGAGAGAACTTAGACAGCTAGATGTGCCCGGTGCCCACACCTATATGTATCTCACACCGTGGTTCCTACGAAAAATGGTAGATTAAATCTAACCTTCAAAGCACGGTCTCTACTATCTTCCCTAAAAAGAAAAACCCTCAGCGTAGACTCTGTGCACCTGGTCTTAAACGGTGCATACATAAAGATAATATATGTTCATTCACCTTACCTATAAAACCCTGACCAGCGTTGAAGTATACGAGTGCAGTATGGGTCTGAGCTACCAAAGTCAATCCTCCTAAAACCATTACAAAACCAGAGTTTATAATTTGTACTGAGCAGATGCAAAAAGACTGGTTATGTCACAGATATATTTATCATTGTCGAATAATGAGCCATTGTGTGACCGACATAAGTTATCTCGGCGAACTTTGCTGTACTGCACTGTGAACAAGCAGACTGGTGTTGACCTATTCTCGCATGTGTTCCTACCCTTTATTTAGACACTCCACCAGAGCAAACAATTCACAATCGATTTGAGCATTTCAATCGACTCCCAGTGTTCTTAAATATTTATCTTTTCTGAGAATGGTTGATTGGAACCTTTTACGGCGTAAAATTGTTTAGGCCCGCTTCAGACGGGGCAACTTTTCCAGCAATTTTGAGGTTGCCGGCGGGTTGTTCCCTAGCTTTCCCTAGATCGACACGAATTGCTGAGATCGCGTCCGGCTCGAACGAGTGAGCAACTCGGAGCAATTCGAAGACGTTTGAAACGGCTGCAGCCAATCAGGGACGCAATATTTTCACGTGACACCCCTGTGGTGGTGATGATGACAGCTATATACTTGGTTCTGGTTTGAAATAGATCGTTTTTGGAAATAAACCTTTTCAGAAAGATGAGTTAGTATTCCCAACACCATTCAAAGATATAAAAATATGTTTTTAGCGCATAGCTGGGCGTCTAAATAGTGTAAGAAAAATCAAATTTAATGATGATGATGGCAAGTCGGAGCAATTCGGTTGCTGCGTGTGAACGCAGGCGGCCGGTGTTGCTGGTGTTGCGACGTCAAGTTGCTGGGTGAAATTGCTCCGTCTGAAGCGGGCCTTACTGTATGCTGTTGAATCATTAGCTCATGCACGTTCCTCACTATTGTAAACATGAATGAGCCTTCATGGTTAACATGTGTTTTCTTCCTTATCAAACACACTTAACGCTCGTCCACACAGTTGCGTTCGAGTGCGACTGCAACCACTTGCGCCTTGTTAAGGCTGCTTGCGTCGAGCTGTTGCTATGGTGACACCAACGCATCAATGGGGAAGTGCTGTGCAGCACGACGCAACACAGTCGACACAACTGTGTGAACGAGCCTTTAGTACTCTAGTCATGATGCCACCATGGCGACATCATGCAGTTTTGGCTTAGTTTAGAGGTGCGTATTGTAAGAACCTTGTGTTTCTAGTCTCTTTATATAGGCTTAGCACATGCAGGCCATGGGGACCACCATGATGGTGGTTTCCCGGATACGAGGCAAGGGCGCATCGCTTGAAGAAGGCGGTGTCTCCCTCGCCCTTTTGGGTAAACTTGCCACTGGCACACACTTGGGAATGACAGTGGACGTGATCCATCTCCGGACTAAGCCACACCACCTAACCCGGGCACGACCATTCCCCACAGGCTATATACCTAAAAGTTAGAGCGTTTGAAAAAAAAAAAGAAACTGTCTTCGGGAACAAACTACCAGCCACGGCGGACGTCAGGAATTGCCAAAAACATACTAATTAGCCAGCTAATTCATTAAAATGTGTTAATTAATTGTTTTAATTGGTGGAAATAGACATACGGTTCCAATTAGAAAGTTGCTGAGTGTTATCGAAAACCACTCAATCAGTCATTTTCAGAAAGACTTTGAGCGCGTGAGAAGAGTAGTAGAGCACTAAAGTTACCACTCGTAGAGCAGGTACAATGCTAGCGGTTGCGGTAAGGCGCCCGCGCGATTTTTCTGCCTCTTATCTAGCCCCAGCTTTGCACCTGCTCCACGAGTGGTAACTTTAGTGCGCTACTACTCTTCTCACACGCTCAAAGACTTTCTGAAAATGACTGATTTAGTGGTTTTCGATAACGCTCAGCAACTTTCTAATTTAAACCATATGTCTATTTCCACTAATTAAAAAGTTAATTAACACATTTTAATTATTAGCCGGCTAATTATTATGTTTTTGGCAATTCCTGACACCCGCCGTGGCTGGCAGTTTGTTTCCGAAGACAGTTTCTTTTTTTTTCAAACGCCCTAATTTTTAGGATTTTTGAAAGGCTTCGCAAAAAACACCCAGTATATACACCTTTCCAAAAATCGCTCCTAGGCCGCCGCCATGTTGCTGATGCTGATGCGGCTGGTGCGACTCTCGCGCCCTCTATCAGCTGGAAATTCTCTGCCGCTCTCTTGGACTGTGAAGACCCGCTCAGCGCGGTTCTCTACCTACGTTTTTGCGGTTTTGCATTCAACGTTTTCTCGCCCCTCTTGAAAGTTTCCACTTAATTTTTTTTATACATGCTAAGTGCCCTTTCTGTGTTATCTTCCATTGTGAGAAATAAGGCTGATAAGTGCCTGCCATTCAAGTTTTTCAGCTTTACATTCACGGGAAACGAAGGAGGTGAAGGACGTCGAACGACCCTTGACGCGATTTTGCGAACATTGTTCTCCCCCTTCTTACAGATAATCCGCGTAGAATCCTCAGTCCTCTCCAAAAATAGTTGTCCGGGTTGGGACGGGAAACGGGTCAGTTGCGTTCGTTCCTTTGCCTTGGTGTGGTTGTGAAAAAAAGGAGACTCTCCCCAAAACGTGCCCCAAAACGAAATCATCTCGGATTCCGTCCGATCGTCGTCAACTGTGACTGTGTTATTTGAGATCTTTCTAAAATAAATTTTTTTCGGATAACGCTGCATCGTGTGGTACGTACGATATATTGTTCTAATGTTAACACTTCCTCAATTGTATGTCCATGTCCTGTCCATCGGTAAACACGTTATTTGTGAGCGTGAAAAATGCATGCCTTTCGGCCCCTTCTGTTGCAATTTATTTTTGACAGCAAAGCGCTTTGTCGTTTGACATGCGGCGAATCCCGCAATGCCGTCAAAACTTATCATAAAAAAAAAAAACGCAAATAACTAGAACTATACATTCCAGTCGCATTCGTTCTGTCGCGCGCGTACCCAGCAAAAATAATTCAGTTTTTTTTTTTTTTTTTCAAATGTAATACAATGCTTTCTCAATGTTCTCAGGGAAATACATGTACCATGAAACACAAAATATAGGGAAAAGACGAGAATTTAGCCGCCAGCAGCTTTTGAAACTGAGCCTACGCAGGCTGCGCCTATTGAAATCACAGTCCACTCGGTTAGGGTTAGGAGGGATGCCAGTGAGTCTAGCCTCAAACTCAGTGACTGGGCTCGAAAACAGTTTGTTGCCCCTGGGGTCGAGTGTTTTTTGGAAAGGTGTATAAGCCGACCCCTAAACCCCTGAAGGAGGGGGGGCGACTCGCTGGGGAAGGCTCTGGTCATCAGAGCCTCTACTTGCTTTTCGGAGTTTCCCACCTCCAACTTTTTTGAGTTTCCCACCTGCCTAGTAAGGTAGCGCCAACCCTTTTAGTTTTTTTCTATGGTTGGCCGATGGGCAAAATGTGCTGGCGTATCCGTCAATGAACATGTCATTTTACGGACCGATAGACATCCTGTGTTTCTATATGGTATTCCCCCAAAGGGGAAACCCACAGCATATATCTGGTGAATAAAATATAGTATTAAAATTTGACTGCAAATAAAAATCAGATATGAATACTTTCCACTAATGTGAATTAAGCATGAATACTTTTAAGAAATCACGGTTGGAAATATTTTCTAGAACGGGTATCTATGAAAAGGAACAGTTTGATTAAACGAGAAACATTTTACATAGGCATTTGTATTAAGAAAAAAAAGGCCCTAATGAGTTGGATAAAACATGATGCAACATGGCAAGCAAAGAAATCACTACTACCCGATTTATTTGAATATAACTTGAGGTTTTCGTTTTCGGCACAATTCTTTAAAATCAGGTGTCACTATAATTATAACCAAAGGCTGAGCTACAATAGTCAGCAACATTTCTGTAACACTTGAGCCAACCAACATGCTCCGACATGTCAGCCGTTTCTCCTAGCACGCCAGTGCAAAGTGGCGACGTTTAATGCCAGAACACTGGTGCTTGATGCAAGAAGAATTCTGACGACAATATTCATAATTTTCTAATATTAGAAAAAGACATGAATACTTCGCACAGTAAAAGTGTGCTGCAAATCAAATCAAATGGCAATCCCTATTTGCAAATTATTTTAAATTTTGCATATTCACACATCTCTACTTTATTGACCTTGCAATATTTCCAACAGTCATGCGCCATAAGCGTGTGGCTACTGTTGGCTACATTAGTGCAATAATGTCATCCTGGAGATTTGTGTGCATTTTTTCTTTTGCTTTATTAGGACGCTGTTGTTGGTTGCATTACCATAAAGATGTCATCCTGTATGCTCTTAGTGTATTTTCTTTCTTGCTTTGTTGTTTTGCAGTGTCTATTATTTTCTGTGTGTGGCCATTGCTGGTGATTACTGTTAATTGATTGTTAGCAAGTTCGAGGAAGACATCCCTGTGCATTCTCTCAACGACACATGGACCTGTGCTTCTGTCACTGGCACACCAAGGAACACCGTAAATAAATAAATAAATGTGCATGATAATCTTGGGTATTGCCAATGTTCCTCGAAATTTAATGGGAGAATGTCAAACAAACTAGCAATATGTGGACGGCTTCAATAATTTTGCGAAAGTTAATATATAATATAATGCACTTGGCTTTTAGGCCAAGTGCAACCTGTGGCATGGAGGAGTACTCAAAGCAGGCAAGCATTTTGATTTGAGGGGGAGGGGGGAGAGGAGGCCCCAGCAAAATGGAAGATTTTGCTGGGGCCTCCTCTCCCCCAGCTATGTATTTCGAGGGGGGGGGGGGGGGGGGCGTGCCCCATGCCCCCCCCCCCCCCCCCCCTCTCCTAGCAGGATACTAAAAGTATCCTGCTATTTAATATTTAAAATAAAAAGAAAAGATAATGGTGGTAACTGTAAATACATATTGTCCAGTGTGCATCACCCAACCACCAATCAGGAAAGGGCCAAGCTCCGCCCATGTTGGATCAGGCATAGAAATTTCATCTTGTGCAGCACCCTACTCTTGCTAAGCTATCGCAGTAGATGCCAGAGATTTATATGGCCCTGGCAGCACCCACCCGCTCCCGCCTGCCCCCTGCTTTACTGGTTGGTTGCAATCTTGGGGAGTGAATGGTGGTGGTGGTGGTGGGGGCTACAAAAGACGTAAGGGCCCCGGGTGCCGGATGGCCTAGCTACGCCACTGCTCATAGTAGTTCCTTTTTTAGCCCTCTAACAAGGTCCAGATTTACACAACTGAAGCTTGATACATCCCGTTAAAGCAACAAAAAATGGAATAAAACTTATTGTTCTTGCTTCCTTCCGACCCACCCCCCTTCATATCATTTATAATTGGAACATCCGTTGCCTTATCAACTTCCCAAGTGAAAAATGCTGTCTCTATCTAGCACCATTGTTTAAAGTTACTATATTGTTGTAGGCTTCCTCCTTGCCTCACTTTTCACTCACTAATGATACCTCAATCTCATATGCCAATACTCATTAGAAACTTTCATTGCCCCTTAGTTCAGCTTCTGCATGTTAGCATAAAAACCTTCCTTAATGAGGCCCATGTAAATCGGCCCAAAAGCATTGTAACCCTTGCAAAGCCTCATGAAGAATGTATCCATCTATCAACATACAACTCTTTCCTGCGGCCTACTACAGTAAAATACAGTGAGAAAGTTCTGTTCCTTGTGCACAGAGTCAATGGTGTCATGGCACTGAGCTCTAGCATCGTCTGCCAGTTGTAACAATGGCTGCCGTTACTCTTCTATGGCTGTTCAAGTCCACCAGTTCTTTACGAACAAAGATGCAGTTTTTGAGAAAGAGAAGAAATACCTGGAAAGGTATGTTGTTTTTGTCGTCTAACAACTACCAGACATGCTACAATGAAGAACTACACACTGAGATAAAGGGCGTCAGCAGAGGTGGAAGCTTCATCGTGCAAGTAATCACTCTTCCTCACCTTTTCGTGCCTCTTTCATGCACGGAAGGACATGTTTAAGTCTACTTGCCTGCCATATCCACGACACCAATAGTGTGCATCCAATCCCCGTTAAACTGTTTCACATTTGCGCCACCAGGCCGCGAACGTTTTCGCTGCACGTTTCGAGAAGCGTTTGATCCCCTTTTTCTAGAATGCATGTCTTTGCCACTGGCTGGCATCACCTCCCCTGCTCCTCTAGAGTTGCGAATAGAATTTGAAGGTAGGAATGGCAGTTCGAAACAGGATTGACAAATTAATTTTCATTACTAGATACCCCATAATAACTTGGTGGCTGGCGGTCATTTTTTGGTTGAAGAAATTCTGAAGACATGCTAGGTGGTATACTTTTACACATATATTTAACGATAGAGAATGTTGCAACCGTTAAGCTTACATGATATTCATTTCCCTTTTGCCAACCAATAAACTAACAAATTAAACAGCACTGCCTGCCTGTTATTATGTTTCCTAGGGAAATTTGCGATATAAACTCACTACCGATTGTTCTTGAAGCGCGCTCACAACAAGCCGTGCAAGCACAGCAGACAGATAAAACTTTGAAAACACTTGTCACACCAGCCGACAAACGTAACAATGCTTTCTCTTCAAGCCAGCTTTTCTTTAATTGCTGAACTGCTTTTTTTTTTCAAAGTAACAGCACCCGGCTCGACTCATACAGCCTACTCCTGTTTTTTATGTTTTTTTTTTCTTGGAGGGGGCTGCGCCTTTAGATGCCAGTCTCGCCCTTTTTGAACACAAATGTCTGAAAACACAATCGGAAAGCTTACGTTGCCACCTGCTAAAACTAAGCAAGCAAATCTAGAACGAGCATCACAAGAATTGAAGATGCATGCTGATTAACATCAGAAGAAAAAAAAGGTGGATACCACATTTAGATGAATTATTTAAGAGCTATCTTGCCATTTCTTCCTGAAAAGTTGTGGCGATTGTGAAAAGAGCAAACTGCTCTTTTCACAGCTGCTTGCTGGCTGTTCTGGTTTCTCGAAAGAGAAAAGAAGGTCATGCCATGACTTCACTAAAAGTGGACTTGAGAGCTATTGCACCTGCTGCTGATGTTTCTAAGTGCACAGCCTAGCTTGAGGGCCATTTCACAAGTGCTTCGAAGATGGGAAATGATCACGGCATCTAACAACTGCTCTGCATACCTTGGGCAGTGCTTCCAAGTATCTTGGAAAAAAGCTGGCAGATTTCTACTGCAGCTGACGGTTTCCACACCAGCTTGCGAAGCACAAAATGGAAAGTGTAATAGCTTTGTTCTAAAGGCAGCGTACCATACATTTTTTATGCTACTGTAAGATAAACTTGAAAGACAAAATGGTCCAGTCTATACACCGAAATGCTAAAATGAACATTAATTTAGTCGACTGCACCGTGTCTTTGACTATACAGAAAAGTGGACCCCCACTATAATTATTTCTAAAACTATTACTTTCGGGGGACGCGTGTTACGCAACTGTTATTTTCCAGAATTGTTGTTTCTGCCTTCCGAAGCAAAGTAGTCAAGTAGCCACCTTGATGCAAGCTAGCATAAAATATGATACGGCTGTCGGGGAAATAAAAAAAAAAGAGAAAAGGAAGCACACCAAGGCGCTCTCTCAGTACGCGTCAGCAACGTTGAAATCGACTCTTTTTGTGTGCAGTTCATCGATTCTTCACTCTCCCGTTTGTCGGTTTTGCTGTCGCCGGCGTGGGCCGGTGACGACCGGCCTCTATCTGCGCGAATTACTCACCGGCTCGATCAATGCGCTTACGTGCGGCTTTCGAACGACCTGGACCCATGGTTTCGACACGGTATTTCTCTTCCGAAAAGACACCACCGTAGCACTCATAGCAGTCGCTGAAGCGGCTCCCTTTGATAGCAGCAGCACTCGAAGCGGACAGGACACGAATCTATCGGGAGATCAATCGTTGTACCTGCTGCGAATCATAGAATTTTAATTACGGCTTCAACAAAAAGAAGAAAAAAAATTGTGCAGGCGGGCCACGAGCGTGGGCGCGTGCCACACGTGCCTGGTTGCGCGGTCAGAGTCGGGCCAGAGTGCCACCGGTGACATCGTTTCAGTCGATGCACTGCCGGGCGAACTTTTTTACCTTGGAGTGTTTGGAGTCACGCAGAGCCCCCAATCTGTCCAATCAGTCATCGGTCGCGAGGTACGGCCATGTATTGATCTCCACTGCTTGGAAGGGACGCTAGGGACGTCTTGTCACCGAGAGCGCCGAGCGCGTCCTCGCTTCAAGTATGGGACCCAGTCCCGGGAAAATATCGCATTTGAGATCAACAAATCGGTCGATCGCCTTGAAGAAAACTTGTCAGCCAATTGGGAATTGTTCAGGAACAAGGTGTTGCCACGATTCGACCGTGATGAGAATACGAAAACCACAATACCAGGAAAAATAAGCATTCGACTCACCGCGAAGGTGCGTTGATCGCACTCTCTCTGAAACTGGCTGTGATGAACTTCCGTCGGCAATTTCTCGTACAGGCCTGTCTTCATGTCTAATAACAGACGCCGAATTTTTGAAGCGAGAGTTCAGTCCTCATTTTAAACAGCCGAGAACAAGAGCACGGGTCTGCATTGATGCAGCGTCGCGACGCACCGCAAGGGGTTTCGACATTGCGTTGAGACCTTTTGCTCTGGTCATGCTGCTTTCTGTCGTAAGGCGGTAAAGGTGGCACTAGTGTTCAACCCGCACACGTTGCTTGCTCCCGCCCGCCGCCAGTCACCAGCCAACAAGGAGGCCGGCCAACCTCTGTGCCAGCCAACACACTACCAGGCGCTACTGGATCACGGATCGGGAGCCCGTCGGTGGCTTTGCTTGACAACTTTACAATATACGCAAGGCCTCCTACTTTGCCCAGGAGGCGCTGCGCTACGAAAAACCTCTGCAGAAAAACGGCTGGTAGCGCCCCCTACAATTTGTTTATCGGCATTGTGCATAGTATTGGTCGTGACCTATATTGACGATCCAAATCGAAAGTCCCAGTTTTGCTGGATATTCCAACAGGCTAGTTTTAAGCTGTACCCTTTCAATGGTTCACGCATAATACCATGCTCAGACGGATCAAGCTTCCGCAACCAGCTGCTTTGTAGACAGCTGGTTGCGGAAATTTACGCCGTCTGTAACTATCTCTACGGCAGCCGAGCTGCTTGAAGTCATCGCAACTATAAACTACAGGTTGCAGCATGGTTGGGTTGCAGCGACCAACGTTTGTAGATAAACGCTGGTAGCGACTGCATTCTTGCGTTCCCACCCATCACTCCGAACAGAAAGGCGCTAGTTTCGGTTTGAAGTCGGTACCTTTTCTACAACATAGATGGCGGCAGCATCAGCCTTCTGCACTCGGTGCCAGTGTTGCGGAGTTGCCACTCCGGAGTTGGAACGATTCCGGAATCATTCCGCATTTTCTCGACCTCGGAATGGAATGGGAATGGAATGGCGGCAATGTTGAAGGGAATGGAATGGGAATGAAATTAGGTGCCTTTTGCCCGGAATGGAATGGGAATGTACTTAATATTTTTTTTTATTTATTTATTTATTTACGTTCAGCTATTTCAAGCCAGTCAGCGAGTCAGTTGTTCAGAAATAAAATGAGCGGGAAACTGCGAACCCGCGTAAGGCCCTAAAAGACTTCTACGCAAAAAGAATGCAATAAAAAAGCGTCAAAGCAAAGAACAAAGGGGGGCGGCGGTGGGGCCTTTCACCAGTGAAGTTCAACAGTAATCCGAAGGCGTCTGCGCCTGTGATATTGCACGACTCAAGGGTACGTCATCAGCCGACGTGAACGTGACCCACAGCTCTGGTGATCCGATACCCAGGAACGAGGCCAGACGTGGCCTCGCTGTGCGGACCCAGACTTCGTACACCTGCGACTCGTCTAGAGCGCGCTGTTTCTCGGAGGGCTCGCACCTGTGCCGGCTATCTCAGCTCGCAATCCACGAGGTCTCTGTTTGATTGATGCTAGGCGAAACTTGAGGACTGCCATTCATGCGCTGGAGGCGGAGGGTCGGCAGGTATGACCGTCACAGCAGGGATGCCACCGTATCGAATTTTCAACCGTAACAGAAGATAAGACGTGCTTCAGGATGCTTCAGGTGGTCCACTTTTCTCGAAAATTCCCAATGCAACTTCCTGCATGGCCTTCAACGAGGTCACCTACAACGAAAGTACGTACTGTCCTTTCATACAGCAGCGTGGGTAAAGAGATAAGATAATCCGCCAACCAAAAATTGAAACAAAAAAAGAAAAAACCTTCAAGCGTGGGTAAAGTTTCATGTTCAAGGCAACACCTACAGATACAAGAATACTAGCAATACTAGTTCATCGCACCGTGACGTCAAGTGATCAGTGCTGACAGGGGCGCTCTTATTGGACAGGGACGTGGTGGTGTTTTGATGAAATTTGTTTAGAGGTCGAGATTTTTTCGCAAAACTGGTGAGACAGACAGGATGCCAGGGAAGGGAGCGCGGTCAATCCTTGATGGAACGTTGTTTGAACCAATCGAAGACTCTTCGTCCGGAACCACTACCTTCAAGGCGAAGTGCCAAGCCTGCAGGAAAGTAATTTCGGGACAACAAAAAACTTCCACTTCAAGCTTAAAGCCTCATCTCAGTTGGCGTCTCAAAGAAATTTGAAAAATGTATTGCATTATCAGTATTTGTATTTCTGCGCTCCCTAAAATGTATTCTTGTATTTGTATTTCCAAAGACTTTTTGCCTCCTTTTAAAATGTATTTCCGATACGTATCGCGATACATTTTTTCAGATATATTTGAGACTTGAGTATCACTATTGTAGCAACTATTTTCATCTATCCCAGTATTTGTGTTTCCAAATACATTTTTGAATATTTGTACCCAACCCTGCAACGCAATGCAGCTGTTAAGTGACAATTTTAACGTTTAGGAATTAGAGCCATTCCAGGAGTGGGAATGGGCCCAGTGTCCCCATTCCTAGGAGTTGAAAGGAATGGAATTATCGAAAACTCTAATTCCCCGGAATGGAATTGGAATGGAATGGAGATGCCCATTCCGCAACACTGCTCGGTGCATTTGGCGAGTTCGTTCGAGTCCAGTTTTCCGTGCAACACTGGCAACACTCTGTGAGTGCGATGCATTCTGGGAGAGAACTCGAACGGTGCCAGTGCGTGTGAAACGAACTCGCTATAAGAAACCGAATTTTCCGGTCGATTTAAAGAGCCTGGCGTCTCCTTGTAGTATACCTCGTTGCACTGTAGATTGTACTCAAGGAGGATATTGTACTACAGTCACGGTGTGGCGGATGCAGGAATTTCCTGAGGGGGGGTTCAGGTGTTGGTCAGCGTACCATATGTTCAGGAAACCCCTCCCCCTTGTTGTGTTTGAGTATTGTTTCAATAAATAGCGCGAGGCGGCGGGCAAAGAAGTGAGCGCGCGCCTGGGATGTGCGAGACGAAACGAATGCACGGGACATTAAAACCGTTTGGCTCTGGAAGCTACATCGGCTGCACCTCGTCCTGTCTCTTGTCGTAAGCACCGTGGTCGTAAGCCACAACATAATTGGCGACGCTCCGGTTCCTGAGAGCCCAGAAACGCTCCGATTCCTGAGGCCACGACGAGCCCCGCCACGCTCCTGAGGCCACGACGAGTCCCGCTACACTCCTGAAGCCCCGCCACGTCAGGCGTGAGTCGAGCTTTTGTGGGAACTTGACCACGGGGACTCCGGTCTGCTTTGAACTTTTCCTTTTCTTTCTTTATTGTTGATAACTACCTCCTGATTTCCTTTCATTATATTATTACGTATGTACATGCCTTTGTCTCACCTGGTCTTGTCTCAATCATTTCGCGTGTCGGATCGGGCGAACGTGACAATTGTGGCAGGCTCGCCGGTCCGACACGCGAAATGATTGAGACAAGACCAAGTGAGACAAAGGCATGTGCATACGTAATAATATAATGAAAGGAAATCAGGAGGTAGTTATCAACAATAAAGAAAGAAGAGGAAAAGTTCAAAGCAGACCGGAGTCCCCGTGGTCAAGTCCCCACAAAAGCTCGACTCACGCCTGACGTGGCGGGGCTTCAAGAGCGTGGCGGGGCTCGTCGTGGCCTCAGGAATCGGAGCGTTGCCGGGTTCTTCGTGGCTTGAGGAACTGTAGCGTTTCTGGGCTCTCAGGAACCGGAGCGTTGCTGGGCTCTCAGGAACCGGAGCGGGGCCGGTTACGGTGAGGCTTCAGGAGCCGGAGCGTGGCCGGGTTCTCGGGAACCGGAGCGGGGCCGGTTTCGGTGAGGCTTCAGAAGCCGGAGCGTGGCCGGGGTCTCAGGAACCGGAGCGGAGCCGGTTTCTGTGAAGAATTCAGTAGCCGGAGCGTTGCCGGCTTCAACAAGCGGCGGGTCAGAACTCCCGCACCTGCCCGTCGTTTCTCGCGATCATCTTCCACTCTTCTTTTTCTTCTTTTCTTCCCAGCTCCACACCCGTGACAATGCCCCCCAACTTTGAGAAGTTCATCGTTGAACTTCTTCTACACCGTCAATCTTGAAGTCCATTCGTAAAGTCTCCGACTGACGGTAATTCCTGCCGGCACTTGCGCAGCACTCACTCTTGGCCTGGGCGATCTCGAGCCTTGGCAAAGACCGCATCTGTTCTCGTAGTACTCGCACGCGCAGCACCTGTCTACACTCTTGACCGCTCCCGATGTAACATAGTTCCTTCGTTTCACACTCGCGCACAAAATACAAAAAAAAAAATCATGCGTGAAGAACTTCGAAATAAAACTCAATTCACATTAAATTGCGTCCCTTTTCCCCCCTCAAAAAAAAAAAAAAAAAACATGTTTGCACTTTGAAACCATGCAGTAACTCGATCCCCGTATTACCCCAGGCGCTATTGAGCAAGAAGAAAAAAAATAGGCACGAGGGCATTCTATGTCTAAATTCCTTATTTATATCCGACTTAAGTAGTCTGCACCTACATTATCCTTCCCCTTAATGTATTCGACGTGAAAACTATAGTCTTGCATCTTCATGCTCCATCGCATGACTCGACTATTGGTGTGTTTAGCCTTATTTAAGAATTCCAACGGCTGGTGGTCAGTTTGCACTCGGAAATGCTTGCCATATAAATATAGTGCAAACTTTTCAACGGCCCAAACTAGTGCCAGGCATTCCCTTTCAACCGTGGCATAGTTCTTTTCCGCCTTGCTTAACCGTCTGCTTGCGTACGCGACAGGGTGCAGTACGCTATCTTTTTCCTGTAGAAGGACTGCTCCCAAACTGACGCTTGAGGCGTCTGTACGTAGCACAAATTCCTTGTCTAGGTCGAGAGCCATGAGGATCGGAGGTTTACACAATTCCTCCTTCAGGCGCTTGAATGCCCTTTCCCGCTCGTCGTCCCACTGCACCTCGTTGCGAGTTCCCTTTTGGGTCAACACTGTCAGAGGAGCCGCCACCTCTGCGTAGTTAGGGATGAATTCCCTGTAGAATCCAGTCAAACCCAGGAAGGACCTGACCTGTCGTTTTGTTGTCGGCCTTTGTGCCTCTTGGATCTTCGTCAGGATCTCCTGTCTTGGGGCTACTTGGCGTGATCCTAATCTGTGGCCGAGAAAGCTGATTTCGTGAAATCCAATTTCACACTTTTTTGGCTTGACTGTGATCCCCGCATCGCGCAGCCTTCCGAATATAGCCTTTAGTGCATCTATGTGCTCCTCCCACGAGTCCGTTGCCACCAGAACATCATCGATATAGTGGTGTGCATTCGGTATGCCTCTTAGTAGGATCCGCATCAGCTTCGTGAAAGTCGCGGAAGCTGTCTTTAAGCCGAACGGCATGAATCTGAAATGATACAGACCGCTCAAAGCTGAGAACGCTGTTTTATGCTTCGATGATTCTGTCATGGGGATCTGCCAATACCCTTTGGCTAAGTCTAACTTTGTGAAGAAACGTTTACATCCCACTTTAGCAAACGTGACATCTACCCTGGGAATGGGCTCGGCATCGGCTACCAACACGTCATTTAGCCGCCTAAAGTCAATGCAGAATCTGCTGGACCCATCCGACTTCTTCACTAATACTATAGGCGCGTTGAATGGTGATGTTGATCTCTCGATCACTCCCAGCCGCAACATCTCTGTTATTTCCTTTTCCACTGTTTCGTGTACCTTTATCGGCAGAGGGTACTGTTTAACATGCACTGGTGCCTGATTGTCAGCTTCAGATCGCACTCAATCAAGTTTGTTTTTCCGGGTAGATCAGAGAAGATTTCTCCGAATTCTCCAATCAAAGTCGCAACTTGTTTCTTCTCCTCTGTACTCAGGGCGTATTCACCAGTACGTCTTGCCCGTTTTGTTGTCTTGTCAGGGACAGAGTCGGGACATCGTCTATGGCGTCTTCCTCGTCGTTTTTGTTGTCATCGTCAGTTGCTGTTGCCGCGCTGCACCTCGGTGCCGCCGGGTCCATTTCGGTCCTCTCTTCATATTTTTTGAGCATATTTACATGGAAGGCTTTTCTCGTTCCGGCAATCTCCAGCTCATAGTCAACTTCATTTCTTCGTGCCGTGACGATGAAGGGACCCTTCCATTGCATGAGCAACTTGTTATTGTCGCTTGGAAGGAGGATTAGTGCTTTATCCCCTACCTTCATTTCTCGGTTGACTTTCTTCCGATCATAATACGCCTTGTATTTTACCTTGGCTTCATCCAAGCATTGGTGTGCCAGTTTACAGGTCTCCTCCAGTTTGTCTCTCAGTTCCATGACGTAGCTGTACGACGTTTTTGTTTCCTCGTTCAACGCCTCGTTGGACCACACTTCTCTCAGTATAGTTAATGGCCCCCGTACCGTTCTCCCATATAACAACTCAAATGGAGAGAATCTCAAACTGGACTGGGGTACCTCCCGGTAAGCGAACAACAGCGCTGGCAGGTACCGGTCCCAATCTTTGGGCCTCTCCTGACACATTCTACGTAGCATCAACTTTAAAGTTCCATTGAATTTCTCTACCTCTTCCTTTTGGTAGCGACGGTTAAACTTAAACCGCTCTGCTATCACCATCGGCCTCGGAGCGTAATGACCTTCCAGAAACCGTACAAGACTCTTAAGACTTTACTCCATCCGGTCAAACCAGAAGAGAAAAGCTGGGAGGAGTTGGTGTCGGTTCTGAAAGGTCATTACGCTCCGAGGCCGATGGTGATAGCAGAGCGGTTTAAGTTTAACCGTCGCTACCAAAAGGAAGAGGAGACGGTAGCCACTTTTTCAGTGGAGCTGAAGAGGCTCGCGTCGACTTGCGAGTTCGGCAGTTTCTTGGATGATGCTTTGCGCGACAGGTTCGTCGCGGGATTAAAAGACAAGAAAACACAGTCCGACTTGTTGAAGAAGACGACGTTGACGTTTGGTGCCGCGTGTGACATTGCTAAAAGCATCGAGCTCGCACGCAAGGAAACCATCACGTTTCAGCCTACTGCAGGTCGTCATAGGTCGTCTAGCCAACGAGAAGAAGACGACGTGAACGCGGTTCGGCAACAGAAAAGGGAACCGTGGCGCAAGTCAAATAAGGGTCCACGAGCTTCCACGACTAAACAGACATCCGGGCATACGGGAGACACCACGTCTTCATGTTCCTACTGCGGACAGGTACACACTGGACAGCCCTGCAAGTACCGCAAGTACAAATGTCATGTCTGTAAAAAGGTCGGACACCTGGCAAAAGTTTGTAGGTTCAAAACAGACTCCGTTAAACACGTCGCAAGTGAGGGAGCTGATGATATGCAGCTTTACACAGTGTACGCGTGTGAAACGGGAAGGCGTAACTATGAAGTAGATGTTAAAGTAGCCGACAAGCTCGTAAGAATGCAGATAGACACTGGAGCGTCCGTGTCGGTAGTGCCAGAATCGTGGTGTGTGAAATACTGGGCAAACATTCCTAAGGAGCCATGCAACCTTAAATTGAGAACGTATGGGGGGAATTTTCTCACGGTGACTGGGAAGTTGTCAGTACCAGTCGAGCACAATGGACAGAGAAAGACACTTCCTCTTATTGTAGTTAAGGCACCAGGGGGCAACGTAACCCCGCTGCTTGGTCGAGACTGGCTAGAAGAGCTGAGGCTAGACTGGTCATGCGTAAACAGTGTAAGAGAAGAAAAGGAAGCAAGGCTCCTTGAGAAGTACGCTGAACTTTTTGGAGAAGGTGTGGGTTTGATAAAAGGACAACAGGTCAAACTGGTTTTGAAGGAACAAAGCACCCCTGTCTACTGCAAACCGCGACCTGTGCCCTATGCGCTAAGAGAAGCTGTGGAGCAGGAAATTCAATCATTAGTAACAAAAGGAATATTGGTACCAGTGTTGCAAAGTGAGTGGGCGACACCTTTGGTAGTGGTACCTAAACCAAACAAACAGGTCCGGTTGTGTGGAGATTACAAAGTGACCTTAAACCCAGTCTGTCGGACGGATCACTACCCTCTCCCGCTCATGGAAGACTTGTTCGTTTTACTGAGTGGTTGTAAGTACTTTACCGTACTTGATCTGTCTACAGCCTACCAGCAGCTGGAATTGCATCCGGAGTCACAAGATTTGGTCACTGTGAACACGCACCTTGGCTTGTTTAAGTCCACGAGATTGCCTTACGGCATCACTAGTGCTCCTGCAATTTTTCAGTCCGTCATGGACAAAGTACTGGAAGGGCTGAGAAATGTCGCGTGCTATCTAGACGATGTACTAATAGCGGGCGAAACTTATGAGGACTGCTACAAAAAGGTGGAAAGCGTGCTGGCACGGTTCAGCCAACAAGGCATCAGACTAAAGAAAGAAAAATGTAGATTTTTTCAGACGTCTGTTCATTATTTGGGACATGTGATAGATCAACATGGGGTTCGACCATCGGAAGAGAAAGTAAAGGCCATACGGGAGGCCCCATGCCCCAAAAATGAATCAGAACTGCGCGCCTACTTGGGCATGATTAACTTTTATGGCAAGTTTGCTGAACATGTCAACCGAGCTGAAGCCGTTGTATGACTTATTACAGAAGGGCACAAAATGGCGTTGGTCAAGGGCAGAAGACAACGCATTCAACAGAAGTAAGGCGTGGCTTACGCATGAAAACGTCTAAACGTTCTATGACCCAAAAAAGGAATTGGGGCTTGTATGTGACGCTTCAGCGTACGGAGTGGGAGCGGTTCTTTTTCACAGAGTTGGGAATGATGAGAAACCGATTGCTTATGCATCACGAACTCTGAGCAAGGCTGAAAAGGGTTACGCCCAAATTGAAAAAGAGGCCCTAGCAGTTGTTTTTGGGTTGAAAAAGTTTCACAAGTATCTGTATGGCAGAAATTTCAGCATCTATTCGGATCACCAGCCGTTGGCAGGGCTGTTAGGTCATGAAAAACAAATTCCGGCGATGTCAGCAGCCAGGATGCAGAGGTGGGCTCTCTTACTTGCTGCCTACAGTTACAAGTGGGTTTATCGGAAGGGTAGCCAGATTCAGAATGCTGATGCGCTGTCACGTCTGCCTTTGCCCAACGTGAACGATAGCTCAGACTACGTCAGTTTCTTTTCGGCGGTGGACGAAGTGCCATTGTCAGCTCGTGAAATTAGGAGAGAAACTGAAAAGGATAGTGTGATGAAAAGAGTGTTGTTTTTCACACTGAACGGATGGCCTTCACATGTGGATAATGAGGCATTGCAACCGTACTTTGTGCGCCGTCACGAATTGTCGGTTGACCAAGGGTGTGTAACATGGGGAAATCGAGTGATCATTCCCGAAGTGTTTAGGGAAAAAGTGTTGTCCCTGTTGCACGAGGGACATCCAGGCACCACCAGAATGAAAATGCTATCACGTAGTCACGTGTGGTGGCCTTTGATAACATATGACGTCGAAAACACTGTCAAAAACTGTAGTACTTGTCAACTAACGCAGAACGCGCCACCACGTGTTCCATTATTAACGTGGGGTTGGCCAACGCGCAGATGGCAAAGGGTGCATCTTGATTTTGCATACCGGGATCAGAACTGGTTTTTGATTGTCGTAGATGCTCATTCAAAGTGGGTAGAGGTGTTTCTAATGAGTTCCACTACGACAAAATGTACTATCGAAAGATTGCGAAGTGTTTTCGCCGCGTTTGGACTACCAGAAGAGGTAGTGACAGACAATGGACCCCAGTTTGTGGCGACAGAGTTCGTAGAGTTTCTGTCGATGAATGGGGTACGCCACACAAAAAGTCCTCCGTACCATCCCGCCTCAAACGGAAGCGCGGAACGGTGTGTGCAAACCGTCAAGCGGGACCTCCTGAGGCAGGTAATCGACGAGCAACGGACGGGTGTACCGAAATCGATGCAACATCGAGTCGACCAGTTCCTGTTTGCATACAGAAACACCCCAACTGGTACGACCGACAGAACTCCAGCCGAGCTGTTTCTCTCTTGGAAGCCTAGGACCCGTCTGAGCTTCCTTCATCCTGAAATGGAGAGACGCATGAGAGATCGCCAGCAACAAATCAAGACAGCCGCCAACATGAGAAGAGGCTCTTGGCGAACTTTCGAAGAAAGCGACCAAGTCCTCGTCCGGGGATCACGTCCGACAGATCCTGCATGGTTGGTGGGACGTGTTATGAAGAAAGTAAGTGCATCAACCTACGTCGTGATAGTGCAAGATCAGCATCGGTATGTGCACGTGGATGATGTCCGTCCGAGACACTTCGAAGATTCGTCTGCACAGAGAAGAAATATCGACACTCCGGCTGCAACACCACGAAGGGCGTCCGGTGGTTCTCGAGACAACATGACAGAGCCTGCTGCCCTCGATATGGAGCCTGTTTCCGAGACAGCGGTACCGACCACACCAGTGCTTCGAAGTAGCATACGACAACGTAGGCCACCGGAGAGGTATTCTTGTGTGAGTCAGCCAAAACATTGATGGGGAAGGAGTGTTGTGTTTGAGTATTGTTTCAATAAATAGCGCGAGGCGGCGGGCAAAGAAGTGAGCGCGCGCCTGGGATGTGCGAGACGAAACGAATGCACGGGACATTAAAACCGTTTGGCTCTGGAAGCTACATCGGCTGCACCTCGTCCTGTCTCTTGTCGTAAGCACCGTGGTCGTAAGCCACAACACCCCTCTCCCTCGTTTCACGCCCTAAATTTTACACATGCAGAAATCAAGAGGGGGGTCAGGACATCCGGACCCCCCCCCCCCCCCTCCCCCCCTCTAAATCCGCCCCGGGAATTAGCCTTGGAGGGGGCGTCGAGAACGAGAGCTTTCTCGAACAAAATACGACGGGGCAACTTAGCTGACGTAGGTAAATGTTAAACATGACGATGTTGCCCAATCCTCTGCTAAAGTCTCCATCTTTAGCTTTCTCTGATGCTTATTGGGCAGTCAGAGGTTTCTGCTGGGGGAGTTTTGTCGACAAATGTTAAATTTTTCACCCGCACACGGATGGTGATAGACATCTCGGGGGCCGCTGGTGCGTTTATTCTGAGCATTTCTTTACACACTGGTATATTTCAGCGTTTGTACGGCAACAGAGCGATTTAAAACCTGCAAATAAATCACGGGTTGTCAATTGCTTCCTTCGTGAAAAGCATGCGCTCACAATTCAAGCTCGCGTTTGATTTCGTTGCCCGCGGGACGCGATTTCTATCAGAAAATCTACTTTTTTTCTTTTTTTTTCGTTCGGCTCCGCGACACATCGTAGTAGACGAACCCTCGTCGTCTGCTCCCGCTCCTCGCTGGCCCCACCGGAGCGAGGCATGACGGGATTGCATTTTGGCGCACTCCCGATTTTCTCGGTGCAGCGAGTGCATGCACGCGTGGGGTGTCAGCGCTGAAACGAACTCGGAGAGTGCAACCACTCGTGGAGCGCCGGCCGAAACGAACCCGTTCTGTCTGTCCTGTCTGTTTAAACGTCCTTGCCACTGATCTCTATGACAATTGCTGGATCGCGCTTCCCCGCTTGTTCGCTGCAGCGCAGGTGAAGCCACCGGACTTCACTCGCTTGGGATACGATTTGCCGTTTTTGCTAGCCTTTGCTGCGGTTTTCCAGCGTGCTGTGGACACTTTTTCTACTCGTTCGTCGTCATTCGCCGAAGAAGTTTTTTGAAGACTCTGTGTATTGTTGAGACTTGCCGTCGTGAACACGTGGAAAATTTTACGAAAGTGCAGTGTCGCAGGAAAAAGGCACAGCGCGTCGAAAGGAAGGGCTGGCGGCGTGTTCAAAGCTTCCTTGGCACGCCGAAGTGCCGTGTCTCTGTGCCTTCGCACGCTTGGATACCGACCAAGAATCGACGCCGTGTGGATGTGTTTCGCGAGTGCAATGTGCGTGAAGCCGTATCAAAAGGTACAACTCGTCGAAAACATGTTTTCGACGAGTTGTACCTTTTGTACAAACCACAGTACAAACAAACGATAAAGAGTGGCGCTGTTGTCGCATTTAGCTCGGTCTCGGTGGACGCCAGCGGCCCAGGTTTCGACGGCGAGTTTCCCAACTGAGTATTTTAGTAACGTTGACTTCTACTGACTATTAAAGACTATTGGTCACAATTTTGAGTTATTTGATTGTGTGCAGGCTGAGTAGGCTATTATTTGCTATTTGATCCTATTTCTGAATTATATGGCAGACTCACGGTCCAAATGACTTCTTGTGGCTATCAATGGCTATTAGTCACTATTTCAACTTATTTGATTGTGTGCAGACTGAGGTGGCTTCATGTGACTTTTTTGGCTATTAGCATCTATTTTTCACCAGACAAATGGCTATGAATGGCTATTCGTGAATATAGTTGAAAATTCTGTGCTATTTTGGTGTTTATGGATGAAAATTACTTCAAATAGCTATTATTGGCTATAAGCATCTATGTTTATTAGATTCGCTTGAAATGGCTATACATGGCTATCAGCAACTATTATTTACAATGTATAGATTTGAGTGACTTCACCTGGATATTTTTGGCTATAGCAGCTATCCTTGACAAAGTTGACTTTGATTGGCTATTATTGGCTATAAGTATCCGTTCTTGGTCTGGGTGGCTTGAATTGGCTACAAATGGCTATAAGTGACTAGTATTTATAATTAGATGCTATATCTTTGTCTACAAACTGAAATGGCTTCATGTGGCTATTTTGGCTATTATCATCTATTTTTTACTAGATTGGCTTCGAATGGCTATTCGTGAATATCCGCTGAATGGATATGAATGGCTGTTCGTGGATATCACAATTATACTTACTAATAGCCATTGCTAGCCACAAAGCCAATCTGGTCAGATATAAATGATAATAGCCAACAATAGCCACCAAAAGCCAGTCCAGTTAGTAAACACTACAATTGCTCATGACTATCAAGACTACCGACTGATAGCCATTTGTAGCTATTTCAAGGCTATCTAATAAAGAATGAATGCTTATAGTCAATAATAGCCACTTGCAGCCAGTTCCGTCCATGAACAGTAAAATAGCACATAATTGTCAATCATTCTCGTTAATAGCCATTGCAAGCAATTTGAGGCAAATCTGGCCAGAAATAGGTGCTAATAGCCAACAATACCCACTAAAAGCCATTCCAATTAGTAAACATAAAACCTGCTCATAAATATCAACACTAGTCACTACTAGCCATTTGTAGCAATTTTAAGACAATCTAAATGATTATAGCCAGTAATAGCCAGTTTCATCCAAAAACACTGAAGTAGCACAGAATTGTCAATTATACTCGCTAATAGCCATTGCTAGCCATCTGAAGCCAATATGGTCACAGATAGATGCTAAAAGCCGACAACAGCCGCTAAAAGTAATTCCAGTTAGTAACACAAAAATGCTCATAGCTATCTACACTAGTCACTAATGGCCATTTGTAGCCATTTCAAGCCAATTATTAAAGGGGCACTGACACCCCAAAGGTCGTATTTATTTTTATTGTCTAAAACGATGCAAGTTGCAGTCATAGACAGGCAAAAAAAACCGCATCGCGAAAAAAAATTTTCCCGCGCGCGCGCGCGCCTTTTTATTTTTGGCGTTTGATTTTCCCGCCTCTCGCCTCCTCGCTTCTTTTGATCGGTGACGTCAAAAATCAGGAAATTTAGAAGCTTTGTAGGCGACATCTCTATAACATTTAATTACGGCAATCGTAAAACATGTTTTTTAACGCAATTGCGAACGCACTACGGCCCTTCTTTTTGAAATACCAAAAATCGGGAGTTCGTTGTGGTGCCGTCTCCTGGATTTGTATCCTCCAACGGAAAACAGGCGACATCGCTCAAAACCGGTCCGCCGTAACGCCGCCGCTCACTCCTTTCCTCCTCGCTTTGGGTCGCCATGGCAACAGCAGGGAGTGGTGAAAGAAAGTCGACTCTCAGGTCTCCGCGATTTTTGACGTCAAGGCACCGGCGCCGATCGCGCGGGAACTTCGAATTCGGCATTTGGAAATTGTTTTTTTACTTCACAAATACTGAACTCCCAAATTTCAAATTTTGAGGGTAATGTCCCGGCATCGTTTTCAATCGTTTCGGATAATAAAAAAAAATGATTTTGATGTGTCAGTGCCCCTTTAAAGAATAGATGCTCATAGCCAATGATAGCCACTTGTAGGCAATTTCATCCATAAACACTGAAATAGCACACAATTGCCAATTATACTCACTAATAGCCATTGCTAGCTATTTGAAGCCAATCTGGTCAGAAATAGTAAAAACCGCGGAAACTGCAAGGAGGAAACTGCATCCAAGACAGGCAGGGTTTGCTGCCGGGTGCCTGGCTGCCTTCTGTGCTAAGTTCAGTTATTTTTCTGATGCCGAGTTCCAACCGGCACTCAATGTGGTTTTGCATTTCTGTGTGTCTAGTGGTGTCGCTATACTCCGCGACAACTTTTCTTGGCAATGCAGTGGAAGGTACAGGCGCGCGTCCCCTCTCCCAGTTTGTGTGCGCGGGCTCCATTTTGGTGTGCGCGGGCTCTCCTCCTCTCCCCGGAAATGGCGGAGGAGGAGAGCCTACGTACACTCAAAATGGGAGAGGGGACGCGGGCCTGTACCTTCCACTGCATTGCCAAGAAAAGTTGTCGCGGAGTATAGACATCACTAGACACGTGACTTCATAGTTTCACCGGTTTTACGTCTAGATTTTAACGAAGTACCGCGCACAAATAATTGCGTATTGATATTTAATACTGGTACAAATGGAGCAACGCTGTGGAGAAAGGCAGGTTTTTGAACCCAAAAATATAAAACGGCGAAATTAATTATTTTTTTTCACGTTCCTGGACCACGAGTGCAGCAAGTTACAAATACAATCGTAGCAATCACGTAGCCACGATTGTTTTTGTTTGTTTTCTTTTTTTGTTTCATCTTCGCGTGTATTAGTCGAGGTACTGTACAATTCATGGGTACGGACGCAGCCGTGCCCAACACCCTGGCTGGCTGAAACAATTCGGTAATCATTCAATATTTGTCTTCCTTTACTAAAAAAAAAAGGCACTCACTATGTTGAGGGGGCCCGTCACTGTAGTGTAGCTGGCAAAAGTGAGGGGGCCCCGTCACTGTAGTGCGGTAGGCAAAAGTGAGGGGCCCCGTCCCCCGGTGCGGTCTATGTCTAACGAAACGGTGGGAATGCTTATAATTTATACACGCTTTAACCTAAGCCCCCCCTCCCTCCCCCTGCATTAACCCACATTGCTGACAATTCAATCATGCGGCATTATTGAAAGTTACGAAGGGGCCCGTCACTGTAGTGCGGTAGGCAAAAGTGAGGGGCCCCTCACCGTAGTGCGGCTGGCAAGAGTGAGGGGGCCCGTCCTGTGTTGTATGTGGTGGGAATAGTGAGAATTAATAACTTGTAATTAATTAACCCACGCTTCGCGGCCCTGTCCCTGTCCCTACACGTAAATATAGCATGTGTGACCTAAATAAAAAAAAAAAAGTGAAAAAAAAGTATCGTCCAGAACGCGATTCAAACCGTACACCCCTAGCACGTGAAGCCAACACTGTATTTCAGCACCACCAGTGAGCACCATGAAGAGCTTCAGGAATGGGGTATCCATTGGACATTAGTATCGGTTGCTGTTGCCCCCGTCACCGTAGTGCAGTTTCTAAAGTGAAGGGCCCTGTCACCGTAGTCAATTAAAAAAAAAAAGAAAAAAGTTACGACTTTTTTTTTTTTTTGGGGGGGGGGTTATATTTTTTTGCCTGCGCCACTCAAGCAAAGTATAACGGTGCTCCAGAGGCACATACGTCTTCACGCACGTTACACTCACGAAACAAATCCACACGGCGTCTATTCTTGATCGGTATCCAGGCGTGCGAAGCTAGAGATGGCAGAGATGCAGCACTTCGGCGTGTCAGGGAAGCTTTGATCACGCCATAAGACCGGCGAGACGCGTTCAACGCGTTCTACCGTCTTCCTGTGGTGCTGCGCTTTTGTGAAAATTTTTCACGTGTTGTTAAAGGCAATTTTCACCATTTACACAAGTTTTTAAGAAACGTTTCCGGGCGAATGACGACGAACGAGCAGAAAACATGTCTTCAGCACCCTGCTGCCCAGGCTCCGCAACGCTCCAAAAGGTTGATTATTCAGTGTCCCAATATGGCCGTCCGGTGGCCGCACTGGCGCTGCTGCGGCTGAAGCGACCAGGCGGGGGAAGCGGGGATGCGCGATCCAGCAAATTGTCATTATCAATGGTTGATAAAAAATAGTCAGGTTCTCTTTAAAACGAGAGGAGTGGTGACACTAAAAGAATAACGTCTGCGACTCGAGTTCTGCTGGCTCTCATGATTGTCATAATGGTCAGGATCTGTGGTCAGGATCATCGACGCCGTGAACCCTTGCCGTAAACGCCTCTCCTTTTTCCGTTCCTTCTCTCTCTCGTGTCTCGTCCAACTCTCTCCCATGTTTACAAACATGGCGGCGGACGAATGTTACTTGTTTTCACAGCTTGATCTTCCATCTTCAGGTTTTGTATTGATTGAGGAAATCCGTAGGCAGGGAAAGCTGTGCGACATAACTCTGAAAGTAAGATGAACGATCTGATGCCAGTCCCGAGCTTCCAACGATTCTGCTGTAACGACAAGCATTTTTGCGTTCTGCAGGTTGACGATGAAATCTTCACGGCCCATCGCATCGTCCTCGCCTCAACAATCCCTTACTTCTACGCCATGTTCACCCACGACATGATCGAGAGCAAGCAGAAGGAGATTACTATTCGAGGCATTGAAGCTTCGTAAGTTCCAACACCTATTTTTTTACTGTCTCTCTCTTTTTGTTTTGTTTTAAAAGCAACAAACGAGGACACTTCCGCGTTGCGAGAATTCCGTTCGTGCACTTCACTTTCAATTCTTTTCCAGAGCACTGGAAGCTCTGATCAACTTTGCATACAGTGGAAAAGTGAATATCACGGCTTCGAACGTTCAGTCGCTGCTAGTGGGCTCATCTTTTCTACAGCTACTCAAAGTTAGAGAAGCTTGTTCCGAATTTTTAATGAAAAGGTAAGTGGCTGCACGCCATGCATGCCGGCAATATTCTTATTCTTTTTTGTAACGGTTGAAACAGGCTCCACCCCAACAACGTGCTGGGCGTGCGGGCGTTTGCGGATGCTCTTGGCTGCCCGGCGCTTGTGGACGCCACCAACAAATTCATCCGCAAGCACTTTCTGGAGGTATCCCAGTCGGAGGAATTTCTCGCCCTAACTCTGCCGGACGCCATTGAGATTGTTGGCTGGGATGAGATCTACGTTGTCTCTGAAGAACAAGTAAGCTAAACGTTGCTCTTACCAGCACTATTAATTTGCCAGCTGGAGTCACGCTATGCTAAACACGCATTGTGCTAAAACCCACAGTTGGAGCATATGTATGGAGGAAGATACTAGCCAGAACATTGCAGTTTGAAGTTAATTCAAACAGTGCAATGCCATTTTTGAGCATTCCACATAAGCTTGGTAATGGTGCATCCACTGAGCTCAGCATTGCACTGGCTCATCAAACAAGGAGAAAGACTAGTTTGAAACTGAGGTGATTACGATTAGTTCAATGCCAATTGCAAGAATATAGAGTGGAAGGGTTCTGCATTAACATTCATACCTTTTTTGTGATTTTTTTTCCCCCCTTAACTTTTTGTGGATGCAATCCCACCTACTGAGCCTTGCGAGGCATTTTAAAGCAAGTAAAGGCTACACTTTAAAACTTGGATACCTGAGGCAATGTCAACTTGAAGGGTAGAACGACTAGTACCAGAAGACATGCCTCCACATGCTTCCATGAACAGACCGCCGGACTCACTCGCTTGCAGGTGTTTGAGGCGGTGATGCAGTGGGTGCTTCACGACGCAGACGCCCGCGGCCAGTTGCTGCCTGAGTTGTTGTCTCATGTGCGCCTCCCACTACTGAGTCCCCAGTTTCTGGCGGACCGAGTTGCGGCAGAGCCCTTGGTGCGAGGCTGCCACCGCTGCAGAGACCTGTTGGACGAAGCTCGTGACTACCTGCTTATGCCCGAGCGCAGGCCGCTCTTGCGCGGCTTCCGCACACGCTCACGCTGCTGCCCCGACGCAGCAGGGCACATCTACGCCGTTGGTGGGCTCACCAAGGCAGGTGGGGCACCTTTGGCTTGCCGCGGCCACCCCCGGTAGAGGAAGTTTACTTGCCTTTGGAACAGGCCTCTTCCAG
Source organism: Ixodes scapularis (assembly GCF_016920785.2). Lineage (NCBI taxonomy): Eukaryota > Metazoa > Arthropoda > Arachnida > Ixodida > Ixodidae > Ixodes > Ixodes scapularis. The sequence continues at coordinate 51,555,907 of NW_024609884.1, forward strand.
ACTAGCATCCATGTCGCGTTTTGTTGGGACCTCCTGTGCCGTTGCTGGGTTTCCGGACAAACGTGCAGCATACAAGAACAGAAGATGTGGTTTCATGGAAGGGCACCATAAGTATAGGGCAAATTCGGAAAAAAATCCTGGAATTGGCATTTCAATTCTGCACTGTGCTAAACTATACGAGGCTACCTTGTTGACAAATGCATATATTGGTGAACTTCCAAGCAAGTAAATGCCAGTACCAACTGAGTGGATTAGTGTACAGCTGCAACGGAAAAAGATTAGTACAAGTGACCGAAGACAGGAGCAGCAAACTCGGGACACGCGGTGCTGTTGTTCCCGAGCACGCAGATAGCGAGAGTGCCATGCACGTTCCATGTTTCAAAGTGGGGGTGGCTTGCAGAAAGCAGCCCACCCTAAAGCTTGCATTTCGAAACCCATCTTATCTCCCTCTCTTCCCGGCCAAGCGATGCACCAACATGGTTGCGCACATGAGCCCGTTTATTATTACTTCTTACCTTCTTACGCAAGCGTTGTGAGAGGTTAGGAGCCGACGAGCCCAATCAAACAGCGTCAAAAGCGTAACATCACTGCACTCGTCACCTTTTTATGCGAGTGTGTTTTTGCCTTCTAATGCAACCAAATGCATAAAGTGTGCTGTGACGCTGCGGTTTTAGTCCGTCATTGTGCAGGGATTCCACAGCTGCCAACAGAATGTAGTCTTCTGAAAGGGGTTTATTGTCGGTTTAGGGGAAAATAGCAATAAAGGAAATATCGCCGCTCATAACGCCCGCGCAGAATAAATAGAAAAAATATAAACTGGCTTACGTGCATAACCATGTTGGTGCATCACTCAGCCGAAAAAGTGAGGGGTAAGATTGCTTTCGAAATGCACGCTTTAGAATGGGCTGCTCTCTGCCGGCCACCCCGCTTTGTGACATAGAGCAAAACCTGGCACTCTCGCTTTCGGCGCGACCGGAAATGATAGCGCCATGTGTCGCGATTCTGTCATTCCGGCCATCGGTAACTTGTGCGAATCTTTTTCTGTCGCAGCTGTACCGCTGATGTGTGTAGATGTAGCTGCCTCACCCAGCATGTGTATATTCACTCTTGCTAACCAATATAACACATACCTACAGAACAAGCAAACTGGTGACTTTGAGGATGGCATCAGTCGAGCAGCCTGGTGCAAGCTAAAATTCTCTCTGCCACGTGCAGGTGATTCCCAGAGCACGGTAGAGGTGTACGACCCGAAGCTTGGCCACTGGCAGGTGGCCGAGGCCATGTCTATGACTCGCAGTCGCGTCGGCGTGGCCGTAGTAGCCGGCAAGCTCTACGCCATTGGTGGCTACAACGGAGTGGAGCGGCTTCGCACGGTCGAGGTGTTCAGTCCTGACACTCGGCTGTGGAGCAGGGTGTGCTCCATGAACTGTAAGCGCAGGTACGCTCACTCGAAACTTTCCTACGCGTCGGCCACAACCCATATCTGCAAAATCGAAGATAGCCTTCTCGCGTGAAAAGTAATGTCACTAAGCAGAGAAATAAATATTATTCAGGGTTGCTCATAGTTTGAAGCAGAGCAGGTGCAGTGAGGGATGCGGGCTGTACAAAAAGATGAGGATGGTTCAGGGATTGGTCCTGAAGGACTCTTGGGGCCCTAATCTACGTGGCAGGACCAAGGGACCGGGACATTGCCGCCTACTGCGATTGGCGAGCTCTGAACCGCTGGCTAGTTGCAGCAGGCGGCAATGTCCCGGTCCCGCCGTATAGATTAGGGCCTCTGGTATTCAGGACCGGTTTCCGAATGGTGTCTACAAAAATAAGCGTCCACATCATTCTCGTTTTTTTTATTTCCCTCAAAGATGCACTTTGAGAGTTTTTCATGCTGTCTTTTTATGGCTATCACTTGATTCACCTTCTCCAAAAATTCTGGAAATCCACAACTTGCTGGCATATGTGCCCCATTTGGTATAAAAAGTGTGTTCAAAGTGATACTTCTGGTGGGGGGCGGTGCACAAAAAGAAGCAAGGGGGGATGGAACGTTGTGAAAGCGTTTGGTCCATGCCGAAAGCCTATAAACCAACTGCAGGGAGCATCTCTCCAAGGTCCCAAGGACTCCATTCGTTCATGCCACCCTGGAGAGCCGTCCCTTACAAATGGCTGATGCACTCTCAATGTGGGTCTAACATAGTCATGGCGTTCTACTAATCCTTTCCTCCCCGCTTGCCTCTGATAGATCTTGTTAGAGCCAGAGAAAGCTAAGTAAAAAACCTTTAATACAGACACTAGCTCCCTTAACATGAGTGAAAACTATTTTGCCTGCTCTGGTGGCATTTTACTGCAAACATCGAAAGTGGGCAATTGCCTTCTCTTGGCACCCCCAGCCTGCTGAGATTGGGTGGTTCCCTTGTGCTAAAACATTACTTGATACTGTGCAGTGCTGTCGGAGCCGCGGTGCTCTATGGGAAGCTCTATGTTTGTGGTGGCTACGATGGAGTTTCTTCTCTCAACACGGTGGAGTGCTACAATCCAGATAAAAATGAGTGAGTCCGCCCTTTGGGATATAGAGACCTGTCAAACTGGACATCAGTTTTGCTCCGACCACCTTGTGTTATCTTGGCTCCTCAAATCTTACTGTATCTCTTTGTACATTTTTATGTATCTGCCAACGTACAGACCTCAGTTGGCTGGTTCAAATTCTGGCTAAGCCATCTGCAATCTCATGAAGGCACATTTACATGTCATCTATAATTTCTATAGTCACTAATTTCAGTGAGTCTATGGAATGAAGCTGTAGCATAAAAAAAAAATAATTAAAAAAGTAATTGTAATTCAAATTTTGCAATTACTGAGGCTAAAGAGTAATTACAACCATAACTGCTTTTAGTCATAAGTGGTTGATTACAGTTTATAAATTAATAAAAAAGAGAGTGCAGTAAATTACTAGTATGATCCAACCCATGTATGGTGTAGTTGCTGTGCAACCGAGATTTCTTTTCTGGGGTGTTGCTCATCCTTTTTATACTATGTTGGGATGCAAACCCCCTGATATTTGAATTTTTTGTTGTCATCTTGGATTTAGTATTGTGCCACCTTTTGGATGCGGAATAAGAAAGCTTTGTGGAGTTTGTGCATTAAAAAAGCCACTCTCAAGATGTGGAACTTTTCTGAATCTCCTTTAAAGGGCAACTCCGCTTCATTTTTGATATTTAGAAAACTATGGAGCCCTCTTCAGTATCATATAGGAAGACCCCATGTCAAATATTACGATCTAATTCTGTCTATATTTAATAAACTGGCCAGCAAACTTTCAAATGAGCCAAGTCGCCGAAATCTGCCAGCTCTAGCGTGGGACGTGAGGCGTAATCGTCAGCGCAGTCAATGCGACGGAGTTGGAGCGGCCAACGTTGAACCATTACGTCAGAGGCATTTCTACGTCATTTTCATGTTTTGTTTGTTTTTACTTCTCGGAGCGAAATTGAACGATGACGTCATGAGTTTCTCCTCCCTGTGTTGGCTCAATGGCGTCCACGTGATCACCATAATGCGGATGCGCTAGTTTGCGCTGCCCTGTGCGCTTATCGGTCTGTTTCTCCGCTCCCCCTCTCCCTTTTCGTCTTCTCCCCTTCCCCTTCTCCCCCGGGCTATCACCGTCCACGCCATGCGAAGTGACCTGCCCGCGTCGCGTGTCGTGTGCCTTGCCCCCACGAAAGTCACAAGATTGCGTGGTTCGACGTGACGTGGCCATGACTCTGACGACACGAGATCAATGTTGCCTGACGCAACCGAAGTTTCGGTATCAGCTGATGTTTAAATTAAGATTACACAAATAATATTCCACATTTTGCGAATCTGAAGACGTAGAGTTGTTTAGTAGTGCTTTGTGAAATGGAATTACATGTAAGCCTAAATTTTTTGGAATTGAGCGTAGTTGCCTTTTAACTACTTTCTTGAGATGCGTTAGGAATACTACAGGATGGAAACACAGAAATGACGATGAGGCTTTGTCATTGACTAGATCATTTTGCACCAAATTCAAATGAAAGAATAGTGGTTTTATTGCACATTTTTACACATGGCTAGCTGTCAGTGGCCTAATAACACTCAAAAGTGCCCATCTTACTAGGGTCATAGAGGATACAGTTAAGCCCTTCTGTAAAGGCTGGCTCACATTTGTGCACTGTAACCAAGTGCATTGCATTCTAATATAATCACGTGCAAATAGTGGATTTTGAGTTAGAAGCAAATAGTGGTTTGACCAAATATCTTATAATTGAATATTGAATAGTTTTTCCAAGGCCTTCACTACTGTTGCGCCATGCTTTAGCAAAAACCCAGATAAAATCGTGAAGGTTGTTCCCAGGCTTCCACTTGTCCATTTCTAAGCTAATTTGAATCTACTAACTATATTTGTGGACTGTTACCTCAGAAAGTTTGATGCCTTGGGATGGCATGTAAATGACGGATTTGGCATAAAATTAAATTAGTAGAGACGTCCAGATATACCTAATTGAGTGGATTTACAAGTCATGAGATGTGCAAATGTTCTTTCTTCAATGTCAAATAAAAAAAAGAATTGCGAATGATGAATGCACATTGTCAGGGCATCTTGGCTCCTCAAATGGAGCCTAACATATACTCTTGCAAAACAGCCATAGTTTAATGTTGAACATTTTACTGCAATGTAGATATCAACATTCACAAACATGCGCACCGTCCCGCTTTGAAAGTGTGCTTCTCTCCCAGGCACGCAATTGCGTTATTCATACTTTTCCAAGTGTTGATCGTGGCGGATTACCCTGTTGAGTGCGCTTCTTATCGTGCACCGGTGCACTGCAGAGAAGCAACAGCCACGGAGCTCGCCTTCTCGGGTGTTGCTTCTCCGCAGTGCACCCGTGCTCGGTAAGGTGCTAACCCGCCGCGATCAGCACTTCAAAAAATATGAATATTGCAGTTCATCTTGAGGCAAATATCAAATAGTGTATTATTCGAAACCACTATTTTAAACTTTGAATATTTGCATAACATTACACGATTCTCCTGTAACTGCTTAACACACTGGCACAATGGTGCCATATATCGGGTAACCCTCAACACCTCCGACCTGCGTGTATATTTTTAGAATTTTTTTATGCATCATTTTTTCACTATGTGCTTGAAATAATTCCGGCAACGTTATGACTACCGTAATACCCCGAGAGATATCTCGCCTAAAACAAAAGCAAATAGGGTGAAAATAAGGGGGGGGGAACTTTCGGTGTGCAATTATAAAGAAGTTGAAAAGTGCTAAAGTCGCTGAAAGCTCCTCACAGCTCTCTCCCCTTTGGCAGAGCAAACAACGCCGGAGATGAGGTGACCTCCCCTCTAGCGTTTGCTCTGCTAAAATGGAAAGAGGTGGGAGGAGCTTCCACTTTACTCTTAACCTGTCACCAACCATGTTCTAGGTTTTGTGACATGCGAAACTTGCGGTCACAGGGAGGAGCGACTAACCAAATTCGACTGTTGTTCCCAGTGTTCACTTGTCCCCCGTCATGGCTAAGTAACACCATTTTTGTTATGGTCATCATTGACGAGGGCAAATTAGCAAATCATGCCAAAAATGTGGGTGGGTTATCTTTTGGGGGTGAGATATCTCTCCGGATATTATTTTAGTGCATAGATTTGATCTCACAATTTAATGGCAGACACCTCCCACACCGATTGGTCGCAAGTGTGCATGCTCTGCGTCGTCGCATGATGAGGAGGAAAGCAGGTGGAAAGCCAAAGATGCTCGCATATGATCAACTTGTTCCTCACCTCCTCGCAGCTCGTATTGGAAACGCTGCCCATAAGCTACGTGACCCTGATCGAGCAGTTTTGACACTCTGTAATATAGGCTCTATATTTCGTTTCAGCTTTTAAATCCAGACGCAGCCGACGCTACGAGCTGATGGGACCAATCGGACAGCGTCAAAAGGGTGCTCGTCATGTTTCCGTACGTGTTCTACCATCGCTGAACCAATCAAACATAGAAGGCCTAATGACTTGCACTTTTGATGCTGCTTGAATGGTCCCATTAGCTCGTAGCATCAGCTGCATCTGGACTTAAGCTGAAACAAAGTATAGTGTTAAGCCGTTCCGAGGGAACGCAAACTTGTTAACCAGCCTTCACACTTGAGTCTTTTGTTGAGCTGCTTGATTAAGAAATGCCAGTGTTGTCTTTTGACTCGACTTGTAAAGACTGAAGGCCTTCTCTGCACTGTCTGTAAGGTGGACCATGGTGACCAGCATGTCAAAGCACAGGAGTGCAGCTGGAGTGGTGGCCTTCGACGGACACATCTATGCTCTTGGTGGCCACGACGGACTTTCCATTTTCGGATCGGTGGGGAGCTTTTTTTGTCTTCCAGCCTTTCCATTTGTTTGCAGGGGTGTGTGGAAGCATATTCTGTGTCAATGCGATTGCCCCATGGTGTGAGCAACCCGGAAATGGGTTACCAAGAACCGAAACAGAACTTGTGGCACATGCAGGCTTTACCTTTGGTGTCTGCTCGGAGACTGCTAAAAACCTTCGAGATAACTCCGATTGAGCCGACCGCTAAAAATACAAAGCAAGTCCGCTGCGAACGTAGGACTAGTGCAACTTCTCCATGGTGAGACTGAACGCAGTCCAAACCTGTTGCACATGGATAACGAAGCTTAAATTCCTTTTCCTCCCGAGGTGCCAAACTCTGATGGTCGCTTGCGGGTTGCTTATTTCGACTCCCCAGGTGGAACGCTATGACGTACAGAAGGGCCAGTGGTTCCTGATGCCCCCCATGCTGACCCGCCGCTGTCGTCTCGGGGTAGCCGTGCTGCGGGGCAAGATCTATGTGTGCGGCGGCTACGACGGGGCCACTTTCCTGCAGACGGCCGAAGCCTACGACCCCGCTCGGCAGAAGTGGCAGTTTGTGGCTCCCATGAATGTGACCCGTAGCCGGGTGGCCCTGGTGGCCAACTGCGGGCGCCTCTTCGCCGTGGGCGGCTACGACGGCGTCTCCAACCTGAGCTCGGTAGAGGTGTACGATCCTGATGTGGACCGCTGGACGCCCGTCGCCTCCATGTGCGCACACGAGGGAGGGGTGGGCGTCGGAGTGCTGCCCGCTCCCTAGCACCATCAGGTTCCTGCCCGTTTCAAAAGACCCGGAACTTCGGTGGAGCCTTCAAATACCCAGTGTGTTCCACACGTGCATTGCGGCCCGCGACAAACGACAGTTTTTGTATTCTGCGCGTGTCGTGTGCCAAGTGATGTGTACAACTCTCGTTATGAAATGGTGCCGAAGGGAGCCAGCTCTACACCGACGTATTGCGGTATATTGTGCAACCGACACAAATAGGTGGAAAACGAAATTGCAAGATATTCCACATTTTTACAGGTTTGATGGTTCAACATTGATTCAGAGGTACTTTAGGTTCTTCAAGAATGGAGGGGTGGTGTTTCTGAATATCCCCTACAGGCTGCAGAGCACCATGGAGCGACAGTCTTGGAAGGTGATGGTGCGATTGCCCTAATGAAAGCGGACAAAGATTTGTGAGTGTTCTAAGCGAAGCTTGAAATTTGTCTGGCGGGGAGAAGCCTCATGCAGCTCAACGAATCAAAACACACTTTGGGGAAAAGGTACATTCCTTACAGATGGTCCTCCAGGCAGTCCAAAAGCCAGGGGCAGAAAGGTCTGAAAAAAATTGCCACTAAAGCAAAGTTGTGCAATGCAGTTTACCTAGCAGAACTCCATTGTCAAAGAGTGACAGACAGGTTTTCTTTGCTAGTTTTTGCTTATTCCTGCAGCTTTTTGCTGCATCAGCACAAATTAATCGTGCACAGTTTTTGTTAGTTTGCCGACACAAATTTTGAAAGCAATATATTCCTGCTGTCAGCTTTTACAGCTTTTTCCTGAATGCAACTATGGAATCTCCAGCTGATGTTTCTGTGCCTATTACTGCCTCTTTTACAAGCAAGTGCAGTGCAGCCGAGCACACAAACTTGGCACTCGTTTTTTTTTTTTTTTTTTTTTTGAGCCTTTTACAAAGCATTTAGGGTCTCTGCATTGCATTCTCTTTGCAGCCTCAAGTGGGAGCAAACAGAAATCCGGACTTGAAACCCTGCCATTAGATGGTCGTTCTGTTTTCTGGCTGTGCCCAACCCTTTTGAGTGGCAGAGCTTTGCAAATTCAGTTCTGCCGTGATAGACAGCCCAGACTCAAACACACTGGGTGGTGATAACATTGCCACTGATTAAAAATAAACATACTATTGCTTCACTTTGTGGTTATTCCCCTTTCATGTGCCTATGCAAAGTGCTAGCCAAAAAATTCAGTAATTAATGCTGCTTGAACTGTGTCGCAATCAACTCCCATCATAAAGATAGTAATGCCCTAGCTTGCGGTAGTTTTTCAGAGCATATGTATCTAGGGACATCACATTTTTGTTTAAGTAAAGACATGCTATTGTTTTAATTTTTTTTTTTTTTTTTTTTGTAAAAACCATATAAGAATGAATACAGACAAGGCAATTAACTGGGTGTAGCACGATTGTCCCGCATGCAGATTCGCTGTCGCAAAAGCCCCGCATCATTACTCCCATGTTTCGAAAGCCCCTCATTCAATTACCCCATCCTGTATTCCCCGAGTGCCAAAAGCCCCGTCGCTGTCCCCGTCTGACCTCCTTCGCGCTTCAACCAGCATTGTGCCATGTCTTAAACTAATTTGTTGAAGGTCTACAAATGAGTCAAAGGGATGGTGAACCGAAATTTGGATTTAAAAAAACAATGCAGGAGATGTAGGCGGGACGCTACAATCCCTACAACACTACTCGCAAGGCGATATCTCGAATGGACGGCCGTATTTTTGGAAAAAGAGGTCAAGATTGAACCAGGCAAACGAGGCGCGTGACGTGAAGATACCTCGTTTCCTTCTCTCTCCGCTTTGCTCCCTCAAGGCGGCGAGGCGGAAAAGACGCGAGGCCGTTCCCCCTCCTTCTCGGAAAGACGTGACGTAAACATTTCTGTCAAATGCGCCTTTTTTTTTAAAAATACGGTCATCCGTTCGAGATATCGCTGTATGAGTGATGTTTTGGTGTTTGTAGCATCCTGTTGCACACTTTTGCTATCATGTTTTGTGGAATCCAGATTTCGGTTCAGCATCCCTTTAAAGTGGAAGAAATAACAAAATAAGGCTAACTTCAAGTGCAGAGGCCATTTGCATAAATCTGCATCCCCAGTGATGCACTTCGCTGCTGTGGATATAGCTCGGACGCAGAATTAGACTTTTTCTGCCTAGACGCACACAAATATTTTTAGAATGACTTGAGAAGTATGGAACTGGTGTTTGGTGCTGTGATGAGAATGGAGCCATGAGCTGCAGGTTAACAGTTTTGACAGAACCCACTTCGTCGGCACTGTGAATTTGCACGTGCTTCAGAGTCTATGGAAGTTTCGGTTCAATGCTTGATGATAAAAGCTGTAACTTTAGATGTTTTGCCATTGACTGATAATTTTTGTTTTCACTTTTAATGTAGCAAGACTTGAATCTGTATAGCGCATGCCTGAAAGATGGGAAGCTTTATCCAGTTTTACTTTACTTGCGTCCCTGGTACGGCATGATTATGTTACACAAGCTCGCGTGCACCGTTACTATCTTTTAGTTAAAGGTAGAATGCCTCGCTGTCGCGTTGGGGACCCTGCCTGACATGGGAGGATTTCGATCATGGGCTTCTAAAACTGGGGCTTCTGAAAGCGGGGCAAAAAGAATGGGGCCTTTGCCGTGGGGCATTTGATATCGGGTGCTTTCGTGCACCGCCGAATTAACCCCAATGTGAAACCACACAAAACCCATTACCTCATTTACATATTTTGAGCTCTTGTAGCCTCTATACAAAGTAGTGAACTTCGAACTAATGTACTTTCAACGGTTCTACTGCCGTATTATCCCGACCACTTAAAGTCCAGAAAGGCAAATTTTGACTGAAAATAAAAGGTTCTCCTTAGATGGTTTGCACCCGGTGCAGTCTATGCTTCATTGTGTCAAACTTTATCCTTGGCATACTTCTATTAAAAATAAGTTGTTAGTTCCCCTACAAAAAGCACTCCCTGAAGGCTAAAACAATATGAACGTAGATTTGCCGTCTTTTCAGATCTTGGTGATTTTATAATTCAAACTGAATGTTAAAATGAAAAATTTGCCGATAAATGCTTGCCTTCCTTTCGAAGACATTGTGACTGTGGTTCCTGGAAGAACCCAATTACTGATTTACCAGCAGTAATGACTTTACATAATAAACACTGAAGCATCAAGAACAAGGACAAGCGCTATACCAGAGCCTCCTATATAAGTTTCACTATGCCTGTTAGCGCCGCTGCTCCTGCACACAAATTCCGCCATTTCTCCGGGAAGTGCCTAATCCTAAGTTGCCTAGCGAATCCTAAAGGAGCTTTACCGAATCCCTCCTCCCAGCACCCTCAACGGCCACTAAAAGAGAAACGAAGTAAAAGTGACCTCGAGCAACACCTGTTGGAGGGCGCAAGTGAACGTGGAGAAGAGGCGACCTACCTCCTCTCCAGCGTTCGCTCTGCTAAAGTGGAAGAACAACTGTTGGCTGCAGCTGATCGGCTGTTAGTGATGCAAAACTATCGATAAATTGACTATCAATAGTGCCGCAGAACTATCGATAGTCGATTATGGACAATTTTTCGATAGTCGACTATCAATAGTACTATCGATCGTTTTTTTACTATTGATAGTCAAATTTCTGGCGACTATTGATACTATCGATAGTTTTGCACCACTATGGTAAGTGCTTGGGCTAGTTATGTCCCATTTGAAAAAATAAAGCGAGAAAAGGAGACAAGGGATCGACGCAAACTACTAGTTTCGCAAAACTATAGACCTTTCCAGCGGCAGTCTCGAACGAAGCGAGCGGGCAAATAGGCTGAGTCACTGAGCTGTGGACGCATGCGCAGCGTCCCATATACAGCACAGCAGATCAACAGCGCATGCTTGGGAGGCGTTCCACAGCCCAGCAGACAAAGATGGCAGCGCGCAGGAGGCGATTTCTGCAAAGGTCTACAAACAGCAAATCGTTGACAGTTTACAATAGTAGACTACCGATAGTTTTCCCATAGCCGATTAACGATAATTTTCCGATAGTCGACTATCGATAGTACTATCCATAGCTTTTCAATAGTCGACTATCGATAGTACTATATAGTTTTTCGATAGTCGACTATCGATAGTGTTTTTACTATTGATAGTCAAATTTCTGGCGACTATCGATAGTTTTGCACCACTATTGGCTGTACTATGGTGCCTGGAACACGTCTCCAACTGGTGTGCTTACCACGTCCAAAAAAGTGGTCCCTCGATTTCCACTTGATAACGTGATAGAAGTGTCATGCTGTCGCCGGTCGAGACCCTGGTGGTGCCCCAGCACCTGTGGTGGATGTAGCCAGACGCCTGTTCTGCTGCAGGTCGCTCTCCATTGCGAGTCCACGGAAGCTAGAGCAGTTGGAAGTTGGGACACCGTGACGACAGCGACACTCGCGTTCGCTTGTGCTTTTCACCAGCATTTCTATGACCGACCGCCAGGATTGCGACAGGCAAAAGCACGACACTCTGGCTTCTGTGACGTCATTTGTTGCCACTTTGGGACCACTCTTTACGTATGAATGGAATAGGACGCACTCCAGGCACCATAGCTGTACCGCGGTACGTCCACTGGTACCATCGGTGCCGTCATGTCGCGGCCGTACGGCTGGTGATCGGTGTTGCCATACCTCTAGCAGATAGTTTTGGTTTTGTCGTAGACGGCCGAAACCAAACTTTGAGTCGCAATATTTATAAAACTACACACAATAAAACACACATTCACACACATACAAACACACGCCTTTCAATTCAGGGGCACCGCTTTATCTGAAAACATTTGTAATCCCAATTTTAAAAAAAATATTGACCAGAGTTGCCCTTTAGGTGTTTTTTCTCAAATACAAAAACCGCTTCAGTTTCCCTTCAATTGTCCTCTCCTAATATTTTTAACCTCCTCGCTTGCAATATCCGAGCGAATAGCAGCGAGTTTGAAAAGCTACGGAAAGCCACCCCTAGAACAGTGATGCGTCGTCTGCTTGCGCTTCTGGTGAGAGCAGAATATCCCTCCCAGTTTTTCTTCAGAGTTGACAAAGCATCATTTTGTGACACAAAATTAACAAGACCAAATTTGTGGAATGCACTTTGAAGTCGTGAGTTGTCCTTTCCCCGGAAAGTACCAGAAAAAGCTCGAGGTACACCTAGGCACTTATGAGTTGTGAATGCGAAAGCATGCAAGCCGCTTGTCCGCTCTTTTTTTCGTCTGCTGCTTACTTTTTGTCGTCGGTCAGCGCGCATCCTCCCCCGGCACGCTGACCTTGGATGCTCAGTGTTAACGGCGCGCTGGACACGCAGTGCTATGGGGCAAGCGGTCATGGAAACTGACGAGCGCAGCGGCCAATGGGAGCCCTGTCGACGCGCGTCAGCCAATGGAACCAATGGCGAAATCGCGGAAACTAGGTACCATTTTTGAGCTTCAAACTGATGACGTCAGCTCGCTCCATGGGACAGTTAATGCTTTCATATTAAAAATACTTCAGCTGTTCTCCCATAAATAAGTTGAAATGGAGTTTCCTGTTGAGAGGTGTTAATGGCAAAGGCTGCTTCGTCAAGCGACTGATCCCAATTTGTGCGCGAGTCATTCACATATGCTGCAACTACAAGTACATACTCAGAGGATGTACAAGTAAAGTACAAGTTTTCTAGACCTATTTGAAGTGGTACTTTATTATTTTTACCCATACTAAACAACATTGACACCTAGCCTATCTGCCACTTTGAGATGGTTCACAGGTCAGGCTTGCCAAAGACGAAAGATCACAGTCCAGATTATTTAAGATATACAAGGAATCATTATTCCATGCAGACAGAAAATGGTTTGGTTTTGAGGTTTGGTTTCAGGCATCTCTTACTGCGTACCACTTTGTGCCTCAAGCACAAGCAAGCCAGCTGAGGATGAAAGAGTGACACACCATCAAATACCATCAAACCCAGACCAACGAGCAAGCTGGCTACAAGCAAGTCAATAATATAACGGGATGCCATCAGACTACTTCACTGCCTGCAGCCTCGAGTTATCTGCAATGGCACATTGAAGGCTACACCACCCGCATCATAAACAAACACTTGGCATGCCTCTCGTGCTCATGTAATATGACGAAACCGAAGACCAATAGCCATTTGCAGGCTCTTACAAAGCATCTGGATCAAGGAGGACTCCTGTATCCCTCAGACAAACTAATTAATCTGCTCGACATTGTCAGAATGTTACGGCAGATGTGCTATCATGCAACGTGAGGAACCGGCAACCCCTTGAGACACTTGTCCAGGTTCGCAGAGCCAACAGTCTACAACCCTCCTCTGCTAGTCTGCCCAACCAACGAGGCTCGTTGCCGTGAATTTGTTAATTTCATTTGCACAAAGTTCTTCAGGTCCCTTCTAGTAAACTATGCTTTCAGTGAAACAAAAAAAATGAAGCGTACAAGAAGCGGAAGCCTCTTTCTCGCATTCAAAAGTTGAAGCAGTGAGACGATCAATGTACGCTTCATTGTACATACACATTTGCAGCTAGGATAATTGTTGCAGACATTCTTCTCCATGGTATATAACCAGATGACACACACTGGTGAGATCAATACCTTGGCCATTGGGTTTGATTGCGTTACATTTGCTTTATCTTGTGTTCTACAAATGTGCCGTCAATAGATTTCTAATTTTTTTTAAATAGTTATCATTATCAAGCCTCTCAATTTAAAAGTTAACATAACACGTCTAGGTTTATGCTATTTTTCACTCGAGTTTTAATCCGTCCGAAACCATTTTGCTGCCCATGGCTTCTTTGTACAACTGATCTGTAGAGAGCGATAATCTCGGATGCCTCGTAAACCAGCCACAGTTCGCAAGATTAACGCAAGCGGCTGCCAAGGGCTCACTTTACTGGCATGATAACCCATTCCACCAAAACCCTCCTTGGTGTGTATGCTCCCTGCAAAGTGAAAGGTTGTCTTCACCGCAGACACTGGCGCTGCTTAGTGCCACCACATGGGAGCCACACACACTTTATGCTGGCTGCCTTTGTATTGCACGCACTCTGCTTTGACAGGCATCACTACTGACGTTTAATGAAATATGTTGAGAAAGAGATGTTGAGGGAATTTTAAATTTCAGTGATCATAGAAACGTAGAACTACAATATTCTCCGAGCACGTTGTTCAATAAGAATTATCTCATGAATATACTGATTAACAAATTACAGGCTATATTCAAAATTTAATATAAAGATGAAGGCAATTCGGGGACAATATTTACACGCAAAAGAAGGTATTTCAGGGACACATTAAAAAATTCTAGCCCTTTCGCCGACAAGGCTATCCATGCCGAACTTGTGAAAGCTTGCCCTTTAAATGAAATCACTTTCGTTTCGTAGACTTCTCTAGTTCTTTGGTCACTAAACTGCTCGACTACTTGTGTTGGGAAACACACCAGTCTCAGCTTTTCTGGCTAATGCCTGGCATGACCTCAACAATTGCACAGGCAAGATCCTAATTACCATCATCATCCTCATTGAAAACAAGCCATTTTGAAAACCAGGCTATTGTGTATTCCACACAGCATAGAATAACAACTTTTAAACATGTATAGTCTGCAGACTAGTCTGGAAAATACAGTAAACAACTGGTCAATACACCTCACCAAGACTATACAACTTAAATAGATCCCTCTCTCAAGTCACCTAACAAATTGGAAACAGGAGCAATTATGTGCTCCAATAAATAGTGTAGGAGCTGAAGCCCTATGAGTGGACAGGTGTACAAAGCCACTTTTCATGAACAGGTAGACAAAAGAAAGAAAATTGGAAATAGTATATGAACTTAGGAACCATGCAATAGGAGAATTGCTTAGTAGGAGCAATTCATGCCTCCAAAGGGGCAATGTCATAAGTTCAGAGAATTCACATGTCACTGAAAAAGGTTAAACCTCAGATAAAGCTTCCAAACTTTTAATGTTAACCATCACATTTCACTACGACAAGCACACGGGTTACATCAGTGGGCAAGTCGACACATACAGCTGTATGATGCACAGGTGCAGAATGGCTTACCTGGGAAGAACAAAAGAGCAAGACCCCACCTTTTATATCCAGAAGAGCAGCCTTACTTTCAACCATTTCCAACTAACCATGTTTGCTGGTCAGGCATGCTTACAATGTTATTAGCCAATCCAGTCACACAAACAGTGCAAACTAACGAAAACTATTATATTGGGTTTCCTGTGCTAAACCGGATGCTTACACTTTGCATCAACTACCATAAAAGTAAATATGGGTCTTGGTTAAGCTTGCAAATGCTTGGCCACACTTAGTGGCCATTGTTAATGCTTTGGCCTTGCTGTGCTTTCATTGGGAAATTCAGCTACAAGCTCTCAAACAATGTAGGCTTACCCCAAAAAGCTGCTAACTCGCATTGCAGTTGCTAATATAAAGTATCGGCACCTAGCATCTCCTTGCACTTCTCTTAGTTAATAAATATGGACCTAGTCAAGTTTCCAGGTGCTTTGTTCGGTTAAGTTTCCGAATCGTTTTCGACCATCGTTCGGGCCCGCCCGTCCCCAGAAACTGGACACCATGTGTGAAACAAGTTGAACTCCACGCTGAAGGTTAGCACTATGACGCCTGCACTTGTCCATGCAAGGATCAAGCCAACTTCTATGCTCAACACATTGAATGCCTCTGCTGTTTAAAAAGAAGAAAAAAAAATTTAGTGTCTTTCACTGTTGCTGTCCATCTCACAACACAAGCTTCATAAGTGAAGCTTCTCTCAAATGCTTGCAGTCCTCACTTCTTGCTGGCAACTCGACGCTTCTTGCCAGGCGCTGACTTCTTGAAGGGGGTTCGAGGGAAGGGATAGGTCTTGGAGTCTACAGACGAAAGGGGGTTGCCCTGGTTGTCAGAGGTTGGGTTAAGAGTGCCACCAATGCTGGAACTGCTACCAGCAGAGTCTTCGGCAGGCCGGGCACTGAGCTCTTCGTCAGACAGCAGAAATTCATTGCTCTGGTGGAAGGAGGGATCGTCATCGAGACCCAGATCCAATAGGCTCGGCGTGTACTGAACCATTTCATTGCCTGCAAACGAAATGGCCCTCAGTAATTAGCACTACCAACAAGACCTTCAAAACTAGGGCAGAGCTCACCAGTACTTTTTGGGTTTCCAATTGAAATCTAAGTCAACTCACCTACTGTGTCAGATGTTCTGCCTTCGGTTGCAAGGTCCTGAAACACAAGATCACGGTTCATCAACCTGCACACCGTGCAAGAAAAGGCATTTCTCACAAGTTCAGAAGAGTTACAAAAAAAAGATAAAGGGTGCTGGTGCATACCCCCAAGCAGCTTGACAGGTTATCTTCGGGAGCAAAGAGCTGCAACCAAGGAAGCAATGGATGTTAGTGGTATTACAAGAATCAGATATATGTTGCTCACTATAGATCTTTGCAAAAATCGCCTTGTGTGTGCTGCCATCTTTGTCTGCTGGGGAAAGCCTCCAAAGTATGCGCTGTTAATCACAAATAATTCACAACCATTCCTTGGTCATTATATAACTCAGGAATACAATATGTGAAAAAAAAAAAAGTGTCAGAAAATAGTTTACTTATTTGTATTTCAGTTACATTTGTATTTCAGAACAGTGACCTTCAGTATGCACATCACCTCCAGGACACCACCCGTGATACCAGCGTCATGGGTAGCATTGCAAATTGCAACTGCACAAACATGCCAGAAGGCATGTTTGTAATTACTTCCTTTCCACATGCTTGCATGAGATGCAGCAAGCTGGTAGAATCTAGAAGATTGCTTTTACGGAATTTGACCAATTCTGAATATCAGCTATATCAAAACCATTTAGGGTTAATTGCTATATTGTGAAGCTACTTTTGTTGTTTTCTCAGACCATAACACAACTGCTGAGAGCAGGCAGACACTAGCCCCACTTGCTATATTCAAACATAAATTTATCCGATAATTCAATTATGGGCTGCAAGGGTATACAGGGTGTATCATTTTAATTCTCACCGATTAATTTTAAGAAATCTGGAAAAGGTACATTGACGTGACTTGTGCAGGCGAGTTATATATGGCTAGGGGGACATAATATAGGGGATTATTCCTCACATTACGTTGGATAATTAATTGAAATTTGTTAAATAGCTTTTAATTAGAGAAAATAAACACATTAGAATTAGGAAGTTGCTGAGCATCATATGAAACCACCGAAGCAGTCAATTTGAGATATTTTAGATACTTGAGACACGTGAGAGGCGCTGGGGTGCACTAAAATGACCAAGCATGCAACAACCACAGGTCTAGTGGAGGGAAAATGAGGATGATTTGATTATCATCCGCTTTTTCGCACCACTATCCTTGCTTCACACAACTAGTTTAAATGATCAAACATTCATCTAAATCTGATGCAAGACAAAATTATGATTTGTTATATGGATGGCTACACATACAAAGCAAATATTTGACTCCTCTGCACAGACCTACTAATCATAAGCAGGTATGCCACGCATGAAACATTGTCGAAATGTATGAGAAGTTAATTTGTCCCCCAAAAAATGTTGCCTCTTCTGGATTGTTTAGACAGCACAGCATACCTCACAACAAGATTAACTTTGTTCATCCAGCAAACAAGTTGTCCATTGTGGACTATCAGCCTCATTGGGAGCGCTTCTTACCGAGCACCAGTGCACTGCCGAGAAGCAACACCCGTGAAATCAAGCTCCGCTGGTGATGCTTCTCTGAAGTGCACCGGTGCTCGGCAAGATGCATGCTCAACGGGGCCGCGAGAACAAAAAGTATGGATTGCACGAAAACGCCGTTCGAAATAGGAGGCTTATAAATACATTAAAAATATATGAAAAAAAACAAAATTTTGAAACTTGTTTGAATTAACCAGAAGTATGAAGTATCAGACTTTGAATTATCTCGAACCTACTGTAACTGGTTGTCACTCAAACTATGACAAAACTAGAACAAGCTAGTAGTGATGGACTGAATCTGCCAAACTTCAGATTCGGCAAAGTTTGGCACATGCAGAACTTTTGAAAGAAACGTTCGCAAAGATTCGGCAAACACCTGCGCAGGCGCAAGAATGCGACAGCACCTTGGATTGCAAATGGATGCTGTGCGGTCCCAATCGTAGTGTAGTGCTACCGGTGGTTATGTCTAAGAGCGTGTGCTTGACAGCCTTTGTTGGGTTTCTTCAATATTTTCTGCCTCAAGAACAGAAGATCGACCAGGAATTGACACAGTCTACTGCGCAAGTTACAAATGATGCGGTACGTTCTAGATAACGTGATTTTCATTTTATATTACCAGTGATGCACGATGTAGTTGCAACATTGACAAGTACCTCAGAGCACTCGTCCCCATTATAGCAATCCTGTGCTCGGCACGCAAGTAGTTTGTGCCAAAACAAAATATTCTTGCTTTTTAATCAGCATTATTTAGCGGTTTTCATGTCCTCATAAAACTAAACACAGAACTATCACGCTCAACGTTGCACATCCGACATTCCTAACTCCTAAACGTCCGCGTCTGTCCCAACATCAGAAACCGGAATTTTAGAAGTTAAAAACGAGATGTGACAAATGCGATACCCACACTTCCAAGCAAAGCTTAAACAACTCAAACCCCACCCAAAAAAAGAAAAAAAAATCATTTTACATTAACATTAGTTTCTCTTCTGGTGAAGGCTCAGCAGCCGTTGCATTCATTTTTGCGCACAAACGGTGACTCGCAGAGAAATAAGAACAGTGTTACAGGCTTTATCTCAGCAATGTATACACATTTGCAGGGTTGCGCTGATGAGGCCTCAAAACCGAAACTCGCGTATCACAACTGCGCCCACTACCCCGCTACCAACCAACCTCGTTGTCACACCACTTCTGCAAAAAGTCACTGTAAAATTGCTAGTAAACACACAAAAATGACACCGATACATTTATTTTGTAGAATATCACCTTATTTAGTAACGACTGTGTTAAAATGCATTTAAAGAAACGCCTAAAAACTCTTTTCACTCGAAAAACACATAATCAACTTTTAAGTCTGGCAAGAATGTATCTCTGCCGAATCTTTAGAAAAGTTCGGCCCATCACTACAAGCTAGCATCAAAACCATACCATTGTGAGGGGAGTAGGCTTTTCCGTTTGCAACATTACTGCAATCGCCATAAAAATAACAATAATGATAATAATAGTACAAAAAACTTAGATACAACAAGCACAAGAACAAACAGTGATTTTTATGTACAATCGGCAGCAAAAGTTTGCTGGGCACGGGAGTGCCAGCCGAAAAGAGTGGCTGCACTTCGTGACAGCGCGTTGCCGCTCTCAAGACTAATGCTTTGCACATGTGCTTTCTTTCATGTTCACAGTCATGTTTTTTTCGCTCGCTGCCATTCAATGCAATTGAGGTAGCAGGGACTGGCGCAAGGTGCAGCAAAATGCTATCTGTATCAAGCAAACTCCGTCACCCATCCATTATGGTGGCTGAGGCAGACGTTTGGCATGACAGCTGACAAAGCAGCACCTTGCGCCGGTCATCTCGTGAGCATCAGACGGGAGCAAGTACAGACCAACCTCGTTATTACAAACACTGATATACCGAATTATCGGATATAGCGAAGTAAATATAAATTTTGGTTGGTTATGCTTTATTTCAATGGAAGTTCGACCTTTAAAACGAAACCGAAACCACGGAATCCTACGCGGTATCGGTTACAGCGAAATTATTTTCGGCCGCGCACGGCTCGAAATATGTGCAATACCAAAACAAAAAGAAATAAAATCTATAAATTACCATGTAAAAAGGCAATGTACCTAAATTCAGTGCCGATTTTCAAGATACCGAACGTTGCCAACGCTCGAACGAGCACTTTGGGAGGTGACTGGCGCCATCTATGAAGCGGGTGCATAAACCCTAAAAGATGGCCCACCTATAAGCGTCATCAAACACTAAAATTTAGAGTGCCAAAGCGACAGCGACGGCAGTCAGTCAATCTGGGAGCAGAAAATGGCGACGTTGAAGCGCAAAGCTCTGTCTCTCGAGACGAAAGTTAAAATTTTAAGAGCAGTTGACAGCGGCCGCAAGAAGAAAGATGTTGCGGAGGACTTCAAGATCCCACCCAGCACATTGTCTACTCTCTTAAGTTCGAGGAAGAAGATTGAAGAGACCTACGCCAACAGCACTCTGAAAGGCGACAGAAAGCGTGACAGGCCTTCTCATTACCCCGATGTGGAAGAGGCTTTGTTCTCCTGGTTCAAGGACGTGAGAGCGCGAAACTTGCCGGTGTCTGGTGCTCTTCTGCAAACGAAAGCCGTCAGTTTAGCGTGCCTCTTGGGGCATCATGACTTCAGGGCAAGTAGCGGTTGGCTTCAGCGCTTTAAGAACCGGCACGAGAACCGGCATTCGAATTCCCCTACAGTCCGTTTTTATATCTAAGCATTATGCATGTTCGAGCACTTTTTGCACGGGCCCAATTGCCGTTGTGTTTGTACAAATTTTTCTGAGTACTTTTATAACGAATATTGGATATAACGAACGAATTTGCGCGCCCGATGCTACTTCGTTATAACGAGGTTGGACTGTAAAAAAGACATGACAGCGATCATGAAAGGAAGCACATTCTTGAAGCGCTACTCATGAGAGCGGCCGCACATGGTCAGAAGGTGCAACCAGTCATTTCAGCTGGTGCTCCTGCGCTGCACAATCCTTTGCTGCCGACTGCACTTTGTAGTGCCGGCTGTCCTTTGGAAAAAAGAGACAAGCAGCGAATGCAGAGGATAGAAAGCGAGAAAGAGCAGCCCCCACACATGCCAACACCCGAGCGTGGGCATGGCAGAGGTAAGGGCCACCATCCCACTCCCATCTACCTTGTTGTTTCCCGAAAGAACCATTGTCCAGTCGGGACATACCCCCAGCAGCGTGGATGTGTCCAGGTTCAGGCCACCGCTGAGCAACTGGTCCTGGAGCCAGTCCAGCTCGGTGTCAATTGTCTCCAAGTGCTCCGCAAAAGCCCTGCAATGCAGATGCCTCTGTTCAGCACTAGTGTCCATGCAAGTTTGCCATTGACTAAACCAGAGAAGCTCTGGTGCCTCGAGCAACAGCAAAAAGCTCACTTCGGTTTCACCGTGGCTTTGTCCTGCAGAGCCACTTGCATGCCCCCACTGGAAACCGGTTTAGCAGGCCCTGGAACCCCGAGTTCTGCAGATGGTGAAGCGCTTTCTTGGAGTCGGCTGTCCCAGTTTGACTCTATGAGGCCAGTTTTGGTGTTGGTGGTGCTTTCGTCCATGAGTGAGGGAATGCCTTCCATCATGACACAGTCGCCAAGCAGGTCCGAAGGTGCACTCTTCACATCCGGCACCGCAGGCTGCTTCGCCAGCTCCGACGGTGCAAAATCCTGCTTGTGCACCAGAGGAACAAGAAAGCATCCAAGAAAAGTCAACTCTATGTTGCAAGTGTCAAGTGGTGTCGTCCCTACACAGAATGGAATTAAAAGGCTTCTTGCCAATGCCAATATCATTTCGGCTCGCAACAAGCTGCAGCACAACCTAATGCCAGCCATGCACATCAAACTACAAAGGTGGGCAATAGTGCAAGGCTACAGGCACCTGTGCAGATCTCTTAAAGGTACCAAAATTGCACTTCTGCATCTTAAAGGGATACTGAAGCGAAACTTGAAATACACCTATTATGGTCAGAAATAGGTTCAATATGATCAATGATATTCATAAATCATAATGGCGCATTTGTATTTTGAACGGATGGCTATATTTTTCACCCTAATGGGCCCGATTGGGCGCGCGCTCAAAAATCGGCCATCGGAGAGCGCGATGCGTCTTGGGATATTGGGCGCATTCGTGACGTTACTTGTGCCAGACAGGAAAGGCTAAGGCGTGAATGTTGTGGTTACGAGCGTTGCCACTTGGTGGCGCGTCGACGATTTACGACCTGTGACAACATGGCCGTTTGAGATGTGCAAGGGCTGCACGCACGCTGCACCACGGCAAGTCGGCAACCACGGCAGCACTGACAAAACCAGCTCTGAGGCCGGATTCTCAAAGCGAACTCACGACGGAAAAAGTGCGTACGACAAATCTGAGAGAAAACCCGTACTCTCGAAACGAAATTGTCGTAACCTTTGCGCAGGTTACGACAGAATCCTACGACAGCTCCGAAGCTGTCTTACGCACTTTTTACGATCAAATCAACAAGGCCGACAGCGTCGCTCGGTTACTTGGTATCGGCCACTAACGGACATTTATTTTTCTACGTGCTCTTCTCGTGCGTCCCGACTTCAACCAGCAAGAAAAAAGGAAGGAGTATTTAAAACAGACCACGACGATCAAGAACGCAGGATCCACAAACACACGAGAAGAGCTACAACGGCCACGATTCTGCCGACCGAGCGAGCTCGGCAGAATATAGTAGGCCTAGCAGCAACATCGACTCGGCGCACCGTTGCTCCGGCGGTCCTTGGCCAAGACCGTCTGTCCATGACCGGCTGGCCTGCTGAATGGAATATGCCCGCGCGACCCTTGTGGACCCTTACCGGATGAGTAGTTTGATCCCTGAACTAAATTTTAGAGGTCAATATTTTCCCCTTGTCATCTCGATCTCCTTGTTTTCCGAGACAGCGGTGACGAACGCTGTCGTCGAAAAGGGACTTTCATTGATTCTATCTCCTTGTTTTGTGTGATATAGAGCTCAAATAAACGCCATACGGATTACCTTCGCAACTCGGTATGTACACTCTGTTATTAGTATGCCATTTTTATTCTGACTCGACGCTACGTCACTGTCGAGCTATACACCAACTCATGTTTACAAACAAACCGGAGCGCCCGGAGCGCCCCTAGCGGACGCCACCGGCGCCGCGCATGCGCGATGGGGGTGTGGGCAAAAAGCTCGCCGTCGCCCATAAACAAACCATTGAAATGTGATGTTGTCGGCGCCGGTGTGAGTCCCCGCGCTCTTTTTCGCGTTGAAACTGTTGATTCTACGTCCTCCTAACGATGTCTGACTACTTGAGCAGCGTCAGCGAAATTAACGAGGCTCGTTACACCGCAAAAATTCGCGTGAAATAATCTGGCATGCGGCGATTCATTCCGCGTGGACGCCGCAGAACGTACGGTAAAGCCTGATTCACATGATGAGATTTCGCTCGCAATTTTCAGTCGCAACGTCGCTCGGGCTGCAAAAGCGTGAACCGTAGCTGAGATGGTCGACGTCGATA
Source organism: Ixodes scapularis (assembly GCF_016920785.2). NCBI lineage: Eukaryota > Metazoa > Arthropoda > Arachnida > Ixodida > Ixodidae > Ixodes > Ixodes scapularis. Next base: position 51,579,289 of record NW_024609884.1, read on the forward strand.
CTGAAAATCTAAAGCAGAAGCGGACCATGCCAATCAGGCCTAGCAAGTCGGTGATGGTCACTGATAACAATGATCAACATATCCTTGTATCTGCTGTTTACATCGAGCCTGCTTACCAACCTTCAAATTTAAGTATTTTGAGGCGTGCACTTCCTTCTTATCGCAAGTACCGGGCCAAGATTTGGTCTACGGGCCGGCGTCGTCTAAGAGAGCAGACGACAAGCAGAAGCGTTTGAAAGAGCAGACGACAATTCGAACGATCAAGTGGCCGTTTGAACTTGAAGACTCACTGAACGTAGTCCGCAGGTGGTCCGCACAACTTGACGGTTTTCTGGCGTTCATGTTGGAACAAAACAAATAAATCTGATGACCACAAGTATCCGTGAATTCAACCCAAAATGCTTCCCGCCCAAGCAATCGTTGTCCGACGGCGTTTGCTTTTCCCTTTTCACGGCACATATCCATATTCTCGGACGAACCGAGCACGTGAAAACTGACCTTCAAACCTTTCTCGACACTTTTGGTACGGCCCCAGTCGCGGCGTTTTGACGGTAAGGTAAGTTTTTGTCTCGTTCCTTTCAAAACAACGCAGGAATACACGTCTGGCATGGGGACTTCTGCCCACAGCTCCAGACCGGAAGTGCGACCGACGCGCCACCACCGCGCCGTGACGTAACAGAGATGAGTTCGTGTATAGCAGTTCGTGGGAGCTACGCGATGTCGGTCTAACCTTTCTTTGCCGAGTGTCATGTCAGTATCGAGTTGCAATCGTAAAAGATCGGTCCAGAAACGCTTACCGAAACGCGGTCTAACAGAGCGAATCCAGCACTTCGATCAAACGCGCGTGTCCGCTCCGAGTGTGAACAGGTATTTGCGTGGCTCTTGCTGACACCCTCGTAGTTCAAACATATCCTTTTTAACGTCGGCTCGCAGCTCGCGACTCGCAGCAACTAATACCGGCCATGCCAGAAGCATGCTCGGGTCGTGTCGTGCAAAGAGCCGCAACGAGAACGAGCTCACTGTGGCAAACTACGCTTTGGCTTTCTCCGCCAAGGCTTTGCAAACGCGTTCAGGCCTAGGCGAATTCTGCCGGCACGCCGTATTGCCGCAGAACGGCGCTGCTATTTTGGCACAAGTGATGTCACGAGAACTTCCCCCCATCCACCAGATGAGAATTTGAAATTGTTTAATTATGTTTAAAATTAGTTCTCCTGTGTTTTACAGCGCAATATTTATATTTCCGAGGTGGTGCCTGTCCCTAGCCCATATTTATGCAACAAGATCGGCGCTAAAATTTCGTTTCACTACCCCTTTAAAGCAGAAGTTGGATTTTGAGACTAACTTTTTAAGTACCAGAGTTAGGCCAATGAAATTTACATCAGCTTTCTACTTTGTCAATAAGCTAAATTGTACAATGTCTACAGCTTTCCTGATCATTAGTTAGTTAGATTTTGCATGTTGATGGTTTGTGAAATACCCTCAGACCTAGGTCTGAGGGGAGCGTATTATTATAGAACTTGATGTATAATGCCCTAAGACATACCCCCAGGGCACGTTTGCTCAAAGCCAGTTAACTTTAACCACGGTTAAAAGTTAACCGCCCTTCCCTACTAGGTACCTACAAGTACCTAGTCAAGTTTGACAAGGGCTGGATGAGCAATGCTCCGTGTTTTATTATGGGGTGATAGCTGATGTCACCTACTGGTTGTAGCGAATGTAAGTGACTTCGGTGGAAAAGTTCCCGAAAAGGGGCGACCCAAAAATGCGCGCTAGCGGGTTTTCGTGACGCAACGGTGCTTACATTATAGCTTAAGAAATATCTTTTATTGCTCATGGTACAGATAATCGGTAAGGTAAAACTAAATTAACTCTTGTTTGGGAAATTTCTGTATATTTAGCTACTTGAAGTGAAGACAAGTCTCGTTGAAATTTTCTTCAAAGTTCGGAAGAGGACGACGAAGTTCAGTCCTAGAAACTATGAGGGAGAAGTGAGCAGTGAAAGGCGAGCGATACACCGGCAGCTTGGTCGGTCGGCATGTAAGAATTGTATATAACACCATCATAAATTGAAAAACCTGTATATCGGCTCCAGTGAAAATTGACAATAGTAAATTACTTAAGCATCGAGGAGAACGCTGGAAGTGTAATTCTATGAGCCGCGTGCGCTAGCCTTCCCCTTATAAAAGATTCAAAGTAAATAATCATAATAAGTCTTTGATGAAGCGCGCGAGACAAAATTTGTTTTCGGCTTTTTGCTTTAGAACTGTTACTACTGCAGACGTCAGGCATGTGCAGCACGTGTAACTACACTCGTAGCATGCACCTCGGTGCTTGGGAAATTTATCAAAAGGTCTATGGGAACGCTGTTTGCTTTTGTGTGCTATCAATACCCGGCCGATTGAGCCAAGGCAATCCACTTTCCAAAGACATTGCCATGCCGACAACTATCACATTAATTTAGGCTTAGGAATGGCCAGAATCGAAAGACTATCTAAAAAATTCGGCGAGGTCACTGCTCATGCTTTGCGATTTAAGTCAGCTAAGGTGAAGCGAAAGCCTCCTGCACCGTTCACTGCTGACTAACGCGCCCAATATTGCAGCTACGACATATCAGTTACAAAGCGAGCGGCGCTCACTCACCGGGGTACCGCCATGTTTCCCCACTGTCCTTACTCTGCCGGTCACGTGACCTAAAATTCCCCCTTGTAGGGAAATGCGGTCAACTTCTAAACGCGGTTAGAGTTAACCAGCTTCGCGCAAACGGGCCCAGGGGGTGAAACTAATGAATTACTTTTTAGTTGCATCAAAACCATTTTTGATACAAAACGGTTTTGTGCTACTTAGTGCTTAATTTTCAGAAAAGTTTTGTCACTTTTGCAAGAGCTACAGGTCAGATATTGATAACCTAATAGTTTCACCCCTGCATTTGTTATTTAGGGTACAGCAAGCAGAAGGGCGTTTTCAGATAAGATCGAACAACCATGTCTGGTGACCATTTTTAATTTTAATGAAAAAAAAAATATTTTGCTGGCTTCATGCCCAGAAAAATAAAACCAGTAATTGTTTTAGGAAAAAAAAAAAAAAAATTTTTTTGTCTGCAAAAACGAGAGCGTTTTGCGTATCGCACAATGGTTGACATTTCGGGCGGCTTCCCCCCAAAAAAACTGTTCTGGCTATGGGGTCTAGAAATATTTACTGACAAATTACGCATAGGAAGGATCGACAAAAAGTATTAATCATTGAGTATGAGGGTCGCTATTTTGAGGAAAAAAATCGCAAACATGGCACATTGCTAAATAACGCTCTGAATTCGATTTTTTTTTTTTCTCCGTATCAATAAAAGCTAAGATCTTCAAACTTTGCCAATTTGTTGCCCTGTATCTAGTTCATCTTTGCACGAAATATTGTTGTCCTGGATAGCGGGAGAAATTTACAAAAATGGCTCACACAAGGGCATTTAACTAAATGTGCATTATTTTGAAAATCATTTTTAAAAAAAGGCCATCTTTAATATTCTTTAAACTCTGAAATTAATGTTTATAATATATACTAACAGAGTCTGCAAAAACATAATGCAATATTGGTGTAGTTTCTTTTAAGTTATAAAGCGAGAAGTATGGCCAAATTGACGCCCCATAAATGGGGCGTGCACATACCTGTTATTCACAATTTCATTATTATTAAAAATGCTACGGGGTGGTCAAGAAAAGACAAATTGACAACACAGAGGTGGACGGTAGTTTTGGAGGGAAAATTCCTCAAACATTTCCGTACAACCGACCCAAATATGCCCATGGGCCGGAGCAATCAAGGTGCGCCTCCCTGTAGCAAGGTGGCGGCCTAGCCTTTATCATGTAGCACTGCCTTAAAAGTTGACGTAGATGCCGAGGAGACATATTTATATAAAGAAACACTTAAAAGTAATTTAAGTACAATAACAAAACAAAACAAAAGCTTGAGCAGATTTAGTTTTGGAGTAACCTCGGCCACTGAAAATCAGCAACATTTCCTCATCGTATGAACAAACTAGAATAGAAAATAGACAAATCATTATTAAACCTTTTTGTCAACTTCAAAAATAACTTGACACATCTCTCGAAAATAAAATAAAAAGTGATTTGAAAATATTTTTGAATGTGATCAATATTATTTTAATGTTCATTAATTTACACGGTTTGTTTTTGTTTTTTTTACGGCAACTCTGGTTCATTGCTTCGATTTTGAGATTATGACTGCTATTAGCACAGTCAGCGTCCCTGAATTACAAGGTGTAATTTTTTTTCTCGGTATTGCCTTGTAAGCTAAAATTTTAAAAATTTGGAAAAAAAAAACTAAAACTAAAGTTGGCTGTAATTTGCCAAAGAAGAGACAATTTTTTTTTATCATGTAGTGGATTTACTCGGATAGTGCCTTAAATTATGATTGTGTTCAAGGAGCTATTCATGGTAAAAATCGAAATAGGACAAACCAAACATGCAATTATTGACTATTAAGAAAATCTTAGTTTCTCCAAATAATCAGATTCGCCACCGTGAACACAATGTCTTATAAGAAATCTATGCTAATTTAAAGGCATATAAAGGAACATTCCTTTTGAATGCTTTCTCACGTTTCTTTGTAAAGTAAAGGCTCGTTCACACTCTTGCGACCGAGTACGACCGAGAGAGACCAGACCAGTTTTTAATCCTCTTGCGACTTCTTAGGACCGTTCGCGCTGCTGCGGAGCTGGTCCTAAGAAGTCGCAAGAGGATTAAAAACCGGTCTCGTCTCTCTCGGTCGTACTCGGTTGCAAGAGTGTGAACGGCGCTTAACAATGAATAACGGCATTACTTTAGCGAAGTAACTGGAACAAGTTACCCTTTCAATTTTGTAATTGTAACTGTAACAGGGTTACTCTTTTTTCCTGAGTAACTGTGACACTTACATTTGAGCAGTAACGTGCCCATGACTGCGGCTGGGCCAGTCCTTCTGACACCACATTGCGCGCGACTGCGCACCGAGTTGCTCGCTAAAACGAGCCTTGGAGTCCTCACAAGCAAATAAACAAAAGGCTATACCGAAGCTACACAGGCTACAGATAAAAGCAACGGCTAAACATGCCAATCACCAGCCAAAGTAGCGACGTTAGCGGCTCAAAGAAGCGCAATTTACACTGATTGACCGTGCAACAAGTACGCCCGTCCGGATGAGGGAAAAAAAAGAGAATGACTGCGACGTCACGGTCCAACATTGCTTTAGCGATCGGTAACCAGCTGGTGGCCCGCTAAGGAGCAGTGGCTTGCAGCGGGTCGAATTTTTATTATCGGCATTCGTTGGGAATGCGGCGCCCCCTTGACGTAATATTTTGGCTGGGGTCGTATTTTGTGTCACTAAAGCAATACCAGTAACCTATTTCCTTTTGAGTTTTGGCCAGGGTTGCCCTTTAAGCATTGCAGATTTGTTTAAAGAAAAAAAAGTGAAAGCTATACTTATGCGATCTGTGCAGGCGAGTTATACAGTAAGGGGGACATAGTATAGGAAGCCAATTGTGACGATCAGTCGGCTAATTAAGTAAAATTTGTTAATTAACTTTTTATTTTGTAAAAATACATATGGTTCCAATTACAAACTTGCTGGGTGTCATCAAAAACCATGAAATCAAACTTTTTTAGAAAGAAATAACACACGGGAAGCATTTTATGGCGTTGGGCAAAAACATTTTATTTGACGAGTTTTTTCATTACGCCATAAAATGCTACCCTTGTCTTATGTCTTCCTAAAAGACCCAATTTTGTGGTTTTCTATGAGGCTCATCAGGTTTCTAATTGAAATCATATGTCTATTTTCACTAATTAGAAAGCTGATTAACAAATTATACTTAATTAGCCGAGTGATTGTTACACTTATCCCTTATATACTATCTATGTCCCCCAGCCATAAACTCACCTGCACAAACCGCATAGCAGCTTTCACAGCTTTGTTTTAACAAACCCGCAACGCTTAAAAAAAAAACACCCTGTATGTTTTTTTAATTGAACCTGAAACGAAAAATGAGGAATGGATTTTAGCTTTCTGTGACATTATGTAGCTGAAAGGTAAATAAAAAGAAACTTTGGCTGTTAGAAAATGAGTATCAACAGTCCCTGTTGGGCATTTGCAGTTGTGAAATTCTGGTATGTGATTGCTATGGCTTCCATTTATACCGAATGTGCATTATTTGACCACACCAGGGGTTTTTCTTTATAATTACTTCTTTCCTTGAAATCACGTTTCGGTGCGAAGTGTGAACACAGGCAAGTTTCTATTCTAATTGATAGAGCTGCACAGAAAACACCATTCCTGATGGCCGTAGTTCAACTGCTTTGAAATGTATTTTTAGTACAACTTCTTGCGATCGTGTATTTTCAGCATTTGGACAAAAAAGCTCCGTCTAACGACGGTCAGTGCCGAGAACAAGGCGCACAAAAGTCCTTCCCAAGCAAGCAACAGCTCTACAGCAGCGCGAGCAGACAACACGCAAGATAGAAAGAGAGACGTGAGAAGGAAAGCATGCAAGGAGGCTCACTCATTGCCCGGGCAACCGAACCCGCGACCAGATGGAGCGCGCACTCGGATCACGTGCTCGATGAAGCCAATGAGCGCGACCACAACGCGTTCCGGATTTTGACATTTTGTGGGCCTTCCGATGGTGCTACAGAAACGTCATCGCCATTCAAGAGGAAAGAAAATGGCCTTTCGAAAGTGCTTGAGATCACCGTGCTCGGCCGCTCTGCTTGCAATCGAAAATTCTTGAAGTTTTGCGATTTTTGTTGCATTTTCAGCGGTTTTTGGGGCACAATTATTTAAAGCCGAAAGCCTTACTTGACCCATTTTGTGAAAAGGCGTTGGCGTTGAGCCCGAAAAATGGTCATAAAAATAAGTCACTAAGCACGCACCACTCAAGGTCAATACGGACGCACCTCAGAAAAAAAACACAAAGAAAAGCACAAAAATGCAGGTGCTGCATCACGGAAGGCGGCGGGTGCGCTCAAGGTCAAAGCGGACGCGCCTCAGAAATAAAACACAAAGAAAAGCACAGCATTGCAGATGCTTCGTCACGGAAGCCATCAGGAAGCCGGCGGGGTTCGCCACGCCTGCGCAGCGGGGGAGCATGATGTCACCTCTGGAGCACCGTGTGAAAAAGAAAGACGTGGTTCTCTGCTTGTAGGAATGCGCTGCGTGTCTACATGTAAGCAGTCTTAAGTGTCTCTGCCAAATTTTTAGTAATTCGCTGCTAATTTTGCATCAACTAGGAACCCAGTAAAGTAAAGAAATTTTAATGGCTAGTTCATTATAACTAGGGATTCAACGAACCTTCTGAAGTTTGAGTCTGAAAGGTTGTGAAATGTTCCAACCTCGCTAAGGTTCGAAGTTAAAAAGTTTGCAACTCTAGAACCCTGCTGAGGTTTGAATTAGAATAATTTGAAAATGGTAAGGTTTCTGAAAGTTTGAATTCGAAGATATCAATTTCTTTTTTTTTTTAGATAGTTTGAAAATTTAAAACATTTAGAATTTATTTAAGTTTCAAGTTCGAAAAATCAAATATTTCAAATTTTTTCGAGGTACAAGTTAGAAAAGGTCGGAAATTTCGATTTTAAGTTCCAAGTCTGAATTTCATAGATGGAAATCAAATTCCGCAATTTCAAACTAAGTTCTCATGAATTCATCTAAAAAAAATCACTAAATGTGCTACTAATTCAACTGAAAACGTTGCCGATTTTTCTGACGCCGTGATTATACTACTCAGTGCTGTGGTACTGACGGTACTACCTGTATTACTAAGTATTTGTCGTAACTTATGAATTAAGCGTTGAACTGGTTGAACGGTTCATAGAAAAGCCCTGAGGCGGTCAGATGAACATACTTCCTACTTATTTGCAAACTAGTAGCAATCTGATCAAACGTCGCCTAAATGCAATGCTGGCTTAATCTTAAGATAACTAAATATGCAAGACACTCCCAGCAAAGAACCTCTGTTGAATTTCAAGCCTGCAGATCAGGTATCTGTTGACCCACAGGTTACCTCGGGTCAACCTACGGAGTTGTGCGCGGGAGAGGCTTGCAGTGATGTGATTGGCCTAAGCCGTTTTGGAGCACTTTTCAGAGCAGCCAAAACATTCTTTTGGAGCAGCAAAAGTGGCCTTTGGAGCAGCCCAAACAGTGTTTTGGAGTAGTAAAGGTGGCTTTTGGAGCAGCCAAAATAGTGTTTTGAAGCAGCAAAAAGCGGCTTTTGGAGCAGATATTCAGAGAAAAACAAAAATATTTGTTTTAAGTGCTGGACAAATGAAGGGCACATTGCTTGCCGCAATAAAAATAATGGTTAAGTTAGACCACCTGGGAGTCTTTCAACATGTTAACTGAAATGCCAATGACATGACAAATCTTGCAATGCTTCAGTTAAGGGGGAACACTGGTCTTGGAGCTTTTTTTCTTATTTTATGACGAAACTCAATGAAACTGCACAAGCTTGTTCAGCTTTTTGTGCTGATTTCATATATCTGGTAATTTCTTGATTCAGTAGAATTGTCCTGAAGATAATTAAAACTTACCTGCCTTATTTTGGAGGAATGATAGGGAAAAAACTGCTCAACAAAATATCCTTTTTAACACATGGCCAGATACTACGAAGTGTAAAGAATACAATGTTGGAAGTCCTTTTAAGATAAACCCATTATTAGTGATTTTACATCATATTGAAGTTCAGTGCTCAATGCATGGCTAACAAGTAATAAAACAAAAGATCAAATAAAAAATTGTCTAGACTTATATTAAAAAATCTGCTCTCATCATTGTATGCTTCACACAGTTAGCAGCACATTTCAAGAAAGGTTATATCTCTGACTGCTGTAGATGCTGAGATATCCCTCCTGCAAATTTTCAACGAGTCCAAAAATTGTGTTATGTGAACACAATGTTTTAGAGTCAACTTTACTGCACATTCAGCCCGCGTAGACATTATAAATTGATTTATAGCTTGAATATTTATCCACGAAATTAGAAGCGTGGTAGATTCAGAAGAACAACAGCCATCGCCATTTTCAAAAGAATGCAGTTTTAGGAAGTTTTTGGCTCTAAAGACGCATGTCCCCCCTTAAATGATAGATACCTACGTACCCGCTATAGATAAATAAGAGCCAAACTGCACATATTAAATTTATTTGAAAATAACCAGATTAGTAGTAAATATCAAAGCATAAAGTTGACTAGTTATACAATATAATAATTGGAAGCAGTCTCCGACTGTTGAAGCATGTAACTACTGCAGTGAAATGCGAAACTGTACACAAGAAAAAGGCGCAGTACGACTAGCGGGTGCTTTTCCTTTTTGAAACTTTCTGCGCGGCTGCTGCAAGCCTCGCTTTGCCTTCGGCAGGTAATGAATGTCCACTTTCAATGTCTCCAAAAGAGACATTGAGACATCCTATAACTGTACAGTGCTGTAGGCGTCGCATAGCAATTCCGAAAAACCGATTGCCACCGTTTTACTGATTCCCGATGTGCCAGATTTCTTGTCAAAAGCAAACAAACGTAAAGCAAACACAGAGAAAAAAATAACCTGAACGCATAGACACAAGACGTCGCGAGTCAGGGTCAAAAAGTTCATGGAACGGTCTGTGCAACGACTGAACTCGAGACAAGCAAAAAAGGGAAAAAAGGCAAAAAAGGCAATGTCCGCACGCTGAACCCGCGCAGCGGGTTCAGCGTGCGGACATTGTCTTTTTTGCTTTAGCTCACTTCTCTTCACCAACTTTCTTTCGCGGTAGATTTTCCACGTACCGGGGTCCCTCTCCAAAGAAAGCCCACCGCAAGAGAAACCAAGATAATCAATACTTCGACATAACAGTCTTTGAGTTAAAAAGGGATTTTGTAGTAGCGCATGATTTAAACAAGAACAGGAATGTTGATGACCTTGCGGCGGTCCTTACGTTTCAGTTTAGAAAGCGCCATATCTGCAGCGACGTGGGGATGGCAACACCCAATGTCATGCAACCACAGTGACTGGAAGGCAGGGACCAAATATAGTTTTCCCACAGCTGTTGCTTTTAGGAGCGAGTGCTTCAGCTCACAAAGTAATTCTTGCCTCGCAAAAACATGGTTTCGTTTCAGAGCACGACGGCATGGCTGGTATCCGGCACGCTAGCATCGGAGCGTCCGCACACGCTTGCATCTATCGCAACAAAAATTTTAAAAAGACGCGAAACGAGACTTGTGAGAAACAAGAGTGACGAGAGCGCGAAACGAGAGACGGCGGGAAAAACCATACAAGGGGACTGGATGGACGACTTTGTGTAGGGAGGCCGCTTGCACCACCTAGCTCACGCATGCTCAATTTGGTTCTCAGTTTCGTTTCGGTTTTGAAAGGCAACCGAAATTGGTCCTTTGGCGCAGGCTTGGCACAGATTACTCATATTTGGGCAAAATGTAGCAGGATGTATCAGGGTTAGTCCCTTGGCGCAGTTTGGCGCAATGGGCGCAGCAATCACATCACTGGGCTTGTGCGGAAGTCGAAAGAAAAAGGTGTGAGGTACAAGGCCGAGGCCGCCCCAAAGCGAACATTCAGCGCTTGGTTCGAACTTTGTCAAACTTTGTTCAGAAGTTCGAAGTTTGTTGAACATTTGAACTCAAAAGGTTCGAAAATCGTCGAACTTCTTAGCGTGAAAGGTTAAAAAATGTTGATATTCCATGCGTGAAAATCGGAGGTTCGAAAACAATAAAATTTCTCAGCGCCAAAAATTAGGAAGTTTGAAAATCGTCGAATTTTTTATGTAATATTCTGACATTTCGAAACTTTGCAAACCTTTCAAACCCCTTGGTTCAATCTTCGAACCTCAGGTTCACAAAAAGTTGACGGCATCTCTAATTATAACATAAAGAACAGAAAAAAATCTTTCACAAACACACATTTTTGGGGGTTTTCCGATTTTGAAACTTGCTACTGACTTGCCCCTTTCAAATCAGAATGTTGTTCTAACACCAAAACTCCCCAAAAGTTTATTTCATAGAACTTGCATTTTTGGCAGATATAGATTGCAAGCACCTCTCCACAAAGTGTCAATTAGAAATTTGATTGTAATGCATAAACATGTTGTACAGATGCACTGTCCAAGTGAAATTAAGTGGACCGAAACTTCAAGTGCTTTTTTTCTATAATTTGAGATTTTTGCCAGGCAAGAGGCCTTTAGAATGTTATCTATGTCACTTCCATAAACTTGGTATCCTTGAATTTGTCGTTAATAGACTTTTCTGACAATGCTATTTGTTTTGCTCTATTATTTGCTAGACTAATTCACATTAAACTTTAGAGAAGGGAATATGACATCTGAAAGTTTATAAACCATAATTAATTTGTGCATTTCAAGACGCCTTCAGAAGAACTGAATTAGTATAAGCTAAAGAGGTCTCATGCAATGCAACCATTTCTCCTTGATTATAAAAGAATGTCCCTCGACAAGAACAGAAGTGTACCTACCATTACCGATTCAGCAACATTTTGAGGCACCTTCCTAGAGGTCATTCCTTGGCTCTCCGAGACAGAAAGCACAGGCTTTGGACTGGGAGCCACTTCTTCAGCGACCACTTCTTCAATGTGATCCGCAAGATTGGAGGCACTGCGACAAAAAAGAGCATGCATAAGAATTACATGGCTACCTCCGAGATGTTGCACTGCAAAAGCTTCTACAGAGGCAAAAGTAAAGGATTGTGATTAACAAAACTGACACTCCCCTCAAACAAAAAAGAAGACATTTTCAGAAAGTTGACATCAAAGAACATCAGGAATACAGTGATGTCTCGTTAACATGGACACCTCCGTTCCCGTAAAAAAATCGCCCATAATGTGAGTTGTCCATAATACTCAGACAAAAATGCATGTATTTTCTCGGTTTGTCCCCGAAAGCGGTGACCATATAGCGGAGTATCCATATTAATGGCGTGCCACCTTCCCTTAATTTCCTTTCCTCCTCACCCCTTCAGGTCAGCGTGGCAACAGTCGCGGTTGTTGACGGTTTCACACTGCACCGCCTCACAAATGGTTCTCATTCAGGTGGGGAGAAGAGTAGAAGAGACATGACTGTAGTAGTATAAATCCATTTCTTTTTGGCAACTTTTTTAAAAATTTCATCTACATACACTCAGACAAGAAACCCCCATATAAGAGGAAGACGAACAAGAGTGAGCAACTCTCCAGCAATAACAGGGTGTGCCTCTCGGCTGCCCAGTCTTCAGTATGAGCAAGTTGTCCTCGAAAGTGCTTCGGTACCGATGATGTCGGTACCGAAGCACTTTAAAGGGCCATGGGTTGTGCTGATGTACGACTACACTTCCCCAAGCTACAAGCATGAATGACTTCCAACCAGCTGGCCGCAACAAGCTCCCATAAAGTTCAAAAAGGCCCACGGGAAGTTGCTCAAAGGCACCTGTCAGCGTCGTCGAGTGGGTCCAACAGGCAGAGGGGTTCCATGGCCTCTGCAGGGTTCAGGGGGCTGGCCACGATGGGGGCACAGTCCAACTCTGCCAGAGCAGACGTCGATGCCGAGGGAGTGGCAGCACTTTCCGAGCCACCCGAAGAGGAGGTCGAGGACGTATGGGTCCGTGTCCATGTTTCTCCCGCGTCCACAGTGCTGCTCGTCTCCCTGCCATCTTCCATCAGGTCAGTGACGTCTCTGATCACGGGACCTTCTGAGATTTGGCTGGCAGGCTGAGAAGAGAGCAGATCGCAAACGTGGAACAGTTGTACCATTCCTTCATTGTGCCCACCCCGGCCACTCATAATGCAGTTCTCCAATGACTTTCCTGCCGCTATAGGTAGTAAAACACAGTACGCACTAAAGTAGAAGTCCTCTACAAGTGAGTGCTTGTCAAAACAAACAAAAATTAAAAAAAAAAAAAAAAACTTACAAATTTCGGGAGAATAAACAAACACGCACCGAGCTAACTTGGTAATCGGGAGTGCTGATCTGTCCATCAGCAGCAGCAACGAATGATGACTTCTTGAGCCGCGGCGCCTTGGCGCTGGAACTGTCATGCAGCATGAGGGGGAGCTTGCGCTTGACCGTGATGTTACGGTTTGCTTGCACCAAAGTCACCAAGAACTGGATCAGCTGCAGGTCAGGAGAAAAAGTTAATTTTTCGAACCCCGCCTTTCTCGCTTACGACAACACCACGGCACATTTAGATCACAGAAACTGCAGACAGAGAAAGCCTCAGAACATTAAAGAATCGGGACTGCATAATTTACAGCAAGTTCCATAAATGTGCAGGTTTACAGTTGTCAGTCACTCCTGACCAAGAGACCAAGCCGGCACCAAAATGTTGGGATTCATGTTTATGATTAAACTTCCAGTTACACTCCATTTCACAAAATGCTGCAGTGTTGACAAAGGCACGGGTGCGAGCATGCGGCTTTGGAAAGATTTGGAAAGTGCCTTCTGCGGACGAGCTCTCATGCAAACAGAGCTATTCTGCTCAGTTAAGTTCACAGGCCTGTGTCTGCACTGTATGCACTCGTGAGATTGAGTAGAGTTTGCTCATTCGCAATTCTGACGAAGGCACGGGAGGGGGCACCTTCTCGACTATCTGCTGCTGCTTGTGGTGCTTCTGGCGAAGCACGGCCACCTCCCGCCAGAGGGCCTCATTCTCCTTCTTCATGTCCGTGAGCAGCTGATCCACATGCTCCTGGCGCCCCTGCATGCTGCCCACGTCCGACAGCAGCTCCTTGAGCACATCGCCATGCACACGGCTGTCCTCAGGGCCCCCGTTGCGTCCCGCAGGCACCTACCGAGGATGCACACTTGGACAGTGAGGACATGTTCGGGGATCAATAGAGAGAATGGTGTAACTACCCTTTTCGTTTCTTCTTTAATGCGTAATCAACGAGCCTAGTCAGCCCTTTCGGTTGACACACAAAACTACCGGTGGACCAAATCAGATTGAGTCTTGGTTCGGCAAGATTCAGCACTTGCCCAACCTTCCAGAGAAGGTAAAGATACGGCGCAAGTTTGGCCAAGATACATCGGCGAGTGCCACAGTTCAGGCTTGCAACTCTGTGTGGGGCTGTGGCATCTCTAGATGAAAAATATTGCAAAATAAACAATATTTAAAAAATAAAGCCTGCACAAAAAACGTCCACCGTAACTGCGGACAGAGGAACACATCCGCAACAAATAGTTATTTAGAATCATACTGCTCTGTTATGTCACTAAAGGGTGGAACACACACATAAGAAAATACAGCGAAAGTCTCAAGAAATTCGAGATGCGAAACCAACAAAACTTGTTTTTGTAATTTCAATGTGCCTATAACTTAAAATAAAGTGAATTTCGAAAAAAGAAAAGTTTCACTAAGTTACTATGTTCAGTGCGCTCAGGCTCGGTGCAAATTGAAGACCAGTAAAAAAAGTTGTTGCAGAGCCCCTTTAAGACTGCTTACGTGTAGGAATGCGAAAGCATTCGTATATGTGCCGTATTTCTCTATCCTCTGCAGAGGCCGGCCGGCAGGGCTCTGAGCGGCGTCGCGTCTGCTGCTGCGGCGGGCCGCGAGAGCAGCGCCAAAAGTGTGGGGTGGCGTTCCTTGGAACAATCCAGCCCGCGGGCCACGTCGCAGACATTTTAACAGCCGTCCCGCGGAGGGAAGTTTTCAGCCATTTTTTAGCGGTTACAGTGTGGAGAAAATTTCTCTACCATTTGTCGCAGTTACGGACAACTCCGGCTCTGCTCCATGGGACAGTTAATGCTTTCGCATTAAAACTCGAAACATAAAACATGCAACCATACAATAAAATAAAAAAAAAATTAAAAAAAAGTACCAGTATTTACTAGCAGAAATCAAAAATATGCTTTCAACAAAACTTATTCGCAATTGAGGCACAGTAAATATCCTAATTTTATTTCAGTTGTCGTCATGTTGCGATCCTGATTGAGCGATGGCACTTAAAACTTCTCCCAACAGCTTCGAGTTGCTCGTTATTTTTTCTATCAGGGCCAATCCTAGCAAATCATGTTGCATCACAAGCATCTAGGAACAAATTGTCAGCAGCTCCAGATTTGCAAGGAAAATTGCCCATCTGAAGCGCATCTAAAATACCCTTGCTTCTACACTTCCGTGCTCCCCTCAACATCATACATACAAATAGCAAGTCTGTCAAAATTGGACCAAAGCAGACAAAGAGAAAATGCACTTGCAATGCATAGAGCAAATGGTTACAGATCATTTCCCCTTGCACAGTCGCATTAATTTGAAGAGCCAGTTTTATAAATTTACAATACACCTATTATTCTTTATTTTATGTCGAAGAAAGTGGCAACATGCATTTAAGCTGCATAAATGTTTCTTTCAAAGCTGTACATATATACCCAGGCCTTCCACTGTGCACTTGAGATATAAAATGGGTATGGGACCAATCCGCAGACTGCTTGCGTACATTCAAAGTACACAGCTCACAAGAAAAGTAAGCGAACTATAGAACGATGGGCTTAAGGGAATAGCTCACCTTGCGCTTGATGAACTCAAGCATGCACTCCTGGCCACGGATGAAAAAGTTGTGGAAGAATTCAATGCTTTCTCGATCAGACTTGAGAGCACCTTGGTCAATGTTAGCTACCTTACGGAAGCCATCTGCAAGGGTAACAAGTCTCACATGTCACAAAGTACTTAAAGTCAAAGTTGCGGGTTTTACGTGCCAAACCAACAACGGACATCTGGCAAGCCCCAGCGGAGGACTAAGGATTAATTTCGACCATCTAGTGATCTTTTGACGTGAAACCAAAAACTCGGTTACCACAGCGCCTTCTCCGCAATAACCCTCCGTCAGATTGCAGGCACCTCAGCCGGGATTCTAACCCGCTACCTGGGGATCCGGAGGCCGGCACTTTGCCGCGGAGCCACCGAGGCGGCTGTCACAAAGTACCTGGCTCACGAGTAATTTGTGACATAATGCTTCACAATGGAAGCTTTTATTAAGCACACTACACCAAGTCAAGCTCCACTTAGGACTGCATGTGGCTGCATACTTGACTACCATAATATCCTAAAAGATAGCCCACCCTGATTTTTTGGCATGGTTTTCTATTATCCTAATGGCTTTAGTTGAACTCAGTTTTGCACACTGAAAGTTAACCCACCCCGTATTTTCGCTTAATATGCTCCCAGTTTTAGGTGGGCTACCCTCGGGATATTACGGTATGTCAGTGAAGAGATTAACGTTGCTATTTTATGACACCTTTAGGTTACAAGCAAAAGTAGGACTACTAAGTTTATTTAGGCAGGTGAGCAAGCATACATTGACTTTTCTGTTTTGGTGTCAAATATTTTAACCTCTTATAAGTAGCCTATTTTCTTCACATATTACCCTATAGTTATTGGAACTTTGTGAAAATAAGCTCATCTCACATTCAGAGTGCTGGCAGGAATGGCCAACTTACACATGTTAAGTTGCCTGATGAAGCTAGCCATGTTGCTGTGCTTGAAGTAGAGTGGAAGCAACTCCTTCGCAAACTGTGTCTGGTTGTGGATAATAAAACTCTGGCCATTCTGTAAAAAGACAAACAAGAATAACACATTTTTGCTGCAAACAGCAGTGACTTTCATAGATTTCTCAAAGCTCATTGTGAGCATTATTGTTCTGTGCTAAATAAAACATTACCAAAACAAGTTTGAAATTTGGACTGTGCCTAAAACTGTCGAGTGTCTGGTAGAGGCCAAAAAATAATGACACAAGAGAGCAGCAGCTGGAGAGCTGGAGCAACTGTAACCATGATAGACTATCAAAACAGACCCAGTCTTTTGGCATGAGTATGCTTCAGCATGCACACAGGGTAAAGAATTAACCTTCCAATTTGACTACCTCTTTGCTAAGAGGAAAGAATTCTCGCAAGCAGCTTTTTAGCATGAGAGTGCTTCACCATGTGTACAGGGTTAGTTTTTACACTTTCCTATTTTACTATACAAGAAGCAAGTGATACTCGCAAGCGGATCTTGCTTTTCACTTCAGAAATAATGCCTGAGCAAATGGTACAACATGTATAGGTTTTGTTTCTTTCAATTTTACAAGCAAAACATGATATGTGTAGAACTAGAGGACTTCTTTACATTGACAAAAGGATGCTGTAATTTGAACAAGCTCCCAGAATGACATATTCTGTAACTCAAAGCACTTGGCAATACAATGCCATGGATACGTAAGAGTTTTCTGC
The DNA here is from genome assembly GCF_016920785.2 of Ixodes scapularis. Lineage (NCBI taxonomy): Eukaryota > Metazoa > Arthropoda > Arachnida > Ixodida > Ixodidae > Ixodes > Ixodes scapularis. The sequence continues at coordinate 51,596,496 of NW_024609884.1, forward strand.
CCTCCCTTAACACAATTTTGCCTGCCTATATAGTCATCTCTTCTCATATCATCCAGCCTTTTAAAGTTACGACGTCTACCACTTGCAATGGCCCGATTTGGGTGCTAATCCCTTCCGATTTCATAGCAAGGCACTTGAAGGTGTTTTATTCTTAAACAACAGGTGTCATCACACTGTAGAGTGCGGACACCTATACTTGTTTTCACCTCAAGAAAAAAGCAAGTTTTGCACATTGTTCATACGCAGCACGAAGTGGTTCTTACGAGATTTGCTTGTTGGGAGAAAACAACAATGCTTTTGGAGTTTGGAACGTGTCTTGATAAGATAACATATATCTAATCTAAACTTCACCTACATACATCTTAATAATCCATATAGAGGAGGAAATTAGAAATGCCCCGCGAGGAGACAGACTTTTTTTGCTATGGTTCTTGAGGTAAGGACGGGTATAGTCTAACAAATCTTTCTTAGCTTTCTGTGCAGTCTCTATTTCTGGATCTGAAACCTGAGGTTCGGTTTCTACAGCAGCTGCCCCAGCATCCGCTGTGCTCCTTCCTCAGGCGTCATATGCTCTATGCTCGAAGACGGTCCCCCCGTGGTTCGGGTACAGATGACACAAACGTATTGCCAAATCGTTATAGAGCTTTCCTCAGTGAGTTCTGCAAATTAGATTCTTGTTAAACCCTAAATTCAGTCAAATCAGTTCATCATTATTTGTGAACGAATTCTGACATGGCCCATTTTTTTTATTTTTTTAAAAAGATAGATCAGTTTATTAACATAACATTTTGTCACAAGTTTCTAAAATCAATTGGGATGTGCATTAAAATGTGTGCTTGACTAATGAAATCCCATTAACTCTTTTTCTTTTTTTTTTTTTTACAGAAACGTGATACACTTCGCTGGGCTTCTTTGTAATAACAGGGGCCTTCTCGTAAATAAAAACAAGGTTCAAGGTTTCTCTCCTAGAAATTAAAGGGGGGGGCGGGGGGGGGGGGGGGGGGGGGGGGGGGTGCAACGATTTTCGGACTTCGGTCAAAAATTTGTGGAAGTTGCCCTCTGACACTTCTGAAGAACAGAAAACCGATTTCGCCTGCGTGTCCTAGTTGTTGTGTAAAAAAAAACGATAAATATTGGCATTTCGAGCACCCCTCAACTCACTCCCAGTCCTCAGGGTCACACCTGGTCGCCCTCCTAGTGCATAATTCGGGGTGCCGTGTAGGTTCCCGTGTGCTATCTCGGAGGAAGCTTCCCCCCCTCTCTCTCTGCTGACATTAGCGGGTGTTATGCTGCAGCTTAGAGCCGAGCAAGATCACGTAAGCTTCTCACCGTGGTTCCTTCAACTGCCACTTGCGGCTGTAGGTGGGGGAAAAAGCCAGACTTTTGCTTTGCAATTATGCAGCGGAATCGCAACATTTTTTAATGAAAGAGATGTTTTCTCTATCCTCCTGGGCACGATATAAAACGTAAAAATGACGAGGTGCAAATTCTCTTAATCTTGAAATCGTTGCACCCCCCCTTTAATTGCTCAGGTGACTCCAAATGTGTTCTTATGAAACTAAAAAATTGTGATCACTTCTTAGCAATGCAAGTATGCGTCATCGAAGTGAGCTCCTGGAAGTTGCAACTTGCCGAGAAACTCTGTGTTAATCGGATGAATGAACAACTTGGACTGATCTGCTAATGCAGCAAAGAGCCAATACATTTGGCTGTACGTACACGGATTTGTCGTGGCAACACAAACACAAGCTGTCGCAAAGCGAAACTCTGGGCCGAAAGCCCCAAATCGTAGCCCCTCAGCTTGGAGGTACTACAAAAAGGAACTCTGACTTACAAAGCTCTCGAAAACGACAGGCATCGTAAATCACGGAGGTTGAATGGAAGGACTGCTGTGTTTGCGGGGGCGTTATGGGAGCCCGAATAACAGAACTCCGCCGAAAGCCGACGATATATAAAAAGCAAATAAACAAATTGTAAAATAACTGTTGCACGTGCCCAGCCAAGAAGTAGTGTAGCATGACAGCAAAGAAAACGGCCGATACATTTATGTAATCGCGCACAACAGTGCTCGCCTCTATGGCCCCACATTAGCAGAGGCGTAGTGGCATCGCCACAATCGCTTAGACCTTTAGGACCACCCAGTGTTCCGTTTTCTTAATGAGAAATTCTGTAATGTTTGCTACTACATTCCTCCAAAGCAACTGCGTCGTTAACAAAGCCGGTTAGCACCGCCACTTGCAAGTTGGTGCAATCACCGGGTTAGCTATCTAGACGGATGTCTTCTTGAAATGAAACTGTGCTGACACTCGCCTCGACAGCGTTGATCATCCACGAGAGGTTAGCTACGAGGTTAATTTTCAACGAGCATGTCGCGCGTAAGCTAACAACAATGCCAGAGAAGTCCGCAAGTGCTAGCCCTAAACACACCGAGAAGCTTCAACAGACCTCGTTCCAGCTGATCAAATCGTTGCAGTTCTCGTCTTCGACAAGTTTCCAAAGCTTCACCAGGAAGGCGGGGACGTTATTGACACCAACTTCTGTTGTATGCATTGCGGCAATCTTACGAACTTTGGAGTGAAACGAATATTGGTGCGAGGATTACGACCATCATCCCCGCGAACGAAGGAGATAAAAAATCATATTTCCAAACATGGTTGCTAGCATTCATTTACATTTTTTCCTCCTCGTCCATCGTCCATCGAATCGCTGCATGAATCATCCAAGGTTGCGAAAGGACCTTCAATTAGTGTGATATTGAGAGTATAACTAGCCAAAAATGCATTTAGTTTGTGCCAAAAAATATTTTAATTTTGTCAGAACTAGATAGTTCTACAAACTAACCATGTTCTTTAAGTTTTTGTAAATTCGCAAAATTTAAGCAGAGTGGTTTTACCTTTTGTATTTGGTATATAATGTTGTCTAATACTGCGTAATAATTTTGATAATCAGATGAAAGCTTAGAATGCGCCAGAAGCTTCGACTGCAACCTTTCTGCAACACGCGCTCGCGCCTTGCGTCGCTCTCTGGCTGAACCCCGAAGTGACACCGAGAACAGAAAGCTTGAGCTAGAGTCAGAGCTTTTGGTGCATTCTCAACTCGTATGAGACTGTAGTTGTAACTTGTAGCCTTCATTATTTTTAATCTTTATTCCTCCGTACTTCGGATTTGTGGAAGGTGCGAAAGAGCCAGTGAGACCAGTGAGAGAAGCAGACATAGGAAGCAGACGATAAACAAATGAATAGATATTGTTGTTGCGAAGCTCTATGAAGCTCTTTGAACTTTTAGCGCCAAATCACATAGGCGGTGAACTGAAAAACAACCACCTGCTCTCAAAAGAAAATTTACACTGTCTTTTTGACCAAATGTTTTGACCGCAAAAATAAACTAGGCATCGCCGAACGCTCGTTCTCCGCCCATATGTAGGGCTAGAGGTCACAACCAGATGGCAAAGTTTGAGCCCGATCTGATAACTTAATCAAAAGTTATAACTGATTTTCTGAAAATTTCAATGGGAAAATGGCGGCTTACGGAGTTTTCGAACATATGGGGCTCTATGGCACCGCAAACCGAAAACGGGCAAAAATGGTCTCCATTTTCTCATTGAAATTTTCAGAAAAGCACTTTGGCATCTGGTTGTGACCTCCAGCTCTACCTTTGGGCCATTGCTTTGGGCGCTTTGGGCGGAGAATGAGCGTTTGGCGATGCAGTTTATTTTTGCGGTAAAAAAGATCGTGTAAATTTTCTTTTGTGACACCCTGTGTGTATGTATATATAATGGCGCGACGGCCTGGAGGGGACGGTTTACAGGGGGGATTAAAGAAAACGAAAATTGCCCGTCGCGCGCGCAAAGTCCCAGAGAGACAGCAGCGTCTCTTTCGCACAGGCACTACTCTTGGGGTTAATCCAGTCCCCGTAGGCAAGCACATTGGGGTCTAGAAAATGACTTCGTTCAGTTTGGAGCCCCGCACACTCCCACAGTAGATGTCGGACCGTAGCATGACCGTAGGGGGTAGTATGGGGAACAACGATGAGGGGGAACGCCCTGAACATACACATACGCTTTTTTTTTTTGTTTTGTTTTGCGAATGCGGCCACCGGATGGCCATCTTGAGACACGGAAAATAGACCTTTTGGAGCGTTGTGGAGGCTTGGCGGCAGCGTGCTGGAGGCACAGTTTCCGCCCGTTCGTCGTCATTCGCTGAAGATGGCTTTAGAATCTTATGTAAACGGTGATAATTGCTTTTGAGAACAGTGAAAAGTTTTACGAAAGTGCAGTGCTACACAAAAAAGGCACAATTCGTCGAACGCACGTCTCGCCGGTCTCGCGTGCGGCGTGATCAAAGCTTCTTTGCCACGCCGAAGTGCCGCGTCTCTGTGCCTTCGCACGCTTGGGTACCAAGAATCGACGCCGTGGCAAAGTTTTGAAGGTGTGTCGCGCGTAGATGTTTTCTGGATCGCCCAGCTGTTCGGGCAAGTTGCTATCAATAAAGGGAAAACAAATGCTTGGGAGAAGAGCGTGATGGTCTCCCCCCCCCCCCCCCTTCTTCCGCTGTAGAAATTTTACTCGTCTGTTTCTAGTTGAAAGATGTGGTTGTGTTGTCCCAGTTTTAATTGTTTCATTCTTTCTTCATCCATGAAAAAAATCTGTGGTGCTATTATGCACGATTAACTATGGCTAAGTTCGAAATCTACTCGAATGGATCACATAACAGCATAAATAGAGCAACGCTGTGGAGGCAGATAGGTTTTCGAACGCAAAAATATGGAACGGCGAGATCTATTTTTTTTTTCTTTTGACGCGGATTATACGGTCGTGTGCAATCTGTCGTCGCCGCTGGACCCCCTACCCCTCTTCCGTCGCCACTGGATCAAGCTTGTTTCTGGAGCGCGAGTGCCGCAAGTCACAAATACAGTCGTCAGAGTGAATTAACGCTGCTTCAGGGGAACACACATCTTCACGCATGTTGAACTCGCGAAACAAATCTACACAGCGTCGATTCTTGATCGGTATCCAAGCGTGCGATGGCAGAGATGCAGCACTTCGGCGTGCCTAGGAAGCTTTCATCACGCTGCGAGACGGGCGAGACTTGCGTTTCATGAGTTTTGCCTTTTTTCTACAGTGCTGCGCTTCCATAAAAAATTCACGCATTCTCAAAGACAATCATCACCGTTTACACGCGGTTATAACAAACTTCTTCAACGAATGGCGACGAACGAGCAGAAAACGTGTCTTGAGCAGTCTACCGCCCAGGCTCCGCCACGCTCCAGGAGGTCGATTTTCCGTGTCCCAAGATGGCCGTCCGGTAGCCGCAGTCGCGCTGCAGCGACGGCAGCGACGCCAGCGACCAAGCGGGGTTGCGCGATCCAGCAGACATGTGCTGGATTATGGATTGTACTATTGTGCATTGGATATTCAGCCAACGCCTATTCAGCACACTGGATGAAATGAAGAGAGGCGTCACCGATGGCGGCTGATCGGTGGGACAAGGATGTGGACGATGGAGTTGTCCGCATTGTTGGACAACTCCAACTGCGTAAATATGGCAAGTTCATGGAGGAATTCACAACACAGCTCAGGAGCATTGAGCAATCTTTGGATGAGACGATTTGTGAAGCATGGGACATGGAATCGGATGCAGTCTCTCTCCAGCACCTCCCCTACGAAAACACGACGCTACTCGAGCTCATCTCGACGGACAACAAGATCCTGAACAAGGTGATCACCGTCCTGGCTGCTCTTTGTGCCGAGGCGAAGCACTTATGCCACGAGGCCAAGACCCGGTTCCACAGCTCGCTCCTTTTCTACGGAGAAGGCAGCCTCGCAAGCAACAACGTCCCGGACGGCGAGCCGCAGGTGGCCGTGGGGAGGATGGTCGCCCTGATGCAGGACCTCTCGTGCCACGTGAGCCGATGCTACCTTGTCGCCAAGAACATCGTGCAGCAGATGTCGGCGCTCTTCGACAAGAGCAAGCCGTCGTGCGTCATCGACGTCACGGACGTGCACTTCCAGACGGTCTTCGAACACCTCGGCCAAATGCTCGCGTCCTTGGTCACTCTGGACGAGATTGTGCAAGCACAGAGTGCGTTAAGGGAACACTGGACGCTCTACAGGAGGATGCTCAAGTCGGTGCACCACAATTGCGCCAAGTTTGACGTGGCTCCTGAGGACCTCAAGGCTCTGGACAAGCTCATGGGCCAGCTTGAGTACCAGCTGCTCCAGGGCCGCATCTTCATGGGCTGCCTCGAGCAAGGCTTTGACGACACCAGCCTCTGCGTCGCCAAAAATGGTGCCTTTGCTGAAGAGTTTGCCCTCAACATTCGCAACTGGTTCACCCAGGTCGACGCCAAGCTTGGGGAGACCAATGAGCTGGACAAGCGGAAACAGCTTATTGGAATCTATGCGCTGTATGTTCTCTATTACTACATCTATCGCACTATTGACAAGAAGTTCTTCAAGGCACTCTGGGATGTATACAAGAAGGTGCCAGCGGTTCACATCCTAGGGAACATACTCTGGTTTCCAGACCAGTTTCTGATGCTCCAGATGCCGCAAGTGATCAGATCCCTTGATAAGAAAGCCCAAGATGCCGTTAAGATGCAAAGGCTAAACTTTCTTCAGCAGAAGTCTGCTTCACTTTCCAAAGATGTGCAGGCTCTACATGTCCAAGTGTCTTCCTGGCTTCTACGCATGGAGTCTGCTTTCCAGAAGGATACAGACAAGCTTCTAGAAGACCTTAATCGTAGAAGTTCTCTTCTTCTTCAAGGAATCTACTTTGGCTGGTACATCTCTCACCAAGTGACAACTGTCATGAACCTTCATGTGGCACTGTCCAAGCCAATGACAAAGTCATCGGTGCTGCTTCTCGGGAAGATGATAGAGATGATGAAGGCTATTGAGGCTATGTTTCACAGGCAGACAGTCAAAATCTGCGACTCTGTCACCCATATCATACAGCACCTTTCGTATGTGGCGCTCTTTGCTGTCAGCAATGCTAAAAAGAGGCTAGTGTCTGACAAGGTATCCGACAAGAAGTACAGTGAGCGTAGACTTGATGTTTTGTCTTCCCTGGTTTTGGCCGAGAAATGCTTGAACGGCCCAGCCACAAAAGAGAGGAGACTCATCATTCACTTGGCAATAGCTGTCGGAGTGCAAATGAAGAGTTTCAAAGAAGAAGAGATCAGCTCCTTTCACTCGGTCATGCGCAAGCTGGACCTGATTGGCGAGTTGCAAGAAAAACTGCAGGAGGGTTGTGATGGCAGCTTCCTCTACTGGCACAGGGTAGTCTTTCCTATCTTCTTGGATGATGTTTACGAGAGTGCTGTGGACGGACATCGTATCCACTTCCTGGTTGCTGCACTCAAGGACTGTGCTGGACCCATTCGCATGACAAAACACGAGTCTAACCCCCAGGTCATCTTGGACAAGTTTAAGGAGGAAATGTACAGCCAGTTCAAGGAGCATATCCTGGACAAACTCTGCAAGGACATTGAAACAGATTTGCGACTTCAAACTCATTCCCACCTTCAGTTGGATGACCGAAATCCATTCCGTGTTGGTCTTAGAGACTACTCGCAAATCCTGCACATTCGTCCTATCAAGCTCTTTGACTTGACAATTAATGTTCGAGCTTTTGTGGAACACTACCTGGACAAAACATTCTACAACCTCACAACTGTGGCCCTCCATGATTGGAAGACGTACGGTGAGATGCGCAGCATGGCGAGGCAGCGCTACGGCTTGACTACTGTTGAAGCCCACCTCCCCAGTCAGACCCTGGAGCAAGGCCTGGATGTTCTCGAGATAATGAGAAACATTCATGTCTTCGTATCCCGCTACTACTACAACCTCAACAACCAGATATTTGTAGAGCGAACGAGCAACAACAAGCACCTCAACACCATTAACATCCGCCACATTGCTAACTCAATACGCACGCATGGCATTGGCATCATGAACACCACGGTGAACTTCACCTATCAGTTTTTACGGAAGAAGTTTGTCATCTTCTCTCAGTTCTTGTTCGATGAGCACATCAAGTCCCGTCTCATCAAGGACCTGCGCCACTTCCGAGAGACACGCAGCCAGAGTGATCCAAAGTACCCATTCGACCGAGCTGAGAAGTTCAACCGAGGTATCCGGAAGCTGGGAATGACTCCAGAAGGAGAAAGCTACCTGGACCAGTTTCGGACTCTTGTGAGTCAAGTTGGCAATGCCATGGGCTACGTCCGAATGATCAGGTCTGGCGGACTCCACTGCTGTAGCAGTGCCATCCAATTCGTTCCAGACCTTGAGTATGTAGCCAACTTCGAAGAACTTTCCCGTGAAGCTCTCATGAATGACGACTGCATCGAGGCTGCCCAGAGGCTAGATGCTGTTGTCACAAGCCTTGCCAAGAACTTCTCGGAAGGAAGCGAATATTTCCGCCTACTTGTGGACGTATTCTCACCCACCTTCCGTGACCCCAGCAACATGCACCTGAGGAACTTCTTTGTGATCCTACCTCCGCTAACGCTCAACTATGTGGAGCATGCTGTGGCTTGCAAGGAAAGGATGAGTCGAAAGAACAAGGTTGGAGCAGCCTTCACAGATGATGGCTTTGCAATGGGTGTGGCTTACATTCTCAAGCTGCTCGACCAGTACCAGGAGTTTGACTCCTTGCACTGGTTCCAGTCGGTGTCTGAAAAGTTTCAGAAAGACAGTGCCCAAGTGAACGAGCAAAGGAAGGCAGCTGTTGGAAAAGAAGACGAGAAACTTCAGCAAGCCATGTCTCTAACCGGAAAAAGGCTCGAGACATACCAGCATGAGTTTGACTTGCTCAATTACTCGCTGAGTAGCGCTCGTATCTTCTTTAGGGCTGACCTAACTGCTGCTGAAGAGAAGCAGGAGAAAGTGGATGATGTCTGAGCCTAGGCACTCAACCTAGGCATTTGTGTGCCCGGCACATGCTTGCTTGTGGTCGTAACTGGTGGGGAGGAAATCGCTTCAGAGGGTAGGCTTGAGCGGACTTTCTATATCCCGCATTATTTTTCTGCTTCAGAGCAAAGCTAAGTTGTTATTGCTTTTCTAATCAAAGTGGGTCCCTTAGTTTTTTGTTTATTTTATCCACCAAGCCATCTAGTCCAAATACTGACATGTGGACATACAAGCTGTGAATAGGATGCAACATTTATACTTTATAAAGCTACCACTTGTATCTCAAGCATTGCCGATGTTATGAATTGCGGTGAATCATATGGTCTTGTTTGGATTACAACTGAGTAATAAAACGAGAAATTTGGGCACGGTGTGTCGGCTGCTATTTTTTGTAAACAGGATTTCTAGGGATGGTCTGTGGGCTCCATCATCATACGTGGTGGCTAAAAAAGTGTGAACTGTGCTCCTATGAAGGGATGACATATTGAACAACTGCCAAGAATAGAGGCTATGCTAAAATACAGGGTGTTTTTTTTAGCTGCACCAAATTTAAAAAAAAAGAACTGCGTTGGGGCACTTTTAGTTATGCCATTAGCATACCCGACCTGGCGCCCACTAGAAACCAAGTATTTTGTGCAACTAGGCGGCTAATTAACGGAGATCTCTTAATTAACTTTTTAATTATTGTTTTTAGAGGGCCTATTTCATTTACGAAATTGAAGCCCAACCTTAATATGCTCCAACCCCACAGCGAAGTAAAGGCACAAACAACTTCTGCGCGCATTTCTGGCTAAATTATTTCATTCCCGCAGGCTCTTTCAAACCGAAACTGACCAGAACAAGAGCGTCAATGACGTCGATATCTTTGCCCTCACTTGGCGTCGCAGCAGTGACGTCGCCTGTGATGCAGGCACTGCTGTCAGCGCTTTTGCAATACGTTGCTCTCTCCTTAGTGGTTTGCTTACCGCGACAGGTGTAATTTAGGCGTCTGCGGTCGGCGTCAACTGTGCTGTGTGATATCCCTCTCTTGACCTGCGGGCGACGCGACGCTTTCGTTGGTACGATAAATGCTGTTGCATGCATTACCAACGGCCGGCAACGTCAGATGAGCTTCCTGCGTTTTATTTGGGAAAAATATTTTTTCAATGCTGGAGACTTCTGCTACCTATTATTTTCCACCGCTGCTTTATTTCTAAGTTCTTGCGTTTTGATGCATTAAACTAGCCAGGTTCTTTTTAAAGGACAAAGTAATCATGCTTGTGTAATATCACTCGTTGGCCCCTCTGGCAGTTAAACTACAATAATGCAGTGTGTAACAAAATAATCTTTCTTTGTTCTATGTTTTATGGGCTCTTAATAAATGAGCAAGGAGCCTTGCACCGGCGTACTGGCTCACTTACAATAGTCATGTGCTGTGCGCGGCGCAGTGTGAACACGGCATCGGCGCTTTTTCAAGTGTAGCTCAAACAGGGCACTGTTGAGAACTAAGTCTTACTGCCTCACTTAGAGCCCCAAATAATACTGAAAGAATAAACAGAGGGATGGACAGAACAACGCATCTTTCGTGCCTCTGTCCGTCCAGCTCTCTGTTTATTCCACTGTCCGTCCCTCTGCTTATTATTTCAGTATTATTTAGTTTACCAACACGCTGACGTCTAACTTAAAGCCCCAAATTAGCACTTTTCACAGCACCAGTATTTTCTTCGGAAGCCTTTTAGTTCGTTGAGAAAAGCAGGCAAAAATATGGCTTAGCGCATTTTGGTACTTAAAAAAAAAAAGAAAAAAAAAGAAAGCTTGGCAGCCAAAGTGATTTGGGCATGTGATAAACCACCCAGCGTTTGCCGCCACCTGGCCACTTTATGAAGTTGGAAACAGTTGCGTTCAAGCAAGTGCTCGAATTGGAGTCCATTTACAGAAACGCACATCATCAGTCGGCTCCATGTGGAACACAACACGCGCTCGAGCATTTCAGGCTGAACTGCGGCACAAGCGGCGACGATTCTTTGTTTCAGGTTGTCCACGCTGGTGGGTTACGTGGCGTAGATCTCATTCTTCACATAAGCCCAAAGAAAAAAATCTAACGGGCTCACATCTGGTAATCGTGCCGGCCACAGAACTGGACCACTGTGTCCAATCCACTGCTCTGGAAAAGTTTGGTGTAGAAATTGAACAGCACGCGAAGAAGAATGCGCTGGAGCGCTGTCCTCGTTGAAACCACGTCTCCTTCAGCCCGCTGAGAGGCAGGCCGGCAATAAACTCTTCCACGACTCCCTCAAGGATTCTCTTTGTGTATAGTTTTCCGTTCAGTGTGCCGTCAAAGAAATATGGACCAATGATTTTATCATTTAATATTCCACACCATACTTTAATAGACCATCTCACTTGATGTTTGTGCTGACGGAGCCAACGAGGATTTACGCTTGCCCAGTAATGGGCATTGTGGAGGTTCACCGTTGAATTTCTGCAGAATTGAGCCTCGTCACATAAAAAAAGTTTTTTCAAGAATCCAGGATTCGGGTCTATTTCAATCGGGGCCCAATTGCAAAAGTCCAGTCGTCGTTGGAAGTCACTGCCATGTAGCTCTTGGTGACGGTTAACGTGAAACGGATGCATGCGGTGCTTCACAAGCACTTTCCACACTGTAGAGATCGTTGTCCCTGCCTCAGGCTTAGCTGTTACGTACACGAGAACGTCAGTCTCGAGTTCGTGGCTAAGGACATATTTTTTCTGTCTTCGCCCACTCACCACCGTGCCACTTGATGCAAGCTTGTTGAAAACGCATATGAAGGAAGTGTGGGCAGGAACGAAGACCTGGGTGCTGAGCGGCATAAAGTGGCGCAGCATGACGAGCATTCTTTTGCATAGTTAAATATGCGATCACCATGTATGTTTTTTTTTCAACCGAACGCCTTGTCGCAATGAGCAACGCCATTCAGATGTGTTTCCTGCCACAGTCAGAGAAAGAAAGGCACAGCACTATGAATCGCATAGCGCCTGTGTTATTTGTAGCCCTGTGTCTTTTACAACAGAGGGTTCTTCGCTTTGTAGCACCATTGGCACAAGTCTTCAGAGCAGCTTCTATCATATCAATGAAAGGAAAGGGTAACGTCACGATACCCGCTGGGACAGCAGGAGAGAGAAACGTACCAGGCGAAAATTTTCAACTGGGACCAATTGGTCCCAGTTGCAACTGGTTTATAGAACAATTCCCAGTTGGAGTTGTCCAACTGGTCCCAGTTGGAGTTGGTCCCAGTTACCGCTGGTACCAACTCCAGCAACAATGAAACACGGCACAAAATGGAAGGTTGACAAGACTTTATTGTCAAAAACCTGGAGAATGAAACTAAATAATAGGTTCGGTGACGTACACACTACGGGTTTAGCCACTTGCTTGCGAAGGTTGAATCGCTTTTTCAGAGGTAGTATTCGTGAGATGAAGGAAGATCGGCCGCTGGCGTCTGTTAGTGAAGACGTCCTCAGCTTATCTCCCCAACGCGTGAAGAAAGGTGCTCACCCGTGATCCCGCGTTGCGCAGGTGAAGTCCTGATAGGATACGGTGGCGCTCCCACCTTGCAATCTCTGTCACAACAGTCGAACATCTTCGAGGTAGACCTCCCGCCATTTTCGACATTGTGCTCTCCGCGGAGTTTTCTTCCGTCCTGTCTATGTGCGTCCGGTCTTTCCTGGGTGCCCTCCGATCGCTGAACTGCATCTTTCCATCCCCGAAGTTCACCGCCGCCACCATGGTGTGTTTACAGTTAGGTCCAAAGAAGCGCAGCTGTAGTTTTGACATTTTCATAACGACGCCAAGTTGGGCTGCTTGGGCGATGGCGACCCTTCTCTAGCGCTTCACGCACATTGCACTCGCTAAACACATACACACGGCGTCGGTTCTTGGTCGGTATCCAAGCGTGCGAAGGCACAGAGACACGGCACTTCGGCGTGCCAAGGAAGCTTTGAACACGCCGCCAGCCCTTCCTTTCGACGCGTTGTGCCTTTTTCCTGCGACACTGCACTTTCGTAAAATTTTCCACGTGTTCACAACGGCAAGTCTCAACAATACACAGAGTCTTCAAAAAACTTCTTCGGCGAATGACGACGAACGAGTAGAAAACGTGTCGTCAGCACGCTGGAAAACCGCAGCAAAGGCTAGCAAAAACGGCAAATCGTATCCGAAGCGAGTGAAGCCCGGTGGCTTCACTTGCGCTGCAGCGAACAAGCGGGGAAGCGCGATCCAGCAATTGTCATAGAGATCAGCGATAATAACTCTATGGGTACTAGAGCACTATATAGCTCCTTCGGAGCAGAGTAGCGCAATCTAGAACGCCGCCTCTCGGCGACTAGCGGCGAACGCCCGGAGGTTCCAACTGCGGTCAGAAATGCATGGAGAACGTGAGAAAATCGTTGTTTCTCCAGTATTGTGGGAATGTACGGAATCGCAATCATTTTTGACATAATAATGGAACACTTTAGAATAATTCGCGCTAAGTTTTGTGCCCCGCAAGGACCTGACTTTTTTTAAAAAATTGCCTGAGCGGCATCATGCAGCAGACGACACGGCGACGTCACACCATTCACGTGACCCGCTCCGGCCAACCCGAAAAGCCCATCTCCGCTGCGAGCAAAAATCGTCTGCTTCAAACGCCATTGCCTTGGAAATTGCCTTCTCAAAATTTGCACACGCATCCGATATTGTTAAAACTTTGATAAAGTGTTTAGTGCTTTACTAACTTCACGACAGACTAGTTTTGAAAAGTGTGAACTCGCCGTTCATTTTTTAATCAGCCGTGTTGTGTCGATCTCCATGTATTCTCCCATAGGGCGGGCCGCCTCTTGGAACCCTGAGTACCACGTGACTCGCGCCGAGCCGCTCTGTCGGCCATGTTGTCGGCAAAACACGGGGTTCAAAGGATTGCGTTACTCTGCTCCGTAGGAGCTATATAGCTATATAGTGCTCTAGTTGGTACTTGATAATACAAGACCGTGGCCAGAAACAAATTGGCGGGGGTGAAGAAGGCAGGGAAAGGTAACCATAGTTTTGTTTAACCCGAGACTGGAGTATTTCGGAAAAGGGACGAGAAGAAAAGAGGCCACAAGGAGGCGATGTCTCAATAACTCAATAAGGTTAACTTCCAGCTCGCCTGCACCCTTATAATTTTTTCACAGGGAAAGGTGTTTTTAGATTTTGTTTCTAGGCTAGGTGGCGCAAGCTACTGCCCGTCACAAAGGGTCTTGCGTCGGCTCCAGAGCTCGTAGCTCCTCAGAAAGATTTTTTTTTTTTTTTTTTTTGGGGGGGGGGGGGGGGGGTGATGATATTTTATAGCATCTTCGATCAACTCGCACCGGAATCGCCCTGAAACCAGCACAGTGCACAGCGCTCCTCGGTCGTGCAGCGCGATGTCGGTGCAACATCGAGGACAAACTGCGCCGCGCCGGTGCACCGCGGCGAGCTCCACCTTGCGTCACTTCGCGTTTTGTTCGTTTATTTTGCGTAGGTCAGCGCACGATGCCCGTCTGCTGTCAATTTCTTTTATTTTTTTACTCGCGGATTTGACGGTCCCACAGAAATAAACATCGTGGACGTGATTGTCGATGGGTTCACGAAGCGGGTGACAATTCCACATGTATATGTTGGCCATCATTATTAGTTCAAGAAAACGAAACGCCAGATAATACCGTACCTCGCTGTCATCGAAACGCCTCGCGCCGCTTTCCACGAAGTTCGTGCTTTTCGGGCGCTCCTTGCCACCGCAGCAATCACCAGTAATCGCGACGATGGTGAGAAGCTCGTCGTCTCGCGGTCAGAAGACCCGAGGAAATCATCTAGTGCAGCTGCAAGGCGTGTTCGTTTTTGCAAGATCGCCATCTCGATAGTCTGCGCGTCTGCTACTCCCGCCATCTTCTCGATTCCCGCTTCCGGCCGCAATGCCTGATGGGACTGCACCCCGGCGCACCGCCGATTTTCTTGGTGCGCGTTGGGGCAACGAAAAGCCGCACCGGGAGGGTGCGCTTCGTTGATCGAGGACGTACGGTGCGCACCGGTGCACTTGATCGAAGATGAAGGGGCGCACCTCAGTGCCCCGGTGCGCACCGGTGCGGATGATCGAGGATGCTATTAGGTGTTTTAGGTTTGCTGCCAGCGCTTCCTCTGTTTGCTGCACAGTAGTTTCAGCGGTTTCCGTTGGTTGCTGTCTTTGCTGTGTGGTGCTAGCGAGTGGCGGCGGTGGCGGTGCACCAGCGTTATATGCACTTGAGGATTGGCGTCCGTTGTGTCCTACGTTTGGCATGTGTGCGATTGAAATTGTAGGATTACCGAAATTATCTATAAACTAAAACCAACCTCAACCACGGCCATCGGTGACCAACAAAATGGTAGGCTATTGCCGCCTCTGCTTTCTGCTTTGGATCGAAGGTTGCGAAGTTACCAGGTCTCGGCCCAAAATCTTCAGACAACAAACTTATACCCTTTTTAAAATTTTTATCTCGTCAGCACGGAAGATTGAAAGTGAAGACGACTGCTGAACAAGAAGAGGAAAAACGCAAGGAACGCGAAAAGAAGTTGAAGATTTACAAAGCTGCCAGTCGTCAAATCATTGATAAAGTAAGCGTCCTCAAGATTGTCCGCCACGAAAGCCACATGATCGCCGTCTCGTTCTCGTGTAATTGCTTCCTCTATGCAGAGGCGAAGCGGGGAACTGGACGATGAGCTACTACGCATCACCGGCCAAGTTTTACAGAGTAACCCCGACGACAGTACCCTGTGGAACATTCGGAGAGAAGTATTCGAGAAATACTTTGACAAGGGGCAAGTAGACTACACCGTATGTTCGTTATCACACTGTTCCGGAAGAAATACGGGAACCTAATTGTCGGCTGCTTGAAGCAGAAACGCGAGTGAGCGAGGAAATGGGGCAAGGAATGCGTGGTTTCTATGTGGAGCGCAAGTTCGTCTGCTTCTTGCACAGGGTTGCGATGATGTCAGAAGGCCGAGCTCTTATTGGCTGATTAAAAAGAAAAATAGTGGGTTGACCTCAAGGCATCTAGCATTGAGGTCTACCCACTATGCTTTCAATCAAAGCCATTCAGAGTTCGGTGTTGTTCTAACATCACTGCAACTCCTGTGCAAGAGCAGACGATTTACTCTCTGTATACCTTTATGCCTCAGGCCAACAGATGAGCGAAATTATCCAGCGCTTGCTCTTACCTTTGAACGTTCCTCTGCCATGTGAACTCTTGTTGCATAGCCGGGGTGCCTGCTAAAGCTAAGACGTAAAGCCTGTAGTTTTTATGGCCATCTTAACGAATTGCATTGTCGGCCTGAGGCTTGGCACTCGCAGCAGGCTATGCTGCAGTGCTTGGATGTTAGTGCAGAAAGTAATGTCAACAACAATGATTACTGTGGTTCGGAACCACGAGTTATCCATGCAGGGCATGCTAATGACGGAGGCCCTACCCTACCTGTTGACAGACTTTAGCTAGGATTAAGTAAGAAAATGTTTACAAGGAACTACATAAAGGCAGGCATAGTGTCTGCTTAGGACTTTGAGCATATATGTTCTACATTTTTCTCTCCTTCTACTCTTCACCCAGTCCTTCTCTGTGTGTGTCAGTGTTCCTGGTCTACGGTGGATGGCACAGTGATGCATAACTGGCTGGTCTCCATTGTTTCCCTTATATTTGGGTGTATCACCTAGTTTTTTCTTAACTGTACCAGCCTTTCAACTTCTAGATATTTTCTGTTTGGCATTTTTCAGCTCATGAGACAATTGGCTTGTAAATAGTTGGAGTAGTAGACATAACAAAGGCAACTTTGTTACAGGTCCAAACATACAGCAGAGGATGGGGAAGATGAACTTACGCTCACGGAATTGGCACTGCAAAAAAATCCCAAATCTTACGGTGCATGGAGCCACCGTGCATGGGCCATGGGTGCCTTTCCCAACATGGACTGGGACAGAGAACTTCGCCTTTGCAACCTCTTGCTCGAGCAGGATGAACGTAACTGTAAGTTCTTTGTGTTTGATCTTGGTTTCTTTTATATCATTTATTCTTGTTAAGAAAACGTTCCAGGTACCAAACTTTGAGTCATACATTGTCAGCTATTTGCTGAAAGTAGCATGCTGATGACAGTTTTTTTACCGATTGCTTAAAATAGCCAGCACAAAGCCGAGTACATTTGTTTTTCCTCTTGGGGTAATTCGGCATGCAGTTCATGGTTGGGACTATCGTCGGCTGGTTTGCCAGCATGCCAAAGTGACCCTGGAGAAAGAGCTGTCCTTCACCATGGACAAGATTGCAGCCAACTTTTCCAACTATTCAGCCTGGCACTATCGGAGCAGCCTTCTGCCTAAGGTCCACCCAGGCTCCCGAGAGGGTACCGTTAAGGAAGATGTCCTCCTGGAAGGTGCTGGCAAATTGGCCTACTTGTTTTCCAGTTATTGCGTCATTTCAGTGTGCTTCGGAAAAGTGATGTGGTGCTCATGCAGCTTTTCTGTCTTGCCTGTCTCTTGCGCTTCAGAGTACAGCCTTGTTCAGAATGCCACGTTCACAGACCCTGGGGACCAGAGTGGCTGGTTCTACCACAGGTGGCTCACAGGAAGAGGTACAGCCGTCGGTCCTCAAGCCAGTTCCGACATTGACTTGAGGCTTGGTTCTAGTAATAAACTTGGAGATGGAGGGGGCTAAACCTTCTTCATGCTGCTTACTGGCAATTATAGAACGCTGCACATGTTGTAATTTTGCTCGTGCCTTCATTTGGGCAGAGTAAATATTGGGGACTGGCCTTGACACTCGAAGTTCGGTTTGATAACTAGTCATTATACAGGTTGACTGTGTCATTATACAGTTGTCATTGCTTGTTTCAGAGAAGCCAGCACTAGATTTTCTTCTCCTCTATATTTCAAAGGGAACTCGTACAGTGACACTCCATTTGACACAGCAGATAAGGGTGAGTTAGCTTAGTTTGTTTGTGTTTTACATAATGTTTTAGAGAACACATTTTATAATTTGAGTCTTTCACATGTCTCCCAGTATAGGTTTTCTGCTCTTGGTATTTTTTTTGGTAGAATTTGTTTTGTTCATGGACATCAGTAGTTGATGACACCGAAAAGGGAACAAGCACCTTGAATTTGTCATAGCCTGCACAGACCTTTTTATTTTCCCCTTGTTGTTTTCCTTATAGATACAGGAGGTGGAGCTGACTGTCAGGATGAATGGAGTTCTCCTTTCGTTTGTATGGCATGCTCCCAACACACTGTTGTGTTCCCCTCTCTGGGTATGTGTGCAATTCCTTTAGCCATGAGGAGGACCATAAAATTTGAAAATGCGACCATTAGTAGGTTTGCTTATGGTGTAGTCTAGCATCCAGATTTTGTAAATATTGTTATTGATATTAAAGTTTGCTAGCTTTTTTGAGGGAAGATGGCTCAGTTAAACAGATACTGAAAAGAGCATTACTTTATGATAACTTGCGATTAACATGCATTTCTTTGTTTTAGTACGCCGACATTCCTGGTGATGCATTGGTTGGGGACTGTGATAGTGAATGGAAGGCCACGGTGAGATCTCGGGACGGTACAGAAGCACATGCGGACCTGTCTGTCAAGGCCTCTGAACAAGAAGCTAGGTTCACTGGAAATATTCCACGAAATCATCTCTTCAGGTGAGTCACTTTCTGCATTTATAAATGTGCATTGAAGGGGATTATGGATCACCAGTGCAGTGGTGGAACTGCTGCTCCATTTGTGCCAAACTGTGCCAGAACGAACCACCTACTACCTGCTGCTCCAAAGGCTGCATTTGTGCACCATTTGCGCCATGTGTGCGCCAAAGGGAGCTGTTCTCGAAAAGAAAACAAACTGTCTGGCACGTTGTATTGTTGGCAATGCCACTGAAAATGAGGAAAGTACAGATTTTGTTTTGGAGGGGGGGGGGGATACCCGAGTACTATGTGTGAAGAGTAGGGTTCCGTGAATATTCCAATTTTCACATAGCTGTTTCAAATAATATGCTATTTGATATTCTCTTCAAAATTAACTGCAATATTCATACTTTTGTTTTTAGAAATGTTGACAGTGGCGGGTTAGCCCTTCTGGGTGCGCTTCTCCTCAACCACCAGGTACTGCGGAGAAGCAATACTCCCGAAGCTTAGAATGCGATCTCTCGACTCTCTTTGCTGCAGCGGAGCCGCATGCTTAGGTGAAAAATGCACTTTCAAAGTGATCTGGAGCACGTGTGCGCCTCGTATGTTAAAAAAAAAGAAAAAAAGACCAGGGAATGTTGTTATTGTTAATATTTATATTCTAGTAAAATCTTTCAAATTTAACTGTGGCTATTATGCAAGGGTATATGTTGGGCACCTATGTTCTAACAACCTGTGTTCATTAATTGTGTTTTTTTTTTTTTAAATTCAGAATTGAAGAAATTATTTGCATGTAGCCAGAAGATTTATAAATCCCCTCAATTAAGTATGACTGGGCCATCCCAATGTAGGTATTGGACTTTCTGAGGCCACAGTCTATAAATATAGCGAGATTAAATTTAACAGAGCTCATAGGTGGGCAATTCGAAGCTTGGGACCAACCTTCGCGAGTCCAGCTGAACTTTCTTTTAAGCATGGTGTAACAGTAGGGAAAGGTGTGGAGGAAGGCGCAGCAGCTATTCAATATTAAATTTAAAAAAATATTACCAAAAACACAATCCACTTTCAATTTGCTTGTAACCCAAAATTCAATATTTGCACATGCCTAACGAAGCGTTTGATCGCAATGAATAGCTAGTGCTATTTATTCTGATCAGTTAGAGTAGCTATGCTCGGCTAATCTACTCTATGAACAGTAGCAGGTGGAAAATGAGCGAAAGCAGCGTGATACAAACAGACTGAAGATGCCATCAGTACTCCTGATAGGTTAATTGAGACATCCGCGAAATTACCACCCTACGATTGTTCAATAAATAAATAAATCTAGCGGCCAGGTATGCTTTAGGTATGACACTTTAATTAAATAGTCTTCCAATACTCCAGCAACTGCAGTTTTTTCCACAGGTTGTATAACATTTTTTTACATGAAAGCTCAAAATTGTGTGCTCCAGAAGTAGGAATCTCTGCTCCAAAACCCGTTTTTCCCTGCTACAAGAGCTGCTCCAAATCACCACTTGTCAGTTCCACCACTGCCAATCTAGCTAAGGCTTTAGGGATTTCAGTGCTTATTTGTGGCAACCCTTGTAGTAGTGATGTAGTGATTAACCCATTTGCACATATAAAACCTGTTCCAGCAGTGGCTTTACTGTGCCTACTGTTGCTTCTTTTTTTTTTATTTTTTGGTATGCAAATGCAAAATGAGACAAGGGACACACAAAAACACGTCAGATACAGACAGCGTTCAACTCGCAACAAGTTTATTCTTTCCTCTGGCGTGCAGTGCCGGCATGATCTTGACAGCGCTCCTGCTGGCTCAAGGCCACGCTCATCCCTCCCCCCCCGACCGAGGCTCCCCATCTCCTTCTCGAGAAACCCTTCCTCCTTTTTACTCAGATTAAGGGATTTGTGGCTCACATTATTGTCGCTTCTCTCTATGAGGAAGGCCTCGACTACTTCCCGTTTCAATCGGTCAGGGTGCTTTTTGATAGCCTCTGCTTCAAAGATGGGCCTGCATCCCTTGCAGCTATTCACGTGAGGTTTTAGGGGTGGTTCTCCTGTTACTGAAAGCTTATATTTGTGTCCTTTTAGTCTATCACCTAGGCACCGCCCGGTCTACCCAATGTAGGTCTTGCCGCAAGACAGTGGGATCGAGCATACTACCCTCTCTTCGTATGTTAAAAATTTTTTCTTTGTGTTTCTTTTTGCATTTCTTGGCTCTGAGGTCTGAACGTTTCTGAGTCTTTCAGAATCCGAGACTCTAGAGATTGCCTGAAGACTTTGGGGTCAGTGAGCTCAGGCAAGATTTAAGGAACATGAATGGGCCAGTATTTTGGTTTAAAATTTTGGTACAACTACATTTAAGTTGTCTGCCTAATCTAGACAGGTTGGATCCAGCTTGGACCCTTTTCAAAATCCAGCTCTGGCTAGACTTATTTTGACCTGGGAACCTATGATTAGATTACCAAGATTTAGGGTCAGACATGTTAGCGCTCTTGACGGGCTATGGCGCTGTCCATTTACATGTTTGAAAGCACTGCATGAGTGCTGCCATTATTCAGCGGCACTGGCACACGGGAACTACATACAGTAAAACCTCATTAATTCGGATCTCATAGGACCGGCAAAAATGTCAGAATTATCCGAAAGTCGAAATATCGAAAGGACAAAGAAAACTGCGCGAAAACGTATCCCTTTGACATACCTTTATTTTGAGAAGAAATTTGTTATTACCGCCTGCTTTCAGGACGACACTCGGGTGGAGACGGCAACTTTCCTTAGCGCGGTCGAGTGCTCTACCGCACTTGCACTGCGCTAACGCAGTGCAAGTGCGTTAGCTAACCGTGCGCTAACGCTAACCGTGCGCTAACGATTTAGCACAGCAAGGCCTCTTCTAGTTTCGGGTGCACCATTTTCCACGGCCGCTTTCTTTTCGCGTTGAACTCCTTGCTCTCGAAAGCCCGTAGGATATAGGCCTCAATTTTCACGTTTGCGGCCAAACTGCTTCTCTTGACGTCGTAACCTTCCATCACTTGTCGAGACACGCCGTCCTTTATGGCCCTTAGTATTTCCACTTTCGTTGCTAAATTCTTAGCCTAGTACAGAGGTACAGCTGCAACGAAAAACGAGCAGCATAACTGACCAATAATCGGAGCAACAAAATTGCGACACCCGGCGCTATTTTTCCCGAGCGCGCCGATAGTGAGAGTGCCAGTCACGTGGCATCTTTCAACGCGGGGGTGGCCGGCGAAAAATTGAGGGATAAGAGAGCTATTAAAATAACGGGCTTTAGGATCCCCGCGTTGAGGCCTAAAACGTGACTGTCACTCTCGCTATTGGCACACTCGGGAACAATAGCCCCGCGTGTCGCGATTTTGCCATTCCGGTCGTCGGTCACTTGTGCTACCCTTTTTCTGTTGCAGCTGTCCTGCTGCTGCTTCCGTGCCAGGAGAGTTGCGCGCTGAAGCACGGCAATCCAAAGCAAAACTGTTGCGAAACACGGAGAACCAGAAGGGCGAAGAACCATAAGAAAACCGGAAAAACCATGTGTGCACCTCGAATGGATAGCGGTCATACCCTTTGGAACGGACAGTAGCTAGCGAATTCGTCCGAATTACGTAACCATAGCGCGCCGCGTTCCCTCCAAATTAATGAGCGTTTGCTGCCATTGACTAATACATGCGTTTGGCGGGACCGGATCGGCAGTTCAAATTATCCGAATTTCCGAATTAGCGGGGGTTGAATTAACAAGGTTTTACTGTACTAGTCAAGTTGGGGATAGCGGTATTTTGACAACACATAAGCTCCTTCCCCTCTTGTGTGAACAGACCTACTTGAGAGAGAGAAAATTTTGTAAGGGTGCAGGCGAGGTGGTGAATATTAACCATGTTGGATTAACCTGAGTCTGGGGTAGAGAAGAAACATCAAAACGTAGAAGAGAGGAAATAGACAGGATGATGTCTCAAACTCGGCTTACTCGTCCACCTCCTTATGTAGACCGACACGCGGGCTTGACTTCACGGAGCTGCGGCAGTGCTGCGACCGCGCCGGAGCCAGGAGGTGTGGGCAGAGAGGCACGCGTTTTGCATGGGCGTCGTAGCATTTCAGCATGCCGCAAAGCTGTGTAGACGTTCATTGCACCGAAAGGTACTGGAAAAGTAGTGGAGTGAGTTTCCCCAAGTTCCCGGCTGATTGAAAGGTGCAGAGGGTATGCGTGGATCGAAAATAATGGTTGCGTTGCGCAGACGATCGTTTGTGCGGGAAGCACTTGCTTGAAGGCAAGTGTGGCTTCCATTTCAATCTCCGTCCCGAGGCTTGCTTATGTGCGGGGAAACCGTTGTCTGATCGAGACCACCCCGATTTTGTTCCCACGGTGTTCACGCACAAAGCACCGTCCAAGCGCTTGTCGGTGGCTCGCTACCAGTGTTGGCGGCAACGCGTTACAGTAACGGCGTTGCCGGTAACACATTGTTTTTTCAATACAGTAAAGGGTAACATACTTAGGCTGCTTATTTAGAATAACGCGTACTAGTAGTTACGTTACTCGTTATATATTCTTCCCAAGACCTGAAAGAAGTAAATATTTTTTTGTGCTTTCATACTTGTTTTATTTCCAGCCCAGACGCAGCCGACGCTACGAGCTGATGGGACCAATCGACAGCGTCAAAAACACACCTTCATGGTGTCCGTCATGTTTCTGTACGTGTTCTACCATCGCTGAATCAATCATAAACAAGAAAGACCCAGTGACTCGCTCTTTTGACACTGCTTGATTGGTCCCATTAGCTCGTAGCTCCGGCTGCGTCTGGACTTAAGCTGAAACAAAGTATAGGTGCCAAGTCATTAATTATTGCACTACATTCCACCTACCTTCAAAATTTTGCTTGTCTTTTCCCCATGCAAAAAGCCCCATTTCGGAAAAACTCCAACGGCTACGCCCTTTGTCCCGGTGTTAAAAAATGCTGTCGCCAAACAAAAAAAAAAAAAAAATAACAACACTGTTACTGTCAATTTATAAATAAAAAGTAACGCAAAAGTAATGTGCGTTACTTTTTAATGGTAACGCTTTCCTTTCATTTTGAGGTAACGTAGGCCGGTGACGCGTTTCTTTTATTTGCAAGTAACGAGTAACATATTTTGTTACTTTTTTTCGGTAACGCCTACAACACTGCTCGCTAGGGCCGCAGTCAAGCGGAAGGAGACCGGTGGAAGAACGAAAAAACCATTACCGCTTGTCTTGCCTTTTGGTCATGAGGGTAAAAAAAATGTTGGACCTTACTTGAAGGACGCTGTATGTATTTAATCAATTAATAAATACACTTCTGTGGACCCATAGTGTGCTGATCCACTGTGCTGATCCCGCCGGCAGTGCAGAAAGCGGCTCTAAGTAATTGTAGGTCTCCAGTGACCTGTACACCTGCATCATGTTGGCCGTGAACTGGCTTGGCGAAAAAACTAAATAAACGACGACGTGTGCCATCGACGTCGGTGGCAGCAACTTCACGTCAGAACTCCAGCAGTTGTTGTTTACAGTGTACGGATCGTCTAAGATAAAAACTGTCCACGCACAGTTTTTCTCAATACCGCTGCCGTTCAGGCACGGGTAGCGAGCTCAAATAGTTGGGCATAAAATGCGACATATGTTGACAAGAAATACGATGCACAAATAAAGCTAGAAGCATCTCTACAATGAGCGCATGCCACACAACACAATGGTGAAAACACGGAGAAGCCTGGCCGCTTTTGCCCATGTAGCTTCTGCGCATGCGCCGCCTTCCGGTGTGTTGGTAAACAGCCGCATCGCGTGTCGGGCTGTAGTCTCAGCTAACTCGTCCACCTCCTTATATAGTCTCAATCTCGAGGTCATCTCCACCAACACAAAAGGACAAAGTCTATACAGTTAAGTGTCACAGTCTCCATCACACAATGCAAGAATGTAAACAACCTTACAGATCGACGTGATAAGGCAACATCCATCCACCAAAAGGATCTCTTCCTCTTCTATTCTTCACCTTCTGTATTTTTAAGTGGGAACTGTGTTAAGAATGGAAGGGGAAGAGATCCCTTTGTTTAAGTTTGAAGGCGGATGGATGTTGCCTTATCGCGTTGACCTGTAAGGTTGTCCACATTCTTGCATTGTGTGATGGAGATTGTGGCGCTTGAACTGTATAAACTTCATCCTTTTGTGTTGGTAGAAATCACCTGGAGATTGAGACTATATAAGGAGGTGGACTAAATAAACGAGTTGGCTGAGTTTGAGACGTTATAGACTAACATGCTATTTACAAACAAGTGTGTGTTTGCCCATACCAGGTGTGGGCAATGCGCCAAAACCTGATTGGCGTGGAGTGAAGCCTCTGTGCGTGCACTGCTCCGACAGCAGCGTTGTGTCAAAGCCACATGTTGGTTTATAGGGAAACCATTCCTCCGGCAGGGCTAGAAAGTGCAATTTGTCTGCAATGCATGGATGCTTTTGATTTGAGAAGTGAGTCGCCCTCTGAATGCAATCCTAATCACCGCAGTTGCGAACTGAGTGCTGCCCGAACCTCTGTCTTGGAGAAGGAACTCGAGGTGTGCCAGGCGCTACACGAACTGGAGCCCCAAAACAAGTGTGAGTCTGCATAAGGGCCCCTTGTGCGCACCCTCGTTGTTCAAAAAGCCGGGCCATTCACGAGGTCAGCTTCTTCCCATGCAGGGCCGCTGCTCACATGTGTGCTGCTTATGAGGGCTCTGGACGGATCCAGGTTCCAAGAGGAGATTGAGAAATTTCTCCTGGAGCTGACGACCGTCGACCCAATGAGATCTGCTTACTACCATGATCTTAGTGAGCCCTTCCACTGCTTCCTCTTTCTTGCCACCTGCACACTTCCCATACTTTACGGGAATTGAAGAGCGCAGTAGCCGTGGGCTCTCGTGCTGGTTCCTTGAGATCCAAAGGTTTCCCGGAGTTTGTGCCGTGGTTCCTTGAGTACCAGAGTTCCTTAAATTGATGTTAATTTTTTTCGGTATCCTTAGAGGTACGTGCCGAGTGCTGTAATTGATCACATTTGCACATTTGAACTAATGGCACGAGCGGCAGGTGCATATTATTCGATTGAAAGAAAATACAATTTGATCATTTTCCTAAACATCTTAATACTCTCTATCCTCAACTAAAGCATTTTTTCAAACTGGGCACAACCAGGCTAAACTATGTATTGAGGCATCGGCAGGGGTCGAGGAATCCTAGCTTTCTTTCTAGCGTGTGTAGCATTAGGAAGCAGGGATTGTATTGGAGAGGGTTCTAGGGAAACTGAAAGAATAAAACACTCTGAAGCAGTGATATCAATGTGTTTGAGCTTGTGAACCATTTGGTTTCAAGATTGCCTAGATCGAGGGCTGTGGTGCTCCAGCTGTCTTTCAAGGGGGCTGGGGTTCCTTTACACACCATTTTAATTTTAGGGAATCCTGTAAAGCAGTCATTAGGTAGTTTTCTAGCTGTTTTAGTCATCAGTCTGGAAATATTGTTCCAATTTCCACCTACAAGAGTGGAACTGAGATAGATTGTTTGTTTATTTCATTGTAACAAATTTTGGAGTGAAAGGGTAGAACTAACCTGACCCTTTGTGGAAAATTGTTCTGGCACCTCTTGGAAGTTATTTGGAAAGAGCAGAAAGGCACAAAACTGACCTCAAGATCAATGAGTGTGCTTGCTTCTTGCTTGACACAATTTAGCCTCAGTCGCTTTTTCGCTTTGAAAATCCAATTCTCTATCTATATGTTCATTGTCGGCATTCTTGGACTGACTCGCTCAGAATGAAATGACAGTCTCAATAAGATGTTGGCAAGGCTAGTGCAATTATTGACTCAATGCTTTAGCTTTGAAACTTTACTAATACTTTATTGAGGCGAGCGGACGTGTCATTTGGCTTCTTTTTCGAGCAACTTGCTTGTGACCTTGGAGTCCATAACTTCTCTAATACCAAACAGACAACACAAAGGCAAGCATGAACTGGATGCACTTTTAGTATGTGCCAGGTCGAGCCTTCCTTAGTAACCTCCTTGACGGTTCAGGATCGAAGCTAGTGTGGGTTAGGCCCAGTGAAGTCCATTCTAGTTCAAGAGCAGACCTATCTTATTGGCAAGGAATTCGTTGCAACTGCATGCACTGCATGTAAGAAATCTGTGAAAGTGAGCTCAGATACAGAAGCTCTTGAAGTCATCTAAAGAGCCTTCCCCACGAGTTGACACGTCTGGAAGTTGGAGTTTGTAGGGATATACTTGGAACTTATACCCCAACAGTGCATGAATTGCCCGTTGAATGCAATGAACTCGTGGCTCCCGTAGTGAATTTCTTTACATGCATTGAACTGCCATTGCAGGGTCCAAGTTTGCGATGGAGATTGCATTGGAGGGACTGGACGCGAACTTAGTGTGTGTGAGCTTAGCGGGGAAAAAGCTGACATGTGTGCATCACGCGGACCACCTGGCCCTGGTGCGTGATGTGGACCTCTCCAGGAACCGGATCAGGAGTCTACGTCCTTTATGCTTCCTGCGCAGCGTTGTCAGGTTGAATTTGTGTGGCAACAGGGTACTGACGTGCTTGGGCCTTGAGGAGCTGCCTCATCTGGAGTGGCTTTCACTAGAGGACAATGGTATCCTTTTGGGTCCAACTACCATGGTTGGTCCTTGTGCTGAAACGGTTTGCTCAATTTGTTCCACTTCATGTGGAGTCAGGTTACCGTATGCTATGGTTCATATCTCACACACTTTGTACTTTGGGAAGCACCATGGGACAGTTGAAAGTCAATTTAGTCTTGCGTAATATTAGTGGTGGCACAGGCTCCATGGATTGCTCTTTATCTTGTACACCTATGCTATGGGGCAAAGCACACTCAACTGTGCTAGGAAGGCTCCCAAAACAAACTTCTAATTCACATAAAAATAGTTTGAATACCACTGTTAGATTTTAAGGTCGTAGTGAATACTTCATTATTTAGTATATTAAAATACTGTAAATTAACCACATTCCCCTGATTTTTTGATTGCTGAAATATTTAATAAAGTAGCTAATTTATATTTAGCGTCTCAGTATGATAGTATTAATGGTATTCAGAAGTGTCTAATGTCATGCATATCCATTTGTGTTAATTGTTTAAAAGCATGATGAGAGTATTAGCTCTCAAGCTAAACTTTCTTCGTTGGTCTGGCACTTCTATTGAGGTCCTTGTTAGTTTGGGCCAAATTTCCCAGGTGGCCACCACATTGTACTAATAAGCTTGTTGAAAGGTTCTGTGATAATACTGAAGGGTATTTACACTACAGTGACTTAACCTCATTTTGTTTGAGAGTTGTTTCACCTTGATGCTACTCCAGAAATTTCATCTTTAGATGGCCTTGTTCCACTCAAGACATGTAGGAAGCTGACTACACTACTTCTCAAAGGAAACCCTGTTTGCAAATATGAAAAATACCTGTCAAGCTTTTTACCTCAAGTGAAAATATTTGACAACTCTTCAGCCTGAGAGCAGCTTCTACGTTTTCGCAGTTGCTGTTTTGAGCAATGGTGCTTTGTTAAGATATAACTTACTTTTTTACTTTTTGTATACTTTAAAATAATAATAAATTTTAGATATCAGGTGACTGTTGTAAGCTTGGGTTGTGGAGGTAGCACTAACTAGTGTGAAATTCTCACGACATTAGGAAGCTCTACGGTCTGTTCGTTAAACCTTATCTCAAGCATTTGAGTACCCTGCTGAACTTCTTTACAGCACTCAGGTCCAGTCACTTGAATGGCAGTGATTACCCAGGTTTGTCTTTTCTGTCCACCAGAAATTGACTAGAAAGCTGACCATTGCATCTTTTGTTGGTTGCTGTGGGACCATTTGGGGCTTGAGCCATCGTCACAAAAAGCTCCCAGGCGAAAATCAACCCACTTCCAGCTAGATTCCAGCTGGGTCCAGCTGGAATCCAGCTGGACTGCCTCATTTCTAGCTGGGAACAGTTCCATAATCCAGCTGGAAGTAGACTGATTTTTGCCTGGGCTGCTCAAGATAGTGTCAGTTTATTGTATTGCCCTCACTCAAAGTAACAATGCAAACAAGTTGATTTATACTAGAGTAAAAGTACATGGCACACAACACAATGAGGACAATCAAAACAAGTTGACAGGAAAAGTTTCACATATTGTGCACTGCCTACTTTTATTCCATAGCCATGAAAAAGTACATTTCAGGGTTTCTTGTAAACCTTGAGGGATTTGTGAACTGCTGTTTTTGGTCAATGAGTATGGTAGAAACAACAAAGTACATATTGCCATTGTGTAGGGGGTGTGCGACACCTAAAGGGGGTGCTCCGATCCAACTGATCTTCCTGCCAAATGACCCTGCTGGGAGCCTCACCGCAGCGCCACTGTCTTGTCGCAGGCTTTCCATTATCACTCCGCAGCCAATCAGATTGCAGCGTTACTCATTATAAATGCTGAAGAACGAATTGGGCAGCGAGGAGCATGAACGTATCAAGCCACGCCGTTCTCACCTGCCTTTGTGTTTACTTGTGCGGCTCCGAAGAGAATGAACAAGTTAAACAGGCCCTGGCTTTCTGTACAATATGGGGACTGCTTCTTCGAAAACTAATAGGGAAGAGGAAACTACGACTGGCTGGGTGTAAAAATGCCAGCCCGGATATCTGACAAAGGGGAAGGGAAGGGGGGGGGGGGGGCATACACAGCCCAGACGGAACACATGGAGACATATCGCACGACCACCGACACCTGCAGATGGTCCCCACAAGAGAAGAGCGAGCCAAAGTCGGTGAAACAGACCTTGTTTGCCGCCCCGGTTTTGTGCTGACTCGTCCGTCAATTCTCGGTCGTGGGATAAACCAGGCAATTTTTTGTTTGTTAAATGCGTGACCACACTTCTTGTTTGTTTGTTTTTTCTCAGCCAGGAGTTGCGAGAAAAGGCTCGAGGTACACCTAAGCGCTTCTTACGAGTTGTGAATGCGAAAGCATGAGTGTCGTTCTTGCTCGCATCCTTGTGAAGCTGCCGCGCCTCGCTGACATCGGCCATGCTGCCGCACGGAATCTGCTGCAGGAATCGGCTGGTGCGCTCCGGCGGCCGTGCAGCCGCCCGAGCGCACCAGCCGATTCTTTTTGTAGGTGCGCTGGCGGCGCGGGCACACAGCACCATGGGGTGGCACTAATTGAAACTGACGTGCAGCAGCGTCCTTCGGCTTCATTTACTTGCCGTTTTGCGTGGCTTTTTGCGCGACCTCAAAGCTGGCATGCCTCTGATCATGGCCTCACAAATTTATCTGCTGTTTGGTGCGGCTGATGACGTCGGCTCGCTTCATGGGACAGACTTCCAGATGGCAATTTCTGATTTCACCATGTCTGCAGCAGTGGGTTCTAGTTTATAGTAAAAAAGATAACTATCATCTTAAACAGTTAGTTACCAAACAAAAAAGTAACTGTTACAGTTACAAGTTACCAGTACTAGGGAGTGTAATGCGTTACAGGTAAAAGTTAACGAAAAAATTGAGAGTCCTTCCACCCTGTGAAGAGGGAAGTCCAGCAAAGCTGGCGCTCTGGCAATGACTGTTTATTATAGTGCGAGTAAGCCGCGCTGAAAGGTGGCCACCGAAAAGCGCACGGCATTGTGCAATGTCGGGGGGGGGGGGGTGGGGGGGAGAGGAGAGGGAGGAGGAGGAGGAGGAGGAGGAGGGAGGGAGGACGTTTTATCATAGCATGGCTACGCGAATCACTGTGCAGGCCCTAGTGCGCCGCACAGGTGGCCGCCGAAGAGCGCGGGGCATTGCGCAATGTCGGGGGGGGGGGGGGCCGGAAAGGGAAGGGCGGGGACGGGGGCGGGGGCGAGGGGCGGGGTAGAGACGCCGTGCGTGGCAAGGAGCATACACGATTCTGGAAAGAGGTGGCCGGTGGCGGTGGAGAGGAGTATAAAGTGGGGCATACATCAGCTGCGTTCGATTTACTTGCACCTCCTGCACCAGTGCAGAAAAGTGTAGTGCAGTCTACTTCCGGTATCTGCATTTAGATGCGACCGGAAGTACACCGTCCTACACTTCTTTGCACCGGTGCAGGAGGTGTAAGTAAATCGAGCACAGCTATCGTTGCGTTTGAAAATTTATGGTTATACGTGGCTGTTCTAGTGAGACAGCTTAAATAAAGCAATAAAAAAAAAAAAAAAAAAAGCTATTCTCGGGGCACTTTCACCGCCCGGCTTACTGATTAGATACTGAGAAGTCATAATTAGGGATGCCACGAACCACCCTAGGTTCGATTTCGAAAGGTTTAGATTTTTTCGAACTGAACTGATGTTTGAATTTGAAAGGTTTAGATATTTTCGACTGTACGAAGATTCGAATTCGAAAAATTCGCAACATTCAAAAATTGTGGAGTTTCGAATTAGAAAAGTTCGAAGCTTTCACGGTTTCTAAAAGTTTGGGTTCGATTATTTTGAATATTTTTTTACTTGAAGTTCGAGAAATTCGAAGATTTCGAACTTTCCTAACTTGAAATTCGAGAGATTCGAATGTTTCGGATTTCTTTAGATCTGAAATTCGAAAAATTCGAACGTTTAGAATTCTTATAGACATAAATTTAGATAAATTCGAAGATTTCGAATTTCTTTCTACATAAAGTTCGAAGGTTTCGATTCTTTTTTAGCGCTAAATTCGGAAAAGAACAAAAAAACAACTTAGGTTTCGAATTTCTTTTAAGTCCAACTGCGCAAAGCTCGAAGTCCGGTTTACATGTTCCGCCACAGTTTCAGTTTCAAATAAAGGCCCGTTCACACTCTTGCGACCGAGTAAGACCGAGAGAGCACACCGGTTTTTAAGCCTCTTGCGATCTCTTAGGACCAGCTCCGCTGCAGCGCACCCAATCCTAAGAAGTCGCCAAAGGCTTAAAAACCGGTCTAGTCTCTCTCGGTCTTACTCGGTCCCAAGAGTGTGAATGGCGCTAATCGTTTTCACGCCTCACTGGTTTTCACGAAATCAGGTTTAGAAATGTTTGGTTGTGACATTTAGACTGCGCAAAGTTGGTCAGGCAATTAAATGGGATGACGAGTGTCCTGGATGTGCTGGATTATTTGCCAGTGCAGAGTGACGTGTGCAGATCAGTAATTGTGACCGCCAGCCCGGGGGGGGGCGGCCACTGTTTAACGATACTCATCCAGTTCGAAACGGCCAGGGGCAGGCAGGTGGTTGAGGCTCAGAAAAACCTTGAAGCGATCTGGCAAACTGCCTACCTGCCCCCTTGCACGCTGGTAGTAATCTGCTCGAACTCCACCCGAGTGACGCTGGCATATAGTAAGTTTAGTTTGTACATGGTGCAAAATCCTGATACTGGGAATGAAATTTGAAAGAAAAAGTGTAAGAAGACAGAAAAAAAGGGGACAGGACAACCAACGTCTCAAACTCGTCTCACGACAACGTCTCAAACTCAACTTGGCTGAAAACTCTGCTGAGGAGACGTTGTCCTGTCCCCTTTTCACTTTCTTCTTGCACTATTTCTTTTGAATTTCATTCCCAGTCTCGGGATTTTGCATCATGATCAACATACGCCAGCTCGCCTGCACCTTGACAATTTTTTTGTTTACGGTATAATTGCTTTGGAGGTTTATTTTCTGGGGTGGAAGAAACGCCGAGCAAAAAGCAGTGAAGCACAGAAGCTGACACAACTTGAGGTCGAGGAGCGTTCTACCATACCAGTAGCGTCGGAAGAGGAAAAACGGGAAGGGGGGGGGGGGGGGGGGGGCTCCAGTCTCTCTCTGCTCAGGTATTTCGGACTGTTAAAGAAAACAATACAGGGAAAAAAGAGGGCATGGTCGAGCTTATTTTAATCTGAAATTGTTTATGCATATGTATAGCTACTGTCGCTCTTCACTGCGTAAAAGATAGCATAGATGGTCATTGTTAGAAGCTCGTTGTCAGAAGGCGCTACTCGTCACATGCTCGGTGGTTCGGAAGTTCAAAGCTATGTCTTTTCGACCTAAATAACTGTGCCATTGGTAAAAAATAATAAATATATAAACATAACAATAAATGCAAAAAATAAAAAGCTGGAGAAAAAAAAAAGCTATCAAGAATCCACCGGAAGTGTTGTATTCTTGCATATTCACAGGTCCAGAACTACGAAACAAGTTTCTCCTACCAAAATGTGTACAGGCTAAAAGAAACATGTCCCAAAAACGTAAAATGAAAAAAAAAAAAAAAAAAAAGTATATAGTATATTTTTTTTAACGACGTGCCGAGTTTGAACAATATTAGAAATCCTTTTTGCCTGAATTAATTTGTATTCTGCAGATGGTAGTGATATGTACTGTCTGTGGTGTTAATTTAAATGCGATACCTCAAACAATTGGGCATAATTGCCCGTAGATACATGTTTGGATATTTCTTCGAAACTCGTCTTGAACAACAATAATCATATCTTAAGACTACACTTACCTAGGCTCCCTAGGCTATACATAGATCATTCTTAAAAAGTTTAACAGCTCTACCATAAATATCTTCGGCTATAGCACGCTTCAAATGTGGCACAAACGACAATTGTCAAAAACTGTTGTCCTTCCTCGCTCCTTCGGGAATCTATTTCTTTAAAATCAAGCATGCCAGATGATTGAAATAAACGGCATTGTCTTTCGCAAGAAATGCGGCGCCACATGTAAAAATGCAAGAAAAAAAAATTACGAATGTCGGCTTGAATCCAAATGAAACCGCCCGCCCGTCTTTCGAAGTTCGACAAACTTCGAACTTTTACCCTAAAATTTCGAAGTTCGTCGACCTTTTGACTTTTCAGGAATCGAAAGTTTGACAATTTTCGAATTCTTTAGATTAATAAGTTCGAAAATTATAGAATTTCTTAGCGTAGGAAGTTCGAAATTTGAAAAGCTCCAAACTTTTTAGTACAAGACATTCAAAAGTTCGAAAATCATAGAATTTTTTAGTCTATCAAGTTCGACAAGCATCGAAGTTTACAGCGTAATAAGTTTGAATTTCGAAAAGCATCAAACTTCTTAGTTTAACAAGTTCGAAAATTCGACTTACGTCGAATTTCTCGATATGGAAAAGGTCGAACATTCGAAATCTTTCGAACCTTTCTAACTGCTTGATTCGATCATCAAACTTTCGGTTCGAAAAAAGTTAGCGGCATCCCATAGTCACAATGCTCACAAAAAAATTCTTTTTTATCAGACAATTTCTAACCTCACGGACACGCGTTCCCTCTCCCAGTTTGAGCGCTAAACCAAAAAGTATTTGGCCGAATAAAGCTGTGCGAGGGTGGGCTATCCTCCTCTCCCCGGAAATGCGAAAAAAAGTTGTCCCCAAGTATACACCTTTCCAAAAAACGCTCCTAGGCCGCCGCCATGTTGCTGATGCTGGTGCAGCTGGTGCGACTCTCGCGCCCTCTATCAGCTAGAAATTTTCTGCCACTCTCTGGGAATGTGAAGACCCGCTCAGTGTGGTTTTCTACCTACGTTTTTGCGGTTTTGCATTCAACGTTTTCTCGCCCCCTCTTGAAAGTTTCCACTTAATTTTTTTTATGTGTGCTGCGTACCATTTTTGGTGTTATCTTCCACTGTCGGAAATAAGGCTGGTAAGTGCCTGCCATTCAAGCTTTTCTGCTCGACATTCACGGGAAACGAAGAAGGTGAAGGACGTCGAACGACCCTCGACGCGATTTTGCGAACATTGTTCTCCCCCCTCCCAGAGATAATCCGTGTAGAATCCTCAGTCATCTCCAAAAATAGTTGTCCGGGTTGGGGTGAGAAACGGGTCAGTCGCGTTTGTTTCTTTGCCTTGGTGCGGTTGTGAAAAAAGGAAGCTCTCCCCAAAACGAAGTCATCTCGGATTCCGTCCGATCGTCAAGATGTGACTGTCGTTGACTGTGACTGTGTTATTTGAGATCTTTCTCAAATGAATTCTTTTCGGATAACGCTGCATCGTGTGGTACGTACGATATATATGTTAGAATGTTAACACTTCCTCAATTGTATGTCCGTGTCCTGTCCATCGGTAAACACGTTATTTGTGAGCGTGAAAAATGCATGCCTTTCGGCCCTCTTCTGTTGCAATTTATTTCTGACAGCAAAGCGCTTTGTTGTTTCACATGTGGCGAATCCTGGAGCGCCGTCAAAGCTTACCGTAAGCAAAAAAGAAATAACTAGAACTATACATTCCAGTCGCATTTGTTCCCTCACCATTGCTGCATTTGTTCCGTCGCGCGCGTACCCAACAAAAATAGTTTACAGTTTTTTTTTTGTTTTTTTTTTGTTTTTTTTCAAATGTGGCACAATGCTTTCTCAATGTCCTCGGGAAAATATATGTACAGTCTCCGGCAATATGAAAGACCCACTGGGAGCGCATGGCCGAGGAGGTGGCTGGCGGAGGCGCTGCGAGCGCTCCGGGCAATTCCATTCTGCTTCGAGGAAAGGATGCTCACTCGGGCTCAGCTAAAGCGAAACGCGCTTATCAGATTGTGCTGAGCCCCGAGTGAGCGTCCTCCCCTCGAAGCAGAATGAAATTGCCCGGAGCGCTCGCAGCGCCCCCGCCAGCCACCGCCTCGGCCATGCACTCCCAGTGGGTCTTTCATATTGCCGGAGATTGTACCATGAAACACAAAATATAGCGGGAAAAGACGAGAATTTAGCTGCCAGCAGCATTTGAAACTGCGCCTACGCAGGGCTGCACCTATTGAAATCACAGTCCACTCGGTTAGGATTAGGAGGGACGCCAGTGAGAGTCTAGCCTCAAACTCGGTGACTGGGCTCGAAAACGGTTTGTTGCCCCTGGGGTCGAGCGTTATTTGGAAAGGTGCACTGACGTCGCATCGCATACTTTTGAACACCATGTAAGAGGAGGAGAGAGAAGCTGCTTTTGTAAAAATTTTGAGTGATAGGTTAATCTTCTAAAATCTGGAAGGAGAATAGCGACGCCTGTGCAAATCCGGGAGGCACAAAGGAGGATCCTGATAAGAGGGGAGCTCCTTCCCCTTTTCTCTGGAGGGCATCGGAAATGACGTCATGTAAAAACCACGCATAATTTTTTTTTTTTTTTTTTTAATTTAGCAGTTTGTTGGACAAATGCTCCATCAAAAGGAGATGGCGCAGGCTACCGCCGCATTCGAAGATTGCGCAAACTACCGCCACCAGAGTGCACCAGAGTACCAGAGTCTGGCCGGTCTGGCGGTCGCCTGTCTGGCCGCGCGTTTGTCCAGGACACGGTTGTTTTTGTCGTTCTGGGTCAGTGGTCTGGTTCTACATTTGTTGCAACTTGTATCGCTTGGGTAAGTAATTTCTGAGCGTTAAAGTTCCCAAAGTTTACCTGGTACTGCATATAAGGTGTTTAAATACTTGTCGTCTCTGACAAGTCTTCGCTGTAGCCATGGACCGGGTCCACGAAGCTGACAGGCGATCTTGGATCGGCGAGAAGATGAAAGTACGAGACTTCAAACAGCAATGGACAGACACGTTCGGCTCTTGCGAAAGCGATCCCGAAGAAAATGGTCTTCGGTACAAAATCGTGGAGCTCATGAACGTTCCCGAATCTGTGGTGAAAGCCCTAGAGGAGGAGTGTGGGTAAGTTATAACTTAATTCCATTTTTCTTGCTAGTGGATTCGAGCGCGTTTCATAATCTTCAACCTTTTAGCTAGCACAGCTGTAAATAGTTGATTTTCCTTTACTTCAATGCACATTTCGAAGATTTGTGCAGCGTCGAAATACAAAGAACACGGATGGATGGATACTAACAGCTCAGAGCCGTATATGTAGAGAGTTTGGCCATTCGTTGGGAAGTATAGGAGACAAATGAAGCGGCGCCATTGGCCGAAAGCGGGCTGGGCGTGTTCCAGGGCGTCTTCAGAAATTCGAATGTGACCAACCAGAAGCCGGAAATAATACCCTGGCGGTGGTCGCGAGAAACAAACCTGATAACTGCATTGGAGTAACTCTTGATGGCTGAAAATATGGTACACGTGATGTTTCAATCCCACTCATCTAAAGTGATGGTGGAAGAGTGCGACTAGCGGAAAGATCGACATAATCCTTACGCCAAACGCCGAGCGCCGGGAATCTGCCGTCAGAGCGGTCACACTCTGTCCGCGCAAAACAGAGTTGAGCGGCGCATTCGTTTCTTACATCTTTCTGCATGATCATGATAAAACAACACGTGCACTCTATTTTCAACCACAATGAGTTACTACACTTCACTCTTACGCACTTATTAAAACCATTTACGAACAGAGACCTTCGATGATCGATCGGCTCAGAACTGTTTCTCGCTACCACCGCTAGGGGATTCTTTTCGGCTTCTGGTTGGTCAAGAGAGCATGCCAAGCCCTTTCCGAGTCTGCCGCACGCCCTGGCTCTGCCCGCGCCTCCCATTGACCAAACTCTCTAAATATACGGCTCTGTAACAGCTGTACCCTTTATAACGGGCGGTAGCTTGCGCCACCGTTACTATATCAACTCAGTTGTGGAACTTTCCATAGACGCCGTACATTGGAGGGAGTCCGAAACCGTGTCCGATTCTTTCGCGGCGAGGTGGCGCTGCCGGCGCTTTATTCCGCGCATTTTCGTCTGCTACTGCTCCGCGGCTGCCAACCGCTGCAACTGTTTGCGAGTCCCAACCCGACTCCTCGGCGACCAGCATGGTTTACGGTCGGTTTTCGCCCTTTCGCCAGTAAAAATGCAACTTGAGCATGATAAGCGGTGGGACCATGATGGCATACGCCGCCGCCTTAGCTGTGCTGACAGCGCGAAGCGTTTCGAACAACCCAAATTAGGGGAATCGGTGGCCGAGTGGGCTCGCACACCCAACTCGACGCGCGTGGAGCGAAAGCTCGCGCTGCAGAACCCAGGGATCCTGGGTTCGAGCCCACCTCTGCCCGCTTCGCTCTGGATGAGCATCGCACCGGCGTGCGGTCGTGTATCACTACTGCGTGGTGCACGTTAAAGACCCCAGGCTAGCGGTTGTATTGCGCTGGCTAAATTGCTCATCTACAGCATGTGACTCGTCGCAACTTTAAATGGCTGACCAACTACACACCGTATAAACATCCCCACAACCCAATTATATTAACAACCCAAATTCGTCGGCGCCACAATCTGGTGGCTACAATCAGGTCAAGTTTGTACATACTGTAATGGTAGATGTGCCGTCTTACCAAGGCAATTCCATTGCTGGCCGTGATCGCAGCACACCGATACGAGCGTAAGTATCCGAACGCTTCGATTGCGTTGGGGGCATTGCTTTCGTTCTGTCGCTGTTATAATCTTGGGCACGCTGATTTGATGGAGGAGCTAAGTTCAGCACGCCTGATTCTCTGCCTACCTGGAGCTTTGAAGAAATGTCTCGCCTGAGTACCTGGCCCCGACTGTTTACGATGTCGACACTCCGGTGCGCAGCACGCCACCGGCATATTTCAATAAGATTGTACACTCACGGATTGTCGCTTCACAACTTTTGAGCAATGTGTGAACTCTGATGTTCTGGTATAAGCTTCTCTGCGTTGTTTTTCCGAGGCGTGAAATGCGCGCAGACATTCCCGTCGCAGCGGTTGCAGACGACCGAAGGAGCGTTCACGCGCGCGCGATCATTATTTTGTGCCGACAGCAGACGACACTTGGAATGTGGTTCAGAGTCAACAGGAACACAGATTCAATGTTTTACTGGTTAAAACAAGTATCAGAATTTCTCATATGTGACTACCAACTGCAGCAGAAACAATTTGAAAGTCGTCTGCTACTGTCAGAAAAAGCCCCACGAACATCCTAAGCTCAGTAGGCCAGACGCAACGGCCACAAGTGCGCCGAAAAATGATGATTATAGCGAGTATTAATGCGGAGCACGTGCCCTCTAACAAGCGCCACGCGAAGGGACCCCCCTCCGGAGCGGAGTTCCAGAACTGAGTTGGTTCTAATAACGTTGGCTTGTGCCACCTAGCGGGTCCATATCACAAGAGCGAATGACATTTTAGCGAACGGCGACATTTGAGCGCGAATGGTCGTTTTAGCGAATAACGGGGGCGCGCGTTAACCCATCCGTCGCGCTGCGCTTTACGCCGCTTCGCGGCGACAGTCTACGGCAACTCGTTACAAAAATATGAACTCACTTGGCCCACCCGAAAACGCCGCTTCGCGGCGTCCGACTATTCGCTAAAGTGTCGTTCGATGAAACGTGGGCGTTCGCTAAAACGTCATTCGATCAAGTGAGTGCCTCCCCCACTTAGCCTAGAAACCAGAAGTATGATTAATCCCGTTGCCGTTCTAAGCCAATAGACATCTTCCAAAACCGACGCGCCCCATCGCGGCGAAATGCCACACAGCGCACTCTGGGAACTAGTTGGCCACTCAGTTTCGGTTTCGACTGTGCAGCTTCATCTCATGCTATCACGCCGTGATCGAACGCGCTGCTTGCGTTTTCGACTATCTGACTTTTGACGAATGTACAATACACTCATTTTCGAGCGATACAAAAACGAAGACCGGGGCACTTTCCTTGGTTCCCGAAACACCGGATATTGTGCGTGCATATGCAAACGTAGTAAGATGTGTTATCTTTCTTGGTCTTGGCCCGGATCGGAAGGTCGAAAGGAGACTGCTCACATTGGTAAAAAGATGATAAAAGTGAGATTTAATACTTATAGTGTGAATTGGGGTGGCCACACAGGCTGAGTTTCCGTTCTTCTGTCGCCATGCAGGCTGAGGTTCCGTGTCTCCACACAGGCTGAGGTTCCGTGTCGCCACACAGGCTGAGGTTTTCGCCACACAGGCTGAGGTTTTCGTTTACCGTTGCCACACAGGCGTTACGGCGCAGCGAGACGCACGCTGTGCCGTAGGTTGAGAGAGTCTGCTCTTCGGAGACCCCGCCCGTAACAGCCAGCTCCGTGTAACATGATCCGTGGGAGCGGCCTCGGTGCTCGGTGCCTCGCTCGGACTTCGGACGAAAGTTCTTATACGCGTAGTCGCGCCGCCGGATACTAGCAATAAGGGGTCGCTTACGTGTGGGACAAGTCTACAGACGTGGCTTAGTCACCTCACCCCACGAGTGCATCTCTGAGCTAGTGTCAGTAATCCCGTCTAGTACCAGTGAACTATAACTGAAATTTGGTCACCTTGAGCCTTACATGTATTTTGTTTGCCAAACGTCCGCTTCTTGTTACTTCATTGGTTGAAAAGCCAGCCGCATCCTTACAGGAGTATCAAATTCGAGCCAACGTTGGCGCATTAACTTTTAGGGAAACGCAATAAGTTTGACCTCACTGCTGCACAAAAGTTACTATAATGTCTTCCTCGTGTCATCACATATATCTCACACTCAAATTTTATACTGATATAATATTAGGTTTTTGCAAACGCTGAGATCGGCTAGCTACGACAGAGGCCCTAACAAGCGTCCCCTACTCCTCGCTAAGCCTTTTTGGACGACCTTTTAATGACGGCCAAGATCTGTGCCTGAACGGTGTGTCTGAAGTTATCTCGGCATACTCAGTGAGGAAGAAAGCAAACACGTAACAAATATTATGGCCATTAGCAACCGTCAAATGCGCTTTGAATAATTTCATTCGTTTGGCGCGCCTGCTCGACTTTTGCTTTCTTAAAACGCTTTGTATGTGCGAATCTGCCTATATGATTGCAGGATAACTTTATGCGTATACGCGATGTTGAATATTAGTGAAATGCAAGCGGGTGGGGACTTCACGAATTCGTGCAGTGCTGCGGGGCAGTACAGATAAGCGATAAGAACTGTGTTCAAATGGAGCTTTTCAATGGCGCCTCCGAGTTTTACCTCGCATACTCAGGCGTATTAAGAGAAACAGTAATTGCAAAAAGTTATATTTCGTCTATGGACGCACGAAACAAACAAACTTCCTGATCAAGAACACTAATGTAAAGGCGCAAGCTCGATGTATGCATACTTACTGGTGTCTACAGCTTGTTGATTCGTACACAAACAAGATCCCTGAGCTTCGCACTGTCGAGATGCCCAGCACTGACTAGTCCACATGCCTTGAAACGCTAACAGAAAGGCTCAAGTACAAAAATACAACAAGCATGCGTTAAGACAAGCTATACGTCTCGAGCTTGTGCTAAAGCTTCGAGGTCTGGCCATTTAGGTTAGTTTAGAGACCACAAATGACGCTCTCGGGTCCAGAAAACATAAAATAACAGCCGTTTATAGTCCACGGTATGTGTATAATCTCTCGTCGACGTGTTGATTGAAACCGAAACCATGGCGCTCTCCTCCCTGGCCAACTAGTTCCCAGAATGCAACGCGCGCCGTGTTGCATGCAGGGCTTTATGGAAGTAGTCTGTCCCTCCTCTGCATTTTTCTAACTGTCACCATAGAGTTATTATAATAAACGCTAGAGGCTCAGCTGGCGCTAGTGTCTACAGGACTTCCGGTTGCAAATTGAAGCAGACAGCATGCAGTCTACATTTCCAGCCTCCCTGTGTATTCCTATGGGAAAACGCGCGTTACTTTTGTCTCTTCGCCGTAAAATAACATGAATAAGTTCTGTCATTTCAGTTGTACCGGATAGTATGTACCTTTATTGGTATTGTGAAAGTGTAATTGCTTTAGTTACAGCATTTTTCTTTACCACTGAACCATGTTAAACTTTGCTCTATTTCAGGCCCAAATCTCTGTTTCAAGAAAGGTATGTGAAAACGAGCGATGATTCTAAGCAAACTAACGATCGAAAGTAATGTCGAGTGTGTTCAAGGTTTGCTAGCATTTCGGTGGTGCTTATATATTGCTAATATGCCCGTCCTGTCATTGGATGAAAATGACTCCATCGTGCATCTTTACGATCGGTTGAAGAAACATTTAAACGCAAAAAAGAAAGCATGTGAGCTACGAAATGTGTGTCTTTTTATTATTTCCTATGTTGGGCAGTTTTTATCGCGCACCTGTCCTCTGGCTTCCCCCTATTTGCAAAGATTTGGAGCGTGCGGGCGATGATTTGAACCAAGAACAAGCATCTTCACACATATCCATGAGCAGAAAGAATAAAGCAGTACTTATTTATTGCAAATCTGACTATATTACGTGGCTTTCAATTTGTTTTGATCGTCTGCGTGCACAAGGAGTTACTTATCCAGTGTTACTGCATAGTTCTTGCCGTCTCTCTTGGTTTTCCTTATGTCCTTCGTTCGTCTGGCATGTATATCCCCCATGTTCTAAAGCGTCGACGCCGTGTTTGCGCTAATAGTGTCCGACAGTGCACATAAATGCACGTATGAAGCGGTTTTAACACCGTTCTTTATGCCACGAATTTCAAATAAAAATGCTGTAGCTGACCAATTATTTCGTCTGCGTGACTGAGAAATGTTCCAATGTGCGTAGTACTTACAAATTATTCGTGATATTTGCTCTTATAATCGAGCGCAGAGAGAAAATGCACTCGCTTGGTCCCATAGACATGCATTACCGGAAGTCAATTTCTGACTGCTTGCTATCTGCTTCAAAATGCAACAGCTCACTAGTGCCACCTGAGCCTCTAGCATTTATTGTAATAACTCTATGACTACGTATCACCAGGTGGTGTGGGATATCGCCAGGATGACCTTTGGGGGATGGGGCAAAAATCACTTGGTAGTCTTTCTAATGTTCAGATGATGAGGGATGCTAAAGTTTTGTTTTGCTCGCCTTTTTTTTTTGTGTGTGTTTTTGAATGCATGTTGTTGACATAAAACGCTTCTCTTAAAATTAATGATAAAAAGACCCTAGGTAGTTCCCCGAGCTTTCTCACAATCATAGAACTTATTCGTTATAGAAAGTTTAGAAGTGTCTTCAAGGTGTCTTTAACAACTTTCAGGCTCCATTCACTTTCATCTGTACAAGTGCTGGACTTGGAAGACATTCCAGACAATGTAGACCTCGTGACTGTAAGGTGAGTTTCATTCTGTCATCCTGTTATTCTTGTTTTACAAGAGGATTTTCGCCCCTTATTCGTTGGCAATCAGCCTTTAGCAATGAACCTTTTCCACACAAAGACGGCACCAAGCGGCCGGTGCACTAGCTATTTTTGTGGGGATCGGATAAATTGACGCACGGATGCATACGGTGAGACCCTTTAATCGGGTGGTGACTTGTGCCAGTGGCTAGCTCCACGGGGCCAAGCCCAAACTATGTGCCAGCAGTCTGTCCTCATTTCGCCCTAATTTTGAATTGGGAGAAATTAAGTTAAATTGATTCTCGCAAACTATTTCATCCTAATTTCTATTCTCTTCGCACTTTCTCTGTGTGCAGAATGGCAATTTTACAATCGAAGCGACCCAAGTACCGACCATCGGCACATCCTTTGGTAATGATACCGGGTTTCAGCCTGATTGTATTGGGGCTGCGAAAGGGTTCCCTCCGATCCTATATTATCTAGATGGACGAACGTTTTTTTTTGAGAAGACTGCGATGCACATAGTAATGTTGCACTTATTTGAAAAAAAGTGGCTCGGCAACACATAAGTGGAGGACACGGAAGAGGTGCTGCATCTCCCCATGGAACCTCCACCACTTATGCTTATGTCTATTGAACATAATTTGAGCCTTCACGGCTGTTTGAGGAGAGCATGTGCATGCGTAGAACTCCTTTTGGAAAAGGTCCATTGCATTGTGTTAGTCTTCGATGGGGCAACATGGCTGGGAAGCTAGACAGTGTAAAGTTTCTCCAGAACTGTTACCGGGCTGAAGTTTACTGCTATTTAAATGATGTTATGTTTTGCCTCATATGCTCAAAAATGTAATGTACTAGAGTGTTGTGTGTCTTTATTGTGTTGACATGAGGCTAAAGCTGAAGGTGTGTTATATTTAAAAGGAAGTGCTTGAACCTTGTTTCTTTTCCCTCCAGGGTTAAAGTTCATAACCCTTGCCATTTGATGCCTGGGTGAGGCTAGAAAATGTTTTTAAAATAGCCTTTAAACAATGCCTTTCTGGATCTCAACTGGTGGTGTGCATATTGCATTGTTCAGCACACACTAGTTTGCCACTTTGGCAAGTGATCAAGGCACATGCCACATACGCTGGAAACACTGGAAACTGTACCAACTAACTGAACTTGTGCTTCTACAAGCAACAACCAAGCTGATGGGCACAAGGTGGCATCGTGGCTCACCGTCTTTTCCTTGCTTTTTTTTTTCCTCCATGTTTAGTAGTAGTTTTGTTACAAACAGTTTTTATATTTGGATTTATTTGACAGACAGACAATATTATGTCCAAAATCCTCATAAATGATTTTGTTTTGTTTTTTTCCTTCAAAATGCTCTT
Source organism: Ixodes scapularis (assembly GCF_016920785.2). NCBI lineage: Eukaryota > Metazoa > Arthropoda > Arachnida > Ixodida > Ixodidae > Ixodes > Ixodes scapularis. The sequence goes on from NW_024609884.1 coordinate 51,640,314, forward strand.
CTATTTTATTTATTTTTTGGTAATTTGGTGCTGGCACACTACTCAAATAGCATGCATGCCTAGACACATCAACTGTGTCACATATCCAAGCAGTTGAGCCAGTTACCACTATGCATACATGCTTACCAGCAGCAATGCCAAAGCCTCAAAAATCTATTTGGCTATAGTGTGGAGACCGTTAACATTGTGCGGTTCCAGGAACTTTCTAAGTGGACCTCACATATGGTACATGCGTGTAAGGTTCTGCATTTTTGGAGTGCAGTTTTTTTTGCCGGGAATTCGGAGCTCTTCAAAGAATTTTGCTCATATTAACTTGGAAGCCAAAATTTTGTGGAGCTGCAGTGTGCAAACTGCATCCTGATTTTGAATCTGTTTGCTCTGCCTCTTTTAAAATAATGTTTTGTAGCTTAAAACATACAACAAAAAAACACTTGTACAAGTAAAATAAAAAAAAAAAGCCTAATGTGACAACCTTTATAGATCATCGCTCTTGAAATTCTTCCAAAAAAATGGGCTCCAAGTCACTCTTTGATTGGCCCGAAACCCTGAAAAATGGGAATTTTTCGGATAAATTATAATAGGAAAATATAGTAAGTGCTACTTTTTTTTAAAGTGACCTAAAAATGCAATATTTTTTTATTGGGGAGTTTTATTCCTCTAGTATCACAGGCAGAATTTCAAAAGTTTATTAGTACACAAAAATCTGTATATTTCTGTGTGCACATGAACCTTGTTATAGTTGTGCACATATGTGCTAAGCATTTTGCATTTCCACAGATGCGTTAAGCATCCTGCATCCTCTGGGGTTGAATGTAATGAAAAACAGTGAATTAGGGCAGTCCTGTTGATGTTTTCATGCTAAAACACCAAGTACTGCACAGCCACCTTATTTGAGGTTGCGGACTGTGTGGAATTGCCGCCACCACCCGAATTGTTGTCGTCGTCGTCATCGGATTCTTTTGGAAGAGCTGAGTTCACCAACAACGTCATCATCGTCTTCACTCGACAAACAAAACTCCACCTCTTCCGAGTCGCTCGAGCTTCCTTCAGCGATCGCTTTTCTTTTTTGCGGTGAAGTTCCGCGTGCTCCGTTGGCTGGTGACGGCATTTTTAAATGACTGTTGCCAGAGTATCTTTTCATTTATCCTACCAGCGGCGGCGAATAAAGACACCAACTAGAACGATGGCGGTCATCTATGATCAGCGCTGCAAACCACTCGAACGAGCGTAGCTCGTCCGTGGAATTGGGGGCTACCGAAAAAACCACTGGACGTGCTGAGCTCGTCCGTGGCATTTTTAACCAGAAAGTTGCCGCCGAGCTCAGCTCATGCAAGGCACTTAAGAGGGTTAAGGAAGTTTCTCTTTTTATTTGTAAATGCAAAACTCTAGTTATGAGAGCCAAATAGCAACACAAAAAATGTTTACCTTCCATCTTTACTTCCTTTTATGCTCCGAGGTGTGTGCTATAGGGGCAACCGTGGCCCGTTCAGTGCTCGTCAGGCGTGCTCATATCTGCTCTACCTCGAGGCCGGACCTCAGTTGTGCTGTGGCGACGTGCAGCAACAGCAGCGGCTGCAGCGGCATCAAAATGCCGTCTGATGAGGAATGTGAGCATGTACCAAGGAAGAGACCTAAAGTGCTGCCGTACACCCCTGTCCCATCCGCGTCGTCGTCATTGTCGCAGCGCGTGCTCAGAACGATGCTCGAGGTCAAAACATTGCTCATGTGCAGCTTTGATTGGTGCACAAGGTCCGTGAGCGCACGGGTACGCATAGCTTTGTCTTCACTGCCTGCAAGGAATGCACGCGGATGCACGTTTAACGTTCATTCCATGCAATCAGAATTGTTGTTCTTGAAAGGTGATAAATGGGACCTAGTTCTGAGCATGCGCTGCGAACAACATCCCACAATATGGTGTTTCCGATTAATTGCCGAGTCCAAACAGAGCCGTGTCTCTGTTCACCACTGTGTAGTTGAAGTTTACACATAACTTTATTGTTGGTTTGTGTTTCAGGCTGCAGAAGCAGGACCTGGATAAACGTGCATCAGACGCGGCCTACCGCTCAAGGTCGATCCGAATTTTTAAGATGATGGGCTCCACCTCCAAAGTTGTGAGTTTTTATTTATTTATTTTCTTTCAAAATACCAGTCCCTCTGGGAGTAAGATGGAGATGGCTTGCACACTATCTAAGAATATACAATAAAAACAGAAGCAACTCCTACTTGAACAAGATAAACGTAATACAAGTTGATAACATAATATTCTCAGATGGGTTGCCCAAATTGCTGAAAACAAATACAATAGATCAAGCAAAATGATACTTAGCAGTAGGCTGCAATGGCACAAACACTAATGCAAACCCATAGAACACTTAAACTTAAAGAAGAGAAAACAATGTTGTGTTTTGCTGCTTATTTAGCCAACAAGAAAAAAAAAAAAGAAGCCAATGCACCTGTTTTATTTCACAGGTCCCTAGATGCCTAGAAGGAATGAACAAAATAATTCAAGCGAATGGCATGAGACAGCATCTTTTAGAAGAGAGTTCCAGTTGTTGATAGTTAAGGGAAAGAATTAATATTTAAAACAGTCCTTTAAGCAAGGGGGGCTGATCAAGGGTGTGACTGTTTGTTGCGAGTAATTCTAGATACATCAGGAGTTGGGTAAGTGGCTTTATCTATGTACTGTCATTGAGATTCGAGAATCATGTAAAAGAATTTGAATCTTTTCTCTTTACGCCGTATCTTGAGTAGCGGAAGATTAGCTTTCGAGTTCAGTGCCATTGGAGAGTCCATTCAACAACATTGGAAAAAATAAAATGCAAAGCGTGCCGCTGCACTTCATCCAATTTATGCATATCTTGAATGGTGTGAGGATCCCGGATTTCTCACACATATTGCATCAATGGACGAATGAGTGTTTTATATGCCACAAGTTTTGTATTAGCCAAACTTGGCTTCAAGGACTGCCTTAAAGGAGCTGTGCAACGATTTTAACGTTGAAAGAGTTGGCATCTTCTGCTTTTGATATTGTTCACCTTGTCACAAATGACAGAAAACACACCTCCTTTCATCGAAATGTTCCGATTCCGCCGCGTAATAGCGAGGCAAAACTTAGAATATTCCCCAACCTGCAGCCGCGAGCGGCGGCCATGTGAAACATGCGGCGTGACGTCACTGGGGAATCTTGTAGAAAGATAGCAAGTTGTGCGAATACCTGCTTGATAAAAGGTAACTTTCCTATGAATCTTGTCGTTCCAACATACAGTAAAACCTCGTTATAACAAAATGGGATATAACAAACAAATGGATATAACAAAGCAATCATAATTCCCCTTGCTTGAATAGTTGGAAGAAATGGACATTGGCTATAACAAACTAATGGTTATAACAAAGTAATTACGACCGCTCCTTCAACTTCTTTATAACGAGGTTTTACTGTATATATAAATGCGTCAAAAACCTGGTATCATCGACAAAACTTTTATTATACGGAGTTTTAGTGGCACCATCTATCCTAGGTCCACAAAACTATCAGCTCCATCTGCAACCGTGAACAGCCGCCAGAAGCTGGAGGGGGAGGGGGAGAGAGCCTAAGCTCCTTGAGGGAGCTGGACGGGTATGGCCGGACCCAGATGAGACTTTCCTCCTTTCACCACATTGTTCGCGCTGTGCCCGCCAGCACGTCGTCATGTGGTCGCGAGCGGAGGAGTTCTCGCTGCTCACTGATGGCTCTAAAGAGAGAACTTTTCCGGAACCCCGCGCCTACCCCCTCAACGTCACTGCACACGTGACCTGGAAGACGACGTACGAGTTGAGAGGCGGCAAAAATCTGGATCTTTTTCATTTTTTTAAATAAAAACTAGGGTATCCAGGCAAAATCTGTTTTTTGTAGTTCACTTCAGAAGTGTCAGGCATCAACTTCCACAATAATTTAAACAAAGCCCTGTCAGTGTCCCTTTTAAGTACTGTAATTTGGAATGCACTCTTTTTACAGCACTATTTGTACAAGTTTCCCAGCGTAGATCATGCGAGATGGTTATGCCCAAATATTTTTAACTGCTCGCCCTTGCTATAGGGTGTCCCTCGAGGCTGTATGTAAATGCAGTGGGCTTAGTTTCGTGCACGATAGTCGTATGGACGGTCTTCTCAAAATTTAACGACATTTGCCATTGACCAATGTGGGTTAAACATGTATTTAGGTTCAGTTGACCGGTGGCCGTCTTAATTTCTGTATACAAAATGCAGTCGTCGGCGAACAGTTTGCCTTAACAGCTAAATTAAAGGGAATATTGTTGATAATCAGTAAGAAAAACAGTGGTCTGAGGACCATACCTTGGGGTATGCCTGATTTGATGTTGCTCATATCTGAGTGCTTACCCTTGATTTCTATGAATTACCTTCCTTCATGCAGGAACACCTGATTAGCCTGTAATTTTTTAGTATAGATTTTAATTTAACGAGTAATTTACTGAGGTTAACCTTATCAAACACTTTCTTGAGGTCTAAAAAAATAATGTTTACCTGGCTCTTATGGTTGAGAACTTCAGAAAAATCATAGACTACTTCCACCAGCTGGGCGATGGTGGACAACCCTTTACGAAAGCTGTGCTGAGAGCTCTTCAGTGGGTTGTAATTTTCCCCAAAAGGATGCATAAATGAGATTGACCTGTAATCATTAACGGGAGAGGCTTGTAGTTTTAATGGAAGACATCACTCTTCCACAGCTTTGCAAATATTGGAAGCATAGGTCTCTTGCTCCCAGTGTTAACTTTTCCTAAACAGCAAGACAATTTTTTTTTTTTTTTTTTTACGTTGATGTTTTGTTTGTTTAGCGAAGGGCATCTGGCATATTCCAGTGAAGGACTAAGAATTACAGCAATGTGGTTAATTGGGCTAGTTGTTTCATAGTTTAAAAATTATAAAATCTCCGAAAACAATAAGTGCCTTGTGTTGTTTTACTTTATCTTGGTCGTTGTTGTTTTTTGGTGCTTTTATACTTTTTAAACTGAAGATTAATTCAGACCACCCGAGGATCTGTTGGCGGTCAACCAAAATCTCATTGACACGAAACTTGCTCTGCAATAAGCCTGTGTCGAGCACTTCGGTCGGGATTAAGATCCACCAACTGGGGATTTGTAGACTGTCACTTTTCCTCCAAACCACTCAGTAGAAGGCCAGGAGTAGGTAATCTCAAATTACTTCCCAAATTCGCTTTCAGGCATAAAAGTATTGGCAAGTATTTTACGTCTCAAACTTCAGAATAAATGGAAAACATATGTTGCTTACTGTTTCAATTGATTAAAGAAACACATTTGAAGCTTTAGATGGCACAAATAAAGAAGAAAAAAAAAACTAAAAGAAAAGAAGCAAAATCTTAGATGTGGGTGGCAGAAATAAATGTTTAACATAATTGCTCCTTCTATTGTGGATAATGCTAGGAGCAGTGCAGTGATGTGATTGCTGTGCCATTTGCGCCAAACTGTGCCAAAGTGCTTACCCTGCTACATTTAACCAAAATGTGAAGAATTTGTGCCAGCATTGAGCCAGAACTTAAGTTCACTTAAATAATACTGAAAATGTAACTACTGCAGGCCTCGCTACCGGGCCGGATCGTTAGAATAGGCTCGTGCGAGTTGTCAGGACTTCCGATAATCGCCTTAAATAACATACTATTCAATTTGTTGCCAAGCACTGACAGTACTCATAAGTTTTGCAACAAGTCTCGTGGTCTGTTCTGGTGGGTTGGTTAGCTTTGTCGAGTGCGCTTCTCACTGCATACTGGTGTACTGCAGTGAAGCGACAGTGCCGTCTCTCGTCCATATTTGCAGTGATATAATGAATATGAAGTGTGCTGTTATGCTCCAAAAGCTCTTTTTCCTTTTCCACAATGAACTTTTGGCTGCTCCAATAGCTGCTCCAAAATGACTACGACCAATCACATCACTGGCAGTGCTATTAGTACTTCAAAACTTTGAATTGCTCTCAGGAAGAATTTTTATTTTTTAAATAGTCAGTCGAATAATGTGTTAATCCTATTATATGTTGTAAGGTGCATGCAATATTCTTAAAACTATCATTTGACAAGCAGCTCCACAGAAGAGCGTCGTTCGAAAATGGTTAATCTCTGTTGCCTGCACGCGAGCAGGTACATGCAGACAGCGTTCCTAGCGACCCCAGCGACCAAGCCTGCACAGGCAATGGAGAAGGACTGTTTTCGAACGACACTTTGTTTTTGGAAGCTTTTGCACAAACTTTATGTTTACTATAAAAACCACAACAAAATTTCTTTCCAACGCAGGCAATGTGCATCCAATGTTCCACCAGTTCCGTCGCAATATCTGTCCATAGGGCGGGCTGATAGTGTAGTGAGTGCCACCGAGTGGACGTGCAACGAAATGGCGCCAGGCATTTCGGAAGCTTGTCAACTGATTTTCATTTAGTAACGTTGGGTGCATTTGTGCAGTCAGTGCTAACAAACCTGAAAGGCCAGGTATTAACTTTCTTTGCAGAATGAAGGCATTGAAAACCATACTGTTAGAATTGTGACTGGGACAAAAAGCACTGTAGCATGGCCACGTCTCAAAGATTAAATCGAGCCCAGTGCAACAGGCTTGTTTGCATCTGAAAACTTGTCAGTAAGGATTTTTCAAACACCTGGTTCTTGGTAGCTAGTTTTGAGGCTACATAGGTTATTGTCATCACCCCAATTTTTTCGCAGGGCGTTCTGGAGATCAATTTGCTCATGTTACACTTGCCTCTCGTATCAATCATTCTAACTGCATCATCACTTTTTTTTTTTTTACATCCATTTTGCATTCACAGTCTTTCTGTCCATATCTTACAATTCTACCCATAGCTCTATAGTCCACTCATAGATCTGACAGTCACTAATCTGAGATTCACATTTTATGACTACTTGCATTGGAAGCTAAGATGGTGACATTAATTGCAGATAACTGTATCTGGGGGGGGATCCCACTGTGCAATTGGTGCATTTTTATTTACATTTTGTGTCTTTGGATTAGAGATATGGTATTGCATTTGGTAGCCATCCACTCATACAACAGATGTGCTCCCAACACTTGTTTGAGTATAAAAATATTGTTGCACAGCATATGTTATGTTATGTCTCTAAGATTGGTTCTTTGAGGTTAGCGCCTTCCCGACAAAGCAGTGTTACCAGAGACTGCAATGTGACCTTTTTTTACTGTGCTCTCTTTGCACCTTTTTTCATTAAAATACTTTATCGTTTTAATCAGACCAGATGTTTTGGGGGGGATTTGTTTTTGCCAGAACTTTTCCAAGTCCAAACCTGCAGGCAGGATTTCTAAAGGAGGCTCACCTAGTGATCAGGCACCAGTGCCTGAAGTAGCACTAGTGGTTCAGATCTTCCGGCCCATCAAGCTACCGAACAAGCTACGCAGAGTCACCATCAGCACCTTCATAAAAAACAAGGTAAGTCCTGAAATCTGTTGTCACTGCTTTCACAAACCTCCAGGGCTATAGTGAGTTATCGAACATGCACCTGTTCCATAATAAGTGCCCACCCCTGTGTGAAAACTAAGCAAAGGACATATCAAGTGGTCACCCCAGACTTTGTCGAGCCAACCTAGCCTAACCGAGATACTCCCCTACAACAGTCTCTTCTTTGAGCACGCCGGTGCGAAGTGGTGAAGCTTGACGTGTGTGTGCTGGTGCAGAACAGTGAAGCCCACCCTACCATGGGCCCCTTCTGCATTTTTGCTCTCTGTCTTAACAGCTTTCATTTAGTTTTCATGGCTATCTACAAAGTTTGGGTGGGCTTTTGCTCGGGGTTTTATAGTAATTGAAAATCAAGATGAGTGCCCTGCACTCGTTATACTGGGTGTTTCCAGAAACGTGGGCAAAATCGCTTCTGCAAAAACTGCATCACACAGAAAAAAAAGGTTGATTCCGTAGTGGTGTGCGTCAAAGGGCCCATTAAGGAAAATTATTAGCGTTCAATGTAATTAAGTAATGAATTAATCTTGAGTAATTGAATTGTTAATTATTGATTTTTAAGACATGGTTTCAATTAGAATCTTGCTGGGCATCATCAAAAACTACTTAGTACACCCATGTTACAATAATATAAGGCACGCCCAGCATTTTACGATGTCCCGACAAAATGCTCAATTTGGACGCGTTTCTGGGTTTCAGTTTCTTATTGGAGCGCACCTCCGTACGGCAATCCCACCCCCTGTGTCTAATACTCGTAACGTGCGTGCGCTGCCAGGCATCGCACATAGAAGAGGCTAAATAAGAAAGCCTCCGGACTGTCACATGAGGTTTGCCTTTCTGATGTTTGTGCCAGTGTGAAGACACAGTTCTGTGTGCGATACGTGGTGGTGCACGCACACATTGTGCGTTTTAGACATGGGGTGGGATTGGCTGTGCGGAGATGTGCTCCGACAAGAAACCGAAACCCAAAAACGTGTCCAAACTCAGTATTTTTTGGGAACGCTGTAAAATGCTGGTAGTGTCTTATATTTTATTTATTTATATATTAATACTGCAATTTCTTAATGGAATTTTCGCAGTTGGGTACAATAATAAAAAATACAACATTATGGCAAAAAGAAAAAAAAAGATGGAAACAAGTTATAGTACACTTGAACAAAAATATAGAAACAAGTTTAGTACACATGAACAAATACAGTACCAAAGGAGCTAACTTAAATTAGATGTGAATAATGACAATGATGGCTGAATAACAACTCTCAGCGAGGTCATTCCACTCAGTTATTCTTCATGGAAGAAAGGAATACTTGAAGCAATTATTACGCAATTGAAAAGGAGTTATTCTTAGATCATGCCTTTGTCGAGTAGCATATCCTGATGAAAAAGTGATTAATTTGGACAGTTTTACCTTATAATGGCCATTAATTAACTGATATAAAAGTTGTAGTCGGGAATGCTGATTTCTTTCAGATATAGACAGTAATTTAGCCCTGGTTAAAAGTTTGGTTATGGAAGTACGCCCAAAGTATTATAAATAAAGCGAGTGTTTTTTTTTTTGTACTCGATCAAGTTTACTAATGTTAATCTTAGTGAAAGGATCCCAAATGATTGCAGCATAATCTAATGTTGGCACGACTATAGTTTTATATGTGAGAAGACGTAAGGAAGGGGAGAAAGTTTTGACGCTCTTCTAAGAAAGAATAACTTCCGCAGAGCATTAGATGTTATGTAATCGATTTACTTTGTCCATGTAAGATTATGAGTAATCCACAGTCCAAGGTATTTATATTGTGTGACTTCTGATAGGGGGATATTATTAACATTGTAAACAAACCTTAAAGGGTATATTTTGTTAGTAATTCTCATAAAAGTCATTTTATCAAAGTTAATGGTCATTTGCCAATCCGTGCATCATGTCGCGATATTTTGAAATGCTTTGTTTAATAATAGTTGATCCGAAACACTATCTACTTTGAGTATATGTTCAGTGTTCCGACCGAGAAAGTTGGTCGGAACAATGTTCACCAAAAACTATGTACTGTCGACGGCTTGACAGATATGCTGGGTTCTATTTTACTAACTGTGTGTTCTTAAATATTTTGTCTAGTTTGTATATCAATTTCTTATGAGAAACCTTATCGAATACCTTTGAGAAATTCATAAAAATAGCATCAATTTGTTTACTGTGGTTAATTGCCAAGGAAAAATCGCAAATAGTTTAAATTAAATGAATACATGTCGACAAACCTTTTTTGAAGCCATGCTGATGCTTAGTCAAACTGTAATGCTCATCCAAGAATGCTGATAAATGAGTATTATTATATGATCAAGAAGTTTACATGCAGTTGAAGTCAATGAAGTTGGACGGTAGTTTCTTATGCGTTGTTTGTTCCCGTTCTTATAAACTGGTTTGACTTTGGCAGTTCTCCAGTCGTCTGGAACCTTACCCTCATACAATGATTTTGAAAACAAAACAGATATTTTGAACCCCATTCAGCGTACCTTAAAAAATGCATTGGGAATATTGTCGGGCCCAAAAGACTTTTTAACATCAAGTTTCAGTGGCATATTCAACATACCGTGTTCAGTAATTACAATATGAGGCATCATTGTCTTGAGTAAAAACCAATTTAAGGTGTTTATTAAATGCTTCTGAGGTGATATCTTTGTGGGTTAGATTACCATCAACCTCAAAAACATCACATGGCATAGAATGTGGAGATATTGTATGCCAAAACTTTTCTGGTGAAGTAGATATGAAGTTTGGCAGACTCGCCGAAATAACCACTTTTATCAATGTTAACCTGGGTTTAAGTTCTAAAAAAAGAGTCGTGAATTTTTTGTTTAGATCTAAGGACTCGTCTCTTCTTTTCATTTTCTTTTTTAATCGCTTCGGGTGTCTTTTTGGCTGTAGTGACTTCCTAGAAATCCAAGGGTTTGTGTTCTTTTGTTTTTTAACAATTGGTGGCACAAAGCGTTCAATACATTCGTTTACAATACTTTTAAACAAGTTCCAAAGGTTGTTCACATCCCCTGTACAGTTTATGAAGTCGTCAAAATTAAATGAAAGCATATCGGCAATCGAGACATCATCTGCACGAAAAAAGTTAGGATAACAGTTCACCTTGTTTTTTTTTCTATTTACAGAAACATCATCTAGAGTCACCAGCACTGTGTTGTGATCAGAAATTCTAGGGACTACTTCACATTTAGCTTTGGTAGAAATCATTCCACTTACGAAACCAAGATCAAGTACAGTGCTGTTAGTGTTAGAAAACAGTAAAAAATTGATAATCTGATTAAAAATTTGTAAGGTCACGTGGCATATTAACTTTAAAACAACAATAAAATTTAACCTCTATTTTTATATCCTATATTTACTGATGAGAAAGCATAATACACACATAAAAACAAATGATGTCCTTATATTATTAGTCACGTGACCTTTTGCGTGGATGGAGCCTTATCTCTTCCAGACTTGGCTACGTCCGCGCGCGTGGATGTAGCCTTGGCCAATAATTTTCCTTAATGAGCCGTTTGACAGAGACCATTATGCCATCAACCTTCTTTCTGTGTGGTGTGTAGTTTTCGCAGGAGCGTTTTGCCTACATTTTCATACAAACCCTGCATAGCAATAGTAACCGTGATTTCTACAAGTTTAATTGCAATAGGCCCGTAGCTCTCAAGTTTTGAGCAGCACTCCATGCGAGCAAAATAGAATATTTGCCTCGCGTTTCGAACATACATCAATACGCTTCCCCACTACAGTTCTTTATGCTCCGTTCCATTCTAAGTGCCAGTGTAGCAGAGGCTACAGGAGCGAGCTGCTAGCATTCAGCGTCCCTGCCAAGCACGCGCGCTTGTGCAGTGCGAGCATCGTTCAGGAGTATGTGCGTTTGCAAGTAGCTTTGGCTTCGCTATCATGTAAAGTGAAATATACGTGCTCGCGGAAGCCATGAAAGAGTGCAAAGATGAAAGGAAAGTTAATGAGACGCTGCGGCCGCGAGCTGCATAATTTTTTAATTATTTGTTTAGTTTTTTTAGACATTTTGTTACCGCGCATCTACAGATGCTGACAGATGCTTGTATTCGAACGTGGCACGTGCAAAATCAAACGTTACAAAGCCACCTGGATGGTGCAGCCAGCATAACATGGTTGCGTCTTGGGTAAGTATTCCGGACGTGCTCGCGCCCCCTGCTCCAGAGCAACGGGTCTATGTGTTGTGCACAGCTGTGGTTTCTGAAACTAGAGTGAACATAAGTCAAATTAACTTTGTCGAGGAAGACTAAACCACTACTAGATGAATTGAGCATGCTTCAAGGTGGAGTTAATTTTACTGTTCTTTTTTCAGATCCAGGGAGAGGTGGTTGTGCTCGGTTCCCAGTCCCTGACCACTTTACGCAACACAATAAGTTGTGTTGCGGACATCAATGCGCCAGGGGACTACAGTGAAGATCCGGACAAGCCTCAGTGTCCCAAAGCCATTGTAAGAGCCTTTCTTTCATTTTTGGCCACATTGATGAACAAACCACTGAATTGAAATATGAAACACTTAATCATAAATTTAATCTACAGGTCACTGTTGTTTTTACAGAAACATAGAGTGTCATTGAGGGCAGCGCAAGCACTTAACAGGAATATTATTGCACACACTGGAAGCTATTCACCCCTGCATATGCTGCTTGCTGCGAGCAAATGAATGAGCGTGGGCTGTTTTGTTTGTGCGTGAACTCCTGTCAACATCATTGTGTTGTTGCAGGATCTGTACAAGTCCGGCTTTTTCTTCATTGGCAACACTTTCTACAATGACATGACAGATCCATCCTGCAGGGATTACAGCCAGTAAGTGTAGCTGCCACAGTGTGACTTTATATTTTGGATGTCACTAATTCTAGGACCCCATTCATGTTTATGTCATTGCTATCTACCACTGTCTTGTCATTTGCCCTCTCCATGTTCAGCTGGCCAAAGGAGTAGTACCTTTGGTGTTTGCATTTTCCACTGATCCATGCAATAATTGTTACCACCCTTGTAATTTCAAAAGAGATTGTAAAATTGCATAGAACTTGCATATTTTGAAAGCATGGCAAGAGGCCTACAAGTTTCGTGCTCGGAACTTTTGAAATGCAGTTTCGAGAGAACTGCTAATGGGGTGTACAAAGTGCACGAGGTATATAAAAACTTAACAATAATTTTAGGGAAAAAAAAAAAAAAAAATTTGTTTTAGCGAAATATTAATTCATTTGTTTGGAATTTGTTACAGATACTGTTTTCTATTCGTGTTCTCGAACTTCATTCAATAAAACCACTTTCAGTGGCATTGACTGACTCGATGAGGCTTTGAAAACGGCTGGAAGCCCTGTTTAAATGGTCCTCGTTGATGTTGGCCATAGCGAAAATTTGTTTCAACAAAATATTAATTTATTTGTTTGGAATTTGTTACAGATAATGTTTTCTGTTTGTGTTCTCGAACTTCATTAAATAAAACCGCTTTCAACGGCATTGACTGACTCGATGAGGCTTTGAAAACGGCTGCAAGCCCTGATTAAATGGAGAGTTAGAAGGCCACTTGTTGTGGGTGACATGGTCACAGAGGTTGTCAGTCGGCCAATTTTGGGTTGTGTGGGCCATGTGGCATGGAGCAGAGTCCTGTTAAAAAATGAATGGCCTCCCCTGGGCCACCCTTCTATCCAAGATGCCAGTGTCTCGATGTAGGCCTTCAAGTTGGCCTTAAAGCCTTGTTGAAAAAAGTGTGGCGGCATGACATGACCTTCATTGTTCACGACAGCTAGGATCATCACAGATGACGGAAACTTTATCCGCATGACCGTAGGGACCTTCTTGGGGCTCGTACAGAGCCACTCGTTATTCCTCCTGTTGACCTTTTGGTCTTGGTCAAAGTTCTTGTCGGAAAAAAAACAAAGCATGCCCAGTTTCTCAGAGTGCTTGAGCTTGTTCAACAAGCACTTGGACCGGATGACGCGGCTTTTCTAGGTTTTTTGTTCCGAACATTGCCGAAGACTTTGTCATTGTCGGGTCTCTCTTGAAACGTAAATATCCGCGACAATTTATCAATAACTCACGTAAACAGGTGCACCGGGACAGCCCTAACTAGAAAAAAGACTTTCAAAGCTGGTGTTGTAACAATTCCGTACGTAAAGGGGGTATCCGAGTCGATACGCTGTGCCCTCCTGCCTTTAGATGTCAGGACAACCTTCAAGCCGCATGTAAGGCAACGCAACCTCCTTTCCAAACCGAAGGACGAAACACCTCCCGAATCCCAGAACAAGTGACGAGTGTACAAGTTGAGTTGTCGGAAATGTGACGCATTGTACATCGGGGAAACCGGCCGCAAGCGAAGCACCCGCTTCAAAGAACATAAAAGAGACGTGGAAAGGGCGACGCATGCCACAAGGTCAAAAACAAGTGATGGACCGAACCTGCCGAACTTCAGATTCGGCAAAATTCAGCACATGCCAAACTTTTGAAGAAAAGTTTCGCAAAGATTAGGCCAAAATTTGGCAAGCGCCTGCGAACGCGACGGGCCTGCGGGGGTGTGGATTGGAAATGGACGCCATGCGGTTACCATCGTACAGTGTAGTACTATACCAGCGGTTAAGTCAAGGTGCGGAGTATATGGTAATTTTGTATTTGTCAGCCTTTGTGAGTCTGGTTTTCTTCCATAATGTCTGCCCCAAGAACAGAAGATTGACCAGGAATTGACTCAGTGTTCTCCACAAATGACAAATGAAGCGGTACATTCTGGGTAACATGATTTTAATTTGATATTTTCAGTGATGCACGAGGTAGTTGCAACATTGACTGACAAGTACTTTAAAGCACTCCTCGCCATTATAGCAATCCTGTTCTCGGCAAGTAGTTTGTACCAAAACAAAATATTATAGCTTTTTAATTGGCATTATTTCACGGTTTTTATCTGTCCGCATAAAACTGAACACAAACTATCGTGCTCGGCGTCGCATATCCCAGATTCTTAACTCCTAAACGTCTGCCTAAACTCCTAAAATTCAGAAACCGGAATTTTAAATGTTAAAAAAGAGACATTGCAAATATGAGACGCGCACTTGCATGCAAAGCTGAAATAACTGAAATTAAAAAAAACAAACAAAAAACCTGCATATTTACAATAACATTGTTTTTTTTTCTGGTGAATGCTCAGCAGCCATTGCATTCATTTTCGTGCAAGAGACTGTGACTCGCAGAGAAAGTAAGATCATAGTGTTACCGCTTTTACTTCAACAATGTACGTACACACTTGCAGGCTTGCGCTGATGAGGCCTCAAAACCGAAACTCGCGTATCGTGACTGTGCCAGCTACCACCCAACCTTGTTGTCACACCACTTCTGCAAAAAGTCACTGTAAAATTGCCAGTAAACACACAAAAATGACACCGACACAATTATCTTGTAGAATATCACCTTATTTAGTAATAACTGTGTCAAAATGCATTTAAAAAAAATAAAACCTTGCTGCTTGGAAAAACGAAACATCAACTTTTAGGTCTGGCGACTATGTATTTTTGCCGAATCTTTGCCGAATCGTTGGAAAAGTTTGGCAAAAATTTGGCTTTGCCAAATCCTAAAATTCGGCAAAAGTGCAGCCCATCACTATCAAAAACCGAACTGGTCGACCATTGTTGAACCACGGGACACAGCTTTTTGACAACGCAGAGATCTTAGGACGGGAGCAAAGGTGGGGTCCCCGGAAATTCTTGGAATCGTGGTGCCTCCGAGACGACTACTCAGCTTGCAATGTTAACCGCGGCCCACTTCCTGACGTGTACGCGGATTTACTGAAATAATGTTTGGTTGCTGGGCTCTCACTCGTGTCCCTGTTGGCACTCACTGACGATGTCTCCTGCATGGGACATGAAACGTTTGATTTTAAACTGTTGATTTTGTTAAGTCATGTCGGTGTTATTTGTTTTATCATGTCCAGTCCTGGCTTTTGGAACATTTTTGCAAATACCTCGTGCATACCCTGTATAATAAATACCCTGTATGATCTTAGTAACTGCTATTTCTTTTACTAGTTCATTTCAGTTCAGAATATATTTACTGATGAGGATACAACTGGCAATATGCTCTACGGTAGGGCCAGAGGGGGCAGTTTGGGTTATCGGAGGTAGTGGAGTGTGGTATAGGTGCTATTACACTTCTCTTCCTAAGCCGGTCCCAAGGTTCCCAGGATAAGCTGGCGTTGTTCTGCTGTTCCTACGGGGTTTATCCATTAATGTAGTCTTTCAGGCTCGTCTTCCGGTTTGAGGGCACCCTTAGCGGCATTCTTTTCATTTTCATGCTGCTTACAGTTCCAAAGCTAGTGCTGAGTGTCTGCCGGGGTATATTCTAGGCAGTACTTACACTTGTCTGGTTCTGGGTGGTAGTCGGGATGCTTTCTTCTCTTAGGAGTGTCGTGCCATTTCTTAGTTACAGAAGGTGTTACTGCTGCATCCGCCTGAAGTCCTCGAAGTAGAACAGTTTCGAGTCTTCTCAAGCCCTTGGGGAGACTTTCTCGTGCAATTTCTTTATGCCTGTCGATTTCCTTTCTGAGTACAGTCTTGGCCGCCATTGTCTCCCACACGGGGTCATAAAAGCCGCCTAGTTTACTTTCACAACTCTCCAGGGTGCCCTGTTCTTCTAAGGACTTTGTAGGATTGAGTGTGGATGTGGAGGTTTCTGAACTGCAATTTAAGCGAGGGAGGAAAGAACGATGGAACTCTCCCGCTGCCTCGTTGGCAAGGTTATTGCCTTCAATTCCCTTGTGCCCTGGGATTCAGTGCACAGAGGTTTGAACATTCCGCATCCTCAGCTCGATAGCCATAGTCATGATGTCGTGAACTGTTTTACATGTTTCCTGATGTGTTTTCAAGGAACGAATGGCGTCTTGGAGGTCAGTGTATATCACAATGTGTGTGTCACATTGTGCGTCTTTGCTTGCTTCCTTTAGAGCCTCTGCTAGTGCCGTAATTTCGGCTTCTTGCGCTGTTCTGCAGTGTTTAGCGTTTTTCGTGGGTGTCACCTTGGTGTTGGTAATGTGCCACGCCAGTGCCGTTCTTCCTTGTTCGGAATACGCTGCATCCTTGTAACAGATTATTGTCTTTTTAGTTGGGTTTTCCAGGAGTGCCTGCACTTCTTCCATGTGCCTCTTGGCTTTATATTGTCATCGTTCTTGGTTGCCTCGACCCATTTTTCGGGGTGGTGGAGCTGATTGTGCCACTACTATTCTTTCCCATGGGGGTAGCTGTTCAGGAATAGGGTTGCTTTCCGCTATGTCTAGATTCCAGTCGAGTATTTTAGAAATTTCTGTGCCCTGCTTTGTGTGCTGAAGCTTGATGCAGTGTGCTTGCTCTTGGTTGTTGGTCAGTTCATTAAATGTGGGAAATGGTACATATTTGTGCAATTCTTGCAGGTTGGTGATTTTCGGAAGTCCAGAGATTGGGGCTTCTTCTTGTGTTGTTGAGCAACGTTTCTAGATGTTCCTAGTGGTGTTGGTTGAGCCTATAGAAGCGGCATCCATACTTGACTTTTGGGATAAATACTGCTGGGACTATCAATCAGGCTATTCTCTCGCCTGCTCCTCCATGCCTATCAGCTATTCTTCTAACTATTGAAGTACCGATTTCCACGTCTTCGCCAATCGCTTGATCCATGTGTCTGGATTGAGCTTCGTGTTGACATGTATCCCGAGTATAGTGTGCTCGTCTGTCTTTGCTAAGGAGTGCCCGTCAAATGTCAGGGTGGGGTTGATTGCGTCCCTGTCTTTTCCGAATACCCGAATACTATGAGTTTAGTCTTTTCGGCGGAGGGTTTCATGCCGGCCACTGCCAGAAAGTTCTCGATGGTTGCAAGTGCTTCTTGAAGGGTGGTCGTTTGTTGTTCTGCGTACCCATGTGTCGTCCAAAGTGAGACATCATGTGCAAATATCTCAAATTGTAGGTGTTTGATGTTTTCCAATTTTCATGCCACTGGTGCCATCGCAAGGTTAAATAGTGCGGGGGATAACACAGACCCTTGTGGTACTCCTGTGGCGCTTTCTTTCGTGCTACTCTGGTCTTTGCCAAACTTGACTGCATATTTCCAGTTTTGTAGGAAAGTTTTAATGAAGTTGAGTGGTCATTCATTTATCCAGTGTTGTGGTAATGGCATAGTGTGGTAGCAGATCAAATGCTTTCTGAATGTCAATAGCCACCAGCATCCTTGTGCCAGGAAATTGGGGCAAGTATCTAAGAATCGCTTCTCTCAGCAGCAGTAGGCTGTTGTGCGTCCCTAAGTTCTTCCTGAAGCCTGTTGGGGTTGGGTGGTAAGTTTCGTTCTGTTCTGTTATTCAGTCAATCCTGGCCGGCGTCATTCTTGCCACTAGCTTGCATAGGGCCGATGTTAGCAATATCGGTCTGTTTGGTATTTTGAAGAGCACTTGGGGAGAGTTCTGGGGCAACTTTTGCTAGGGACTTCCTTCTTACAGGGTGATTCGTGAATGGGCCAAGAACCCGAGACGTAACGTGGGTCCATTCGAGGTAAAGCGGATGGAGGACACATGCTTTAATGACCTGGAAATTCAATTGGGCTACCCGTACGTCTACGTGCACCAAGGATACTGCGAGCATCTGATCGTCTTCAGCGACATGAGGTAGGATCACTCGGCGATGCACCATACTAGAGCGAAGACTTTAAGCTGGGTCTCCTCTTGGGTTTTACTGTGTTCCATCTGCCCGCTAGAATGCATATCTCTTGCTCTCAGATTTCGACATGAAAAACAATATCTGGCTTATCAGTTACCTAGATGTGGTGTCAGCGGAATATACCTGAAAGGCCCTCCTGTCATGTAACAAAGGCCACCTTTTATGAATCAAATGTAGCTTATCTTTGTATTTTAAGGCATTGGAATAGCCATGCTACTTTAGTATCCCTGCTGTTTCATTTGTGATTCTATCCGCTTTCAGTGAATCAGGTTTGTGCAGACTACAGCCACAAGAAAGTCTTCTGCTCTGATACAGGATTTGTTTGTCCTTTATCAGAGCAGCATTTGTATTTCTAAATAAAATGAGCCACTATAGTCGGTGACAGGTCAAGAACGAAGTGGAAGCTCCTCCCACCTCTTTCCACTTAAGCAGTGCAAATGCTGGAGAGGAGGCGTCCTCCTCTCCACCGTTCGCTCTGCTGAAGTGGAAAGGGTTGGGAGGAGCTTCCACTTCGTTCTTGACCTGTCACCGACTATAGTCTTCCTTCTATTTTAAAATGAATCCCTGTAAAGTGATGACCGACTCTTATGGCCAGATTGGTAATTCTTACCTATATTGTTATAAATGAATTTCTCTGTACTTCGGTCAAGTAAAGTCAAATTTCCCTTTGTGTATGTTGGAAATCTGTCATTTGAAAACGTTTTTATACGAATTCCTTTAGGTCCAGAATGCGTTCCTAAGCTTTATGCTAGGCCACATTGGGAAACTTGTCGGTCGGGCATTGTGCTGAAGTACTGAGGAGGTCCTTGGCGTACTTCTTTTTTCCCTGACAGAATGCTGCATTCAGACGATAGCCAGCAGATGTCTGACTATCCAATGATCCTCCAGAACCATGCCCACTCCAAGAGGTTACTCTGCTGGCTCTGCCATAAGGCCCCTGCCAAGTAAGTCACTCAGGGTTACTCAGTGGTCTTCCTAAATTAGGCATTGGGAAACTGTGGGCTGCACTAAGCCGTCTTTACCAAGCCTTTCGCTAATTATGATCTTTAGCAGGTTTCCCTATTTTCTGAAATAATTGATAATAAATTTCCACATCTACTACAGTCGACTTTCGTTAACTCGACCTTGGTTAAATCGACTTATCGTTTAATTCGAGCCTGTTCAAAGGCCCTTGAAAAAGCCGATACATTTCTATAGAAGAAAAACAACTCATTATTTCGATTTTAAAATATCAAAATATTGGTTAATTTGACCTAGAGAGAACTGGTAGTGTGCAATATACAAGCACGACTGGCTGTGCATGACGCACAAAAACAGGCCTTTTTTAAAGCGATAGCTTTAAGGAGCTCGTGTCGCAAAAAAACCGGCGTCAGTGTCGTGAGATGGGAAAATCCCGATTGGTCAATGGGGTCATGACATCACCAGCTACATGACCTCGCGCGGGAATTTCAAACAACCCACAACGCTCGCGTGAAACGTGACATCACGCGTGGAATGAAAGTGATTAAAGAACATGACATGTACGGTAATGCGAATTAAAGGTCGCCGCAAGTCTCAAATGATTTCACTTTATAAAGTTATATAAAAGGTCGTCGAAACTCTGTTCGTGTTGAAGACTGCTACTCCAAGGAGTTTGTTTCTAAATCCGGGGTGCCCCAGGGGTCCAACCTGGGACCGCTTTTGTTTATTTTGTTTATAAATGATATTGTTTGATGTGTTGGTGATGCAAAAATTTTTCTCTTTGCTGATGATGTTAAACTATTTTTAAGTGTGAGGTCAGTATCGGATTGCACTCGTCTTCAAGCTGACATAGGACATGTTTCAAATTGGTGCTTCAAAAACCACTTGTCGTTTAATCCCGAGAAAACTAAACATATTGTACTATCTAGAAAGCGTGAATTCATTTCTTTTTCTTACAACCTTGAAGGCGCCTTGATACCCCGGGTATCTTTTGTAAGGGATCTTGGTATCCGTATTGACAGTTCACTTTTTTTCAAAGAACATGTGTCTATAACTGTTAATGCTACGTTAAGAGTGTTAGGCATTATTTCTCGGTTATGTCGGCGGTTCTCATCACCCTCTTGTTTGTTGCATTTGTTTAAGTCACTAGTTAGATCACGGTTAGAATTTGGCTCGGTAATCTGGAATTCATCATCTCTTGGTCAGGCAACAGAAATTGAAAATGTACAAAAGTGGCTGATAAAAATTGTGTATGACCGCTATATTGGAAAGAGGTCTTCTTATCATTATGAAACGCTACTTGACCGGTTTGCATTATATAAACCTGCCATGAGGAGGCAGTCCAGAGATTTTGTTTTTCTTCATAAAGTTGTTCATGGCCACGTCAGGTCAATGGATTTACTACGATCCATTGACTTCCATGTTCCATCAAGAGCCAGCCGGAATGTATTAACGTTTTATCCATCTTGCTTGTCCCCTATATCCCCTTTGTCACAAATTCAATTGGCCTTCAATAAGGAACATCACCTGGATATTTTCATGTGTCTCCGGGAATTCACCTTGCTTGTTCGTGAATGGATGTCTTTCGCTTAGAATGAGATTTTGTTTTTGTGGTATTAGTATTGAGTATTTTAGTTTTTACGGTATTCATATATTAGTATTTTGTGCACCACAGTGGAGACTGAAAAGTTGTTTGTGGGCACAGAAAATAAAGAATTATTATTATTATTATTGTTATAGAGTAATTAATTTACCTTAAAGAAAAAGTTCCAAGAATTTTAGGCAGACCCAGTATTCAAACCCACACCCTTTTGGTTGCGAGCCAGGCACTATACCGACTAGGCTATGCAGACAAGCTTGGACGGCTTAGGAACTAGGGGAGATTCATATGTTTAGCTGTCGCGTTCCACTCTTAAAGGCGAAGCTAAAAGGGACACTGACAGGGTATTTATGCTCGCCAAGGTTTTTATTTGTACATGACACATAAGAGCCCAGCTGCCCAGAACAGAATTTGTGGCTCGAAATTTGTTTTCTTTTCGCCCGAAAACCGCTGATCGAGAACTGGCCGGTTTGAGTGGTGCTCACGCTCTTCTCCATGGTCATGTGCAGTTTTCTATGGTTTAGACACAGCCACCAAATGTAATCAAAGTCGTGGGTCATTGAAGGAACACACTCAATATTAGCAAAAGAAAAAGTAATCTAATACCACTTTTAATGGCTTCTAAAAGCTGCAAATATGTTGATTGAAAAAAAAAAAAAAAAAGTTGCACAGCCACATGACTTCTGACAGCATTCTCCTCTATATTTCTTCTTCCTCCCCAGTCTAGTTTCGGTTTTGGTTTTGAGCAGTTGCATTTTTTTACTTTATTAACAATATACACGATGCTGTAGCAAAATATGATTGATATAGTCTTCTGACGCCATGTTAAATTGCCTGGCAAAAAATACAAAACATTTTTTGGGGTTTTTCATTCTCTTTTTAAGCGTCCTCCTGTAATTTTTGTTTTCCGAATTACGCGGCGGGCAAGTTACAAGCGCGATCAGCCACGCCCGTCGGTGAAAAAGCCCGTTTTCAAATTTTTAAGCTTGCGCCGAATCGCAAAGAGTGAGAAAAGGAGAGCGCATGTTGAGACACGGGACACGGTCTGGTCTCAACTCAAAACAACCATTGCAACAGTGCTGCAGAGCAGCAAGCTCTGACTGGCTGTTTGTGAAATAGGGCCGCTGATGACGTGAGCGCGCACAACGGTAACGTTTGCCTCGTAACTGCCGGAGCGGTGCAGTTAGTTCGCCGGCCACCGGTCACTGCTGCCACCTCTGTGTGGGCGGTGTGCGGCGGCTCATTTTAAAAATGTTAGTCCACCTGATCTAAAGCGCTGAACATTCAGAATTGCGCACGGATCTTTTAATTCGACTTTCGCATAATTCGAGCCATTTTCGCTTGTACCTTTATGATCGAATGAACATGAGTCGACTGTATAAGCTTTTTGTGTTATGCATAAACATAAACTCATTGTTCTTTTTACCTATTATAGTTTTCAAGAAAACCTCAACTTTTCCACATGTTTTTCTGCCCAACATTTTTACTCGAATCTCATAAAAAAAGATGGCACGAAATATGTTACCGTGTTCTGCAATTTAGGGGGTGCAACAAAGTCATTCTTATAATTTTACCGTCATTCTAAAGAAAGGTTTTACAAGTTGAAATTTTTTTGTTGGTAATTAGAAATGAGTCGTTAAAGTCTTTGCAAATTAAAACAAATTTGTAGTCAAAGTTTTTTTTAGAAATATTGGTCTTTTTAAACTCTGGTTAATGAGGTATTAAACCCTGAAAAAAAGTATTAATATACAAATATTAGGTCAAAAGATACCGGGGCAAAACTTTGTGTTGTGACGAAAAAATGAATTCTGAGAAAACAGGAAAAGCTTTTCGAAACATGCTTGCAAACAGCCCCTGAATGTGAAACTTTGAATCAGTGTAACTGTATAGACATGCAATTCCTGGGCGGAGTGCACCTACAGTGAATGTTGTTTGTAACTTACAGATTTAAAAAAAAAAAAAAAAAAAAAAAAAACATTAAATAGCTTTTTTTTTGTAATTTGTTTCTCAAGACGGGTTTCCTTTTAAGTTTATGGAATGGCAAGTCTAGCCTGGTATCCTGCTTGCTATACTGTACTGCTCCGGGGATGTTGTGTCAGCATGTTGGTCAAAGCCATGCCCCTGTAACATTTGAGGCCTTGGTATAAACTACTCAAAGAAGAACTAAATAAGTCCTATATCTTGTAAATTGTACATATACTAGGATTGTATATATACTAATTGTACAGCATGTAGACTAACGCTTCAATCCCAATTTTGGACAGTCTTCAACAATCGGTTTGTCAACGCATCGAGGTGTTGCTAGGTGGTGCACACATAAAGTTAAAATACCAACGGATAAACTTACCTCGTTCAAAAAAGAAGAAAGGAGAACCTGTTTCGGGCAATCTACGGCACCATTTCCCAGGTAACGCAGACGGTGCTCAATGACTTGGAGACGCTGCCGACAGATGGCGAATGCATAGAAAAACTCGCTAGATCGTCTGCTACCGAAACTCGAATTGGCGTGCCCCACGCGCCTTCGATGTATACGCTATCTGTTGGCAGCAACTCCAAGTCAGCGAGCACTGTTTGCTTCGCCTGAAAAAAGGCACTGCAGATTGCCCAAAACAGATTCTTCTTTTATTTTTTTTGAATGAGGCAAGTTTATCTATTGATATTTTAACTCCATGCGTGCACCACCTAGCCGCCGATACGTTGAGAAACCGATCGTTGCAGATCGCCCAAAGTGGGATCGAAGTGTTAGTGTACATCATGAAGATAGGAAGCTACTGGAGGCGAACAGCCTGAGGATGACCAAAACAGCTGTTGGCGCCAAGTCAGCTCTCCTTTTCGTCCAATAGCGTCTCTTGGTTTTGGTCATCGTTGGGGGCGTGTCCCTCCACACTTCTGGCTTCAGCTCTGGTGCTGTCACGTCGCCTCCAGAAGCTTCCTTCCTTCATAGTGTACATAATGTGTATAAACTAGGATGGATGCAAGAGTGGGAACACACACGGCACTTCTAACTTGGTCCTCGCGTCTTAGCGGCACAATGTGCGCATTGATGTTGCCATTGCATATCCTGTCCTTGCAACCTCTGAAGGCGTACCATTCTTTCACCTTAAATGGTAATATATGCTGTGAAAAGTAGTACAGAGGAAAAAGCGTTTTCTTCTTGTTTCCACTCGTATTGCAGGCCACGATAGCTCATTTTGTTTGCAAACGGGCATCTCATCCTTCTTGCAGTTGGGTGACTTATGAGAATGAGCGTGTGACGGAGGACCCCTTCTTTTTCTGCGACACCTGCTTCCGGTCCTACAACTACACGGCTGACAAGAAGAAGATTGGACACTTTCGAGCGGAGCCTTATCTCGATGCCCTAATCTGAAGCAAAGCTCACATTTCACGTTGTACCTCAATTTTTTACAAGGCTACTGCAATTCGAGACTCAGATTGCTTATTTATTTATTTTTTTGATGGAATTACAATTTGCAGTGATTATGTATGTTTGTGAGTGCTTAAGAAGTATTAAAGCATCCTCCTTTTATTCTTCTTTCTGCTCTAAAGTTAATGTCGTTGTGGGCACACTTGTGTTACGCCCAATTCACATTTTACTTGCGGTTTTGCTGTTGCGACGTCGCTTGTGTGGCAAAAAAAGCGTGGTGGTGGCCACAGTGCCCAATGTCGCAGCAGTGAAATTGTACACGCAAAATTACTTGCAAAATCGCACTACAAGAATCTGGCTTTTAGGGCTCAGTGAAATCAATTCTTAACTTGGGAGTAAAGCTCTGAAATAAGGGCAGAGCATATTTTTTTTTTTTATACATCATTCATGTAGAGAAATAAACTGTGCAGTACATAGTGGAGCCCTGCACAGGCATACTTCTTGAGGCTTTACCTGGCCCAGGCTCGCTGACTCGGTTTTACCCGGGCCCGGCCTGGCTGGGGGCGACTCGTCTGTGAGAAATGAAGGATGTGTCAGCCTGGTGAGATGCCAAGATGTGCCTCATCTCCTAAATCCGACGCAGCCCTGGCAGAGTGTCGGTGCACTCTATCCACTCGGGAGAAGCTATTACTGCTTCGTTCACGGCCTGGCCCACTAAGTTTGCCTGTTTCGATCTGGATGAGCATCGTACCGGTGTGCGGTAGTGTATCATTACTGCGTTGTGCACGTTAAAGACCCCAAACTGGTAGTGGTACTGCTCTGGCTAAACTTTTCATCTACACCAGGGATGGCCAGGCTGACCCGGCCTAAGAGCCACAAACAAAACCATGAAACTTCCAAGAGCCACCTAGAAGAGGAAAGTCAGAAAAGAAAGGGGGAAGGGGGGGGGGGGGGGGCAGAGCTTTGTCCAAAGTAATAAATGAAACTTGAGCTACCTTAGATCTATCAGAGTCAAAAGCAGACCAATTGCACGTAGGGTAGCTGTAGCACTAGACTACCAAATCGCACATTGTCTTCCAATTTAAATGGCGATAAATTTCTTTAGTGCTCGTGTGACTGGGAGGGAGGCGGGAGGGGGGGAGTTAGTTTTTGGGGAGCCGCAAGCCACTCTTTAACACGTAAAGAGCCGCAGCTTGGCCACTTATGGTCAACACCGTAAGCCAGCGTCGCTGCACCTCCGAGGCAAACCGACCTTAGGCTGTATAAACGAGAACATAAAATTTGGTTTGGACTCCCTCTAAGAATAAAAAGTGAATGGAAAAGTGATTGGTGACAATCAGCAAGTAAACGAAGAAATGATAGCTCTTGTGCAATACAGGAAAGAGCTCGGAGCTTTGCAAAGGGCTTCTGAAGCACATGCTGGATTGCACTCTCTTTAGGCGGTGGAAACTGATTGTCGTAGTATCGCTAGACAATTGATGAAAAGTGTAATGCATACATTTTGTTTATATTTGCATTTTTAAAGCAACTTTGACATAAAGCTTGCCTAAAACATTCTAAAAAGTGATGGCATCTCCACGTGGTGAATGATGTTGATTGGGGCGAAGCTCTGGTGGTGCTGTTACGCTGGGCCACAACATGCTGAGCTTTTCGTTCATTTTCATCCATGTCCGAAAGAGAATGCGTGGTATGGAACGTGGTTATATACGCATTTGATCATTTGACCGCAGCGCCCTCTTGTCTATAAATGTTGAGCCAATGCATGCAAAGTTTAATGCGATTATATACGCATTTGACCGCAGCGCCCCCTTCTGTATAGACGTTGAGCGGCTACATGCAACGTTTCATCCATGACATCCCCAGCTCTTGAGTTACTACCACATCTCGGAGCCCCCTACTCGTCCCGCAGTCGTGGCCGATAGGTTAAGGCGATGGACTAGAAATCCATTGGCGTCTCCCCGCACAGGTTCGAATGCTGTCGACTGCGCAAATATTTTGTTTTTTTTTAAGAAGACAAATGGGAGGGCAATTGATGTGAGCACGAACGCCGGACGGACAAGGCTAGACCCTGAGGAGCTTCGCCCCTGAAACAATATTGTAGTGATCCTGATACATCACAGAACATTGTAACTCGTTAATTGCAAATGTCGGCCCCCCTGCCCGTTCCCCATGCTGGTTCACCCTACGGTGAAGTGGAACGGACGCTACAAGCCACCGGAGCTAGTCCATAGCTTGGAGGGGGTCCATGACCTTCTGGTTGGGTGGAACAACGCAATTGGTATGCATGCAGTGCTGGATTGGCTAACATAGAATAACTGTATATGCTCCGCTTGTGGAGCAGAGTATTGCAATGGTGATCCCAGGGCGGCCATGTTGGATCCAAGGCCGCACTGCGGGAAGCGACCGTCTCTTCTGCAGGAGACCTAGAGGCACGCGTGGCTGTGAGGCGGCGTGCTTCGGCGTGCGGAGCAGAGAAGATATAGTGCGGCGACACGCCTGCCGGTCGCTGTCGTCCCGTCATTTGTCTTCTGTTTCTCTCTATGCCCTCGGTAGAACGTTGTATCCGACGAAAACGTCGTCCCTTCGCAAGCCATTGATGCGTGTTGTTTTCTGGTCGGATGTGCCGGTCGCGTAGACGAGCTACGCGATCATCCTCCGTGTCGTCTGCTTCCCAGACTTTGGAAACATGATTTAAAATATCGCTCGCGTTATAAGTAAACACGATTATACTGTACCCAGTGGCTACACATAAGGTTCAATGATCAAGGAACTTTTCAGTTCGTTCGATTCTAGTGTAGGATGTATATTTCGCAAACGCAAAGCGAGAAACAAGTTTCGCCCAAAACTCTGCGCCTGCAAGGTCGCTTTCCCGCATCACAGTTGAATACAGCTCAGCGTACGTGACCACTTCTCCACCAATACGGAGTTGGCGGCGAAAAGAAAAGGAACACGATAGTCTGGGTTAGACTAGTCTGGCTCTAGGCTAGCATGGCTTACGTTGCAGTACATCGTGAGGTGAAATGGAGTACGTAGGGAGAGGGGAAATAGAAGGTTGTGGAGAGGTCCCTGAGAGCCACTAAATAGTTACAACGAGCCGCGGCAGTTTATGAAGTTAGACGAGAAAGACTCGGCTCTCCGCTCTCCTGTCTTCTTCGGAAGCTCGGACGGACTAGGGTGCCTTCATGTGTGCTTTGCATAGGGTGATGCCAACTGCCTGTTTCCCTTTCCCACACTTTTGTCCACCGCCATTTTGTTTCTTATTGTTTCCCCGTGCGCCGGAAAGTGGCCTTTGTGTCCATCGGTACTCCCATCCGAGGGGGGAAATGCCAATCCTCCCTCCGTGGGTTCCACAACGCTGCTCCGAACTTGTGAGATAAGGTGCTTGTTTCCGGGAGGGTTATAAGCCCATGGATTATCGCGGAGGACCAAAATGGCTGCTGGTTTGTCGGCGAGTGGGATTACAAAGGGTGGCATCACCCTAGCAAAGCGCACATGAAGGCTCCCTAGGACGGACATTTGCGCATGCTGGTTCCCACGGAGCACTCAAATACACGCGCGCTTTCCGGTGTGGCGTATGGTAGTATGGTGGCGCTAGTGGCGTTTTCTTTAGGCGTTCACGTAATTTCTATGCGCAATTTTCGAGGCCATTTCGGGAGACAATAAAGTTAATTTAATTTAATTAAATTAGAAAAAATAATAATGAGGAGTTGTGTAAAAAATTACGCAAATTGTGAAAATTGTTTTTTTTTCCTTTCGTTTGGGAGGAATGGCGCGGAGGCACGGATGACGCACATTCTAGGAATCTGGCAATTGGCACCTTACGTTGCTTCCGCAAGCTACGAGATTGCGGTACGTATGGGCCACTCGAGCATGCATTGTAAATAGGGGTGTATCTCGAAACAACCCATTCTGATTTGAACCCTTCTCGTTTTAACCTTTCGCGTTTCAACCCTTTCTCATTTGTACCCGTCTCATTTGAACCCATTCTCATTTGAACCTTTCTCGTTTCAACCCATTCCCAAAACGCCTTTCGCGTTTTAACCTTTCGCGTTTCGACCCTTTCTCATTTGGACACGTTCTCATTTGAACACCGTATTTCAAACCAATCGCCTAACGCTCTGCGCTTTAACCTTTTCTTACTATTTATGCCCTTCTCGGTTAGGGTGACCACCTTCCTTTTAGCGAAATGCGGGACACGCGGGGGAGGAGGGGGGGGGGGGGGGGGGGAGGAGGAGGAGAGAATTTATGAACAAGCACACCATGAACTTAGACTCTTTTAGTACACATTTAATGTCCTGTGCTATTTATACACCTGCAAATTGTGTTGCAGCAATTAAACTAAACTAATTTTCACTCCCAGTGAAATATTTTAAGTAGAAAGCACAAAAAACAACTTTAGCAGAACTCAATGCATCAAATGAAAATAAAGAGTAAATCTTTTTCAGGTTATTGTTTCCTGTCAACGCGTAATTTTATCAACATGGTCCTACACAAATTTTTAACATGTTCTTTTTCGACCGTTGCGAGTTGCAGGCTTTTTACCTTGTGTGGCTGTCTTTGCTAAAACAAAACCCCACAGCAACCCTTTCGTATTGACACAGCGATTTGAAAATAATTACAATATTTTATATTTAAACTTTTGGCGAGTAATATTTCTTAGAATATTTTTCCACCAAGAGGGCCAGCACGGAGCATACGCGTCGGTTCTTCTGCAGGAACGACGGTCGCTTCCCGCAATGCTTGGATAGAAAATGGTGTGCCATTGCGATTCACACGGTTACCGGCGACCTCCGCGCTTCCCCATGCCCCGCTGTTAGGCAGCGCCATGACAGTATGAAAAGCGGGACATTTTGAAGATTTGGGAATTTCTTGCGGGATGCGGGACACGAGACCTCAATGCGGGACAGTCCCGCGGGACGGGTGGTCACCCTATTCTCGGTTGAGCCCGCATACTTAAATCTTTATCGTTTAATTAAACTCCGTCTCAAAACACGTAAGTGGTGTTCCAACCTTTTTAGAGTCCTCTTGAAATTTCAACCAGTCTCCTTTTCTGTGTTAAAAATAAATGAATAAAAATAATGGAGATGTTGGCACTGTTAATAACACTGCCGGCTGCTCCATAGCAATTGTTATTTGATAAAAAAAAAATAACCAGATCTAAAACAAAACGAGCACACAAACAAACAAAAATTTCGCCAGAGTTGCCATTGTACATATTATTACAATTCTAGCATGTCCGTCGATTCATTTTCGTAGACTACCTGTGCCATTGTGCACCGATGCGTACACTTATGTCATGTTCCACACCAAGGCTAACTGGCGATCGCTTACCGCCCGCATTGGCAGCATCTCAAAGCAACAGCCGCGGCAGGTCTCTCGCCCTACTGTGCACCTCGTCGCTAACAACGAGCCGCCGCCACCACTCAAGAGCATCACCAGCAGGGATCAGCAAACAATCCTCTGCCCACCCCCGCATGAATCATTTTAACACTTTTGCATAGGATACATTGCATTTGAAATATGTTCACAGAAATATTCTGTTTTTCATACCGTCACCTTACAATTAAGCGATTCGCAAAGCATTATTTCATTCAAATCGTATGGCTAATCGTTAGGCTACTGAACAGCTCTTCTCGAAACGCGTAGTACAAAACATTTTTTTTGCCGCAGAATCAGTCATCGCACCTCAATGTGATCCCATGCTCGGTAAAGCTTTATTCTGGAGCTTTGTTCCCACAAGATGGTAATTGGTTAAACTATCTAAGTTGACCGCAGCAACAAAACACAGTCCATTCAAAGGCCAGAGAATGCCTTCACCCTCCTTAGAAAGTCGCAAAGGGATATTCTGCCATCAGCAAATTGGTCCTGCGGCGATTTTTTTTTCTTCTTTTTTTGAAATGTGTGGGTGCGGTGATGCGTGGCTTGAGGGCTTTCCTACCAGGCACAGATTTTTTTCTTCATTTCAGTTGTGAATCATCGGATGCAACTTCTGCTCATCTGGCATGCCCTGTGAGGATATTGAATTATTTACAACCGGTGTCGAAGTGATCGTACAGTTCTACGATCATTGTATATTTGCCTATATGTTGTCCGCCATGCCGTGGATTAGCATGCACTCTAGATGTCATTCTCCAAGTAGCATTTCAAGGTGTAATAAAGCTTTAGGTGCCTGGACTTCATAATGTCATTTGTTCCTTTATTTCGGTTTCCTGTGAGTGTATGCTGAAGTCATTGCTTTTCCCTAGCCTGATCATGTACAAGGTTAAAATGAGAAAAGTGGTTTTCAGAATAGTCAAAAACAGAAAGTATGTTTTTAGTAAGTTTGAAATGGGAGAAAGTTTAAAATGAGAAGAAAAGTCTTTTTGAGAATGGTCAAAACCAGAAAGTATGTTTTGAGAAAATTTGAAAGGAGAAAGGTTAAAATGAGAAAAGTCATTTTGAGAATGGTCAAAATGCGAAAGTTCGTTTTGAGAACGGTGCAAGTGAGAAAGGGAGAAAAGTGAAAGTTGTTTTGCGTAGGGTTGAAATGAGAAGGTAGAAATGCGAACGGGTTCAAATGAGAACCACCCTTTAAATATACCCCCCCTCCCCTCTCTCCCCTTTTTCTTATATTTATATGCAAGACATTTCGGGTATCATTTGCACCTCTCGCATAAAACGCTGGGTGACTGTTTACGGTCTACAAACCGTGCTACACATTAGCCTGTTAATGATCGTACTGTTCGCGCTTCCGTTGGTCTCAAGTAGAATGACGTTAAATTGGAGGCATGATTGTAGGCTCATGGCAGGCCTGGGCAGAGATACTCAGAAAAGTATTCCGGGTTACTAATACTGAGATATATTAACAAAGTATTCTGGAAGAGAAATACTGAGATACATTTCTTTTTGCTGTATGGGGATATTTCGGACATACTCTGTAAAAATCGGAAAAATGTATCCGAGAATACAGATATTGAAATACAGGTACTGAAATACAGATATTGAAATACTTTTATTCCTCGAATGACGTCATGTTTTGTAAAAATATTTAAAAATGCACTATAAGCTACGCAATGACCCATAAAACGCGAGTCCGAAATGTGGCGCAAGAAACAAACAAACATGAATTTTCAAGTGAAAAAAACATCTTTATTCATGAAAGGTTCTCGCAAACAGGGAAAAATGAAGTTAATTACACTTGAGTAGGAGAAGCTTCTCAAACAGTTTGTCTTCAAGACGGCAACGGTTTGATTTTAGTACAAGACTCGCGAACGAGAAAAGTCTCTCCACTGCTGCAGAGGAGCATAAGTTTGTATTAAAACAAATAAATACCGCCTTCATGGCTGGGAATTGCTGGAGTACGGAGACGTGTTTTCTCGGATCATTGGGATAGCGGAAGACCTCGCCTCTCACGTAAGTCTGATCAGACCGTGCCGAAATCGCAAATTTGCGATCTTCAAAGTCGTAGAACCCGTGATTCAGCAAGCTCTCAAAGTCTAAAGTGTTTGCCACTTCGCTATATGTCCATCGCAGTTTGAAGAAGGGGTGCGAACAGGTGGCGAGTATCGCCTCATCATTTTCCATTTTGAAGATGATGAGGCGATACCTCCTCTTTCTCTTCGTCTCAAACTCCTCTTCTTCCATAATTGCTTTTCCTGATACGAATAAGAAACCATTATGTTCCCCAGTGAACCCCATAGAGGACAAAGAAGGACAATAGTTTCAGAAAAGGAGTGAACCCTAGAAGTTTCACAGCATCCTCTCTATGAAGGAAACCTGACGATCGCCATCAGGACATTAAACCGCTGTCCGCTGTAAAATAAAGTGGACAGCGAAGGCAAGGTTGACATTTTCCGAAAAATAGGGTTTTTTGTTTGGGCCCTTTTCATCTCGCCAATCTTTTGGTGACGTCTTCAAAACGCTGCCGACCCCCCCCCCCCCCCCCCCCCCCAATGCAACGAGATACCTTTGCCTGTCCGAGTATCGCGTTACAAGCGATACATAGCAAGTGTATTCCACTACGGAGATACAAATGCATTTTTGAAATGCATTTCGATACAGAGATACAGATACTCAAAACTATCTCTGAGATAGTATCGCGATAAATTTGTGTCGCGATACTGCTTAGCCCTGGCTCATGGCTATAGATAGCTGTGCTACTGCAACATAAGTCGGTTGACTAAACAAAACGCTTCCTCTACCGTGCCGATTTGTGCGGATCTTTTAGCTAAGGGAGTTTGAGCACATACTTGCCATTGTTGTGTTTTATTCTCTTCTCTAAGGCCCTGTTGTGTACTGGTCTGTGATGGCACACCAGCCGCGAGACAGTGCGACGGTGCACGCGAGCGCCGGCTGCTGCGGTATCAAAATACCTCCTTCCGCGTGCCCACATTCGTGTTATGGCAGCTCAACCTAGAGCAAAGTCTAGCAATTCGACGACTGAGCCATAGAGTGCCCGGTCGCAGATTTGGAGCGCGAGGATCTGGTAGCAATCAGCATTTTTCAGGGAGCCCGTAGTCATTGCACAGCTTTTGCAGCGGCGAGGACCCGAAACGTGGTTTTCAAACCGTGGTTTCCGAGATCCCGAAGCATCTCGGAGGCCAAGTTCAAACCCGACGAGAAAAGAAGCGGCAGCGTGAGGAGCATAAGCAGACATTCTATCGCTCGGAACAAGTGTGTTTCAGTGTCTCGCCGCAGCGGGGCGCCCGTTACATGCCTCTTCTCTCATCCGTTGTCTGCCGCTATACCTTTTCACCTTCGACGGCCACGTCTCATTGCGATTTGCCAGGCTTTGTCAGTATAGAGGAGGCTATGCTAGAGCACGTATATGTACCAATAAACCTTTGGTTCACCGTACTCGACTTACAGGACGCCTCAAACGAACTACATTACACTGGCAATGAGGTAATTGTGAGTAAACCGCAGCGCTTAACTGCAGCAGGTATAACTGCGTGTGCACCCTTCGAAGAGTTTATGCCAAATGACGCTGCATCCTGGCCACGCTTTATAGAGTGCGTGGAATTTACTTCGTGGGAAGCAACATAACCACGCCAGAGAAGAAACAAGCCATTCTCTGCAGTGTCTGTGGCTCGGCCACATATGCCATTTTGAGCTCTCTGTGTTCGCCAAGCGCACCAGCCGAAACACCATGCAAGGACATCATACTCAAGCTTCATGAGCACTTCGCTCCCCTGCTGCCGGTAACCTTCGTGCGATTTCAGTTTTTCAAGCGGAGCCAGCGTTCTGGGGAGTTTGTGGCAGACTTTGTAGCAGATCTCCGACGCTTGTCTGAACACTGCAAGTTCGGTAGGATGCTCGACGACATGCTTCGTGACCGCGTAATTTGCGGCCTTCAAGACGACGTGTTCCAGCGACGTCTACTCGCCGAGCCCAACCTAACGCTGGCCAGGACCCTAGACATGGCGAAGGCAGCAGAACTGGCCAAGTCCCAGGCCATCAAAATTTGTAACTTGGCTTCACCGGAGCCTACGACGGTATCGGAAACATATCGCGTGGGGATCGGCGCAACGTCAAGGTCGCCACATCGAACCATAGTGCCGCACGCGTCAAGTTCTCCGCCTACCATATCCATCAGCACAGCTGAAACTATGGAGGGCAGTCTGAAGCCAGATTCGCAAGGTACATGCTGGCGTTGCAATGGAGCGCATAACGCAAAATGCGGATGGAAGTTGACTCCGGGTCGGCCTTTGCGGTTGTCAACCCGTTTGTTATGCGCCAGCACCGCATTTCCAAAAGCAGCCTCAAGCCGTGCTCCTTCCAACTGTGCTCTTATACATGGCAGAATCTTTGGGTTCTCGGAAGCACAACAGCGGACGTTTCGTTCAGAGGCAAGAGCGTCGTGGAATTGGTGCTTCTTATTGTAAAGGGATTTGGCGTCAGTCTCCTAGGGCTCCGATTCTTGGGCATTTCCGTGGAGGGTGTCAACCATATCGACGCTTCATTGCAGCAGGTCCAGGCAGCCACAGTTCATAATGTGATTGACGATTTTTCTGAGCTTTTTCAAGCAGGACTCATGAGAAGCGAAGGGCTGCTGGTTCGTGTGGATATCGACCCCGCCGTGATTCCCAAGTTTTTTAAGGCCCGCCAGGTGCCACGTTCGCTGCTGCCAAAAGTTGGCGAGGTTATAGATAAACTAGTGGAACAAGGAATCTTCGACCCTGTTCGTCACTCTTCCTGGGCAACCCCCGTCGTGCCCATTCTCAAGAAGAATGGGAACATCCACCTATGCTGCGATTATGAGTGTACGGTAAACTGTGCCCTCCGGTGAGAAACACCCTTTGCCTACAGCTGATCAGCTGTTTGCCAAATTGGCTGGCTGACTGTCAAAAGTATTCCCAGCTAGACTTGGAACAGTCGTACCACCAGAAGGTAGTAGACAAGGATACGGCAGATCTCCAAACGGTCAACACTCGTTGAGGCCTTTTCGGGTTACTCGTCTACAGTTCGGTGTTGCTACAGCTGCAGCAATCTTCCAATGCTACATGGAAGAGCTGCTCGCCGGACTTGTTGTTATTTTGGTGTCCCTTGACGACATTGTGATTGGTGGTAGAAAGAGTGAAGAACACGAAGCCCGTCTCCGGGCCGTGCTGAAGAGAATCAATGACGATGGTCTCTGCCTGAACTAGGGCAAGTGCAAGTTCAAAGTGTCTCAAGTGACGTTCCTGGGGTACCAAGTTGACAGGGAAGGCATGCATCCTACGGAAGACAAGGTTCTGGCCATCAAGACTGCTCCCGAACTGCAATAAATTTTAAACCAGAACAAAGTCTTTAGTTATCATCACCACCACAGTAGTGTCACATGAAGATATCGCGTCCCCGATTGGTTACTGCTGCTTCTGTCTCTGAGCTGTCTGAGTTGCTTGTCCGTTTTGAGCTGGACTGGATCCCAGTAATTCGCGTTGCAGTGCGAGGATCTAGGGAACAACGCGTCAGCAACACCGAAATTTCTGGGAAAATTGCACCGTCTGAAGCGGGCCTAAGGTGACGCAGGATACACAATGCTCACAAAGGTGTAGAGAAATAACGGAAACCTTCCTAGACCACTTCAGAGGTGACGCTGCCAGTGAACTTAAGATGTCGTGGTAAATGTCGGTGCTTCCTCAAGCACATGCTTAACCGATGTAATCAAAAGGCAGCTTTCATGCAATAGATTGGTTTCGCCTTTACGACTTTGTCGCCTGTAAGGCAAACAATTCTGCTAGTTTTTTTTTATTAATAAAAGGGTACTATTTCGGACACGGGAGCCGTGGCCATTGTGTACCTCCAGCGCCACATAGCAGGTGCACCCGGAAACGCCGCGCATACCCCACCTATCCTGTGTGCTGGAATTACTCTTCCAGGTTGCAATAACACTCCTTGTCGTCTGCTAGGTACAAAGCAGATGCACCCACAGCACTTGCCGATGTTTTCTTCACAGGCTTATGTTTGTGCCTCTCGGTACGGTACAGATTCCCTGACTCGTGGAAATGAACCAGCCAAACAACTAACAAAGGGGGCCTACCGAGCTAAGCCTAATTGCTGCCGATAATTTTATACATAGCTTGGTAGATTACTTTTATTAATTGGTTTTTTCCATGGCTTTTTTATTGTGTCAGAATTTCTGTGCTAATTATGCTTAGCTCGGTATGTCCCCTTCGTTGGATGCTAATTGGCTTACCCGTTCCATGAGTCGGGGAATCTCCGTACCAAAAGAAACGCCCACAGAAGCCTGTGAAGTAAACGCTCTGAAGCAAGTGCTGTGGCGGTGCCTGCTTTGCACCTAGCAGACGACAAGGAGAGAGTGTTATCGCAACCTGGAAGAGAAATTCCGCCACACAGGGTAGGCGGGGTAGGGGCGGTGTTTCAGTGTGTCCCTGCTATGTGTCACTAGGGGTACGGAATGGCCACGGCTGCCATGGTCCGCGATAGTACATCCCAGCATACAAGTCCACTTGTCCATTACTATGCTCTGCTTTAAAGAGGCATTGACACTCCAAGGGTCGTATTTTTTTATTGTCTAAAATGATGCAAGTAGTAGTCATAGACACGCAAAAAACACCGCATCGCAAAAAAAAAAAAAAAAAAAAAAAAAATTCCTACGCGCGCGCGCGCGCTCTTTTTTATTTTTGGCATTCTTCTCTCCCGCTC